>NC_072473.1:48534508-48847334 GCF_027574615.1 Eptesicus fuscus
AAAAATACAAGCTCCCAAAACTCAATCAAGAATAAAAAACAAAAACAAAAAACAGAATACACCAATAACTACCGAAGAAATTGAAGCAGCTATCAAAAATCTTCCAGCAAACAAAAGCCCTGGTCCAGACAGCTTTATAGGGGAGTTCTACCAAGCATTCAAAGAACTAAAACCTATCCTCCTCAGACTATTCTGAAAAATTCAAGAGGAAGCCACACGTCCAAGCTCTTCCTATGAAGCCAGCATTACCCTAATCCCAAAACCAGATAAAGACACCACAAAAAAAGAGAACTATAGGCCAATAGCCTCGATGAACATAGATGCTAAAAAACTTAACAAAATTCTAGCAAATTAGATCCAGCATTACATTAGAAAGATTATTCAACATGACCAAGTGGGATTTATTCTAGGGATGCAAGCATGGTACAATATCGGCAAATCAATTAATGTGATACATCACATAAACTGAGAGACAAAAATCACATAATCATATCAATTGATGCAGAAAAATTATTTGACACAATCCAACACCATTTCATGGTAAAAACTCTCAGCAACGTGGGAATAGAAGGATCATACCTCAACATAATTAAAGCTTTATATGACAAACCTACAGCCACCATCATACTCAATGGCCAAAAACTAAACTTATTTGCCTTAAGAACAGGAACAAGACAAGGAAGCCCACTTTCACCACTCCTGTTTGATATAGTACTGGAAGTGCAAGCCATAGTGATCAGAATAGAAAAAGATATAAAAGGCATCCAGATTGGAAAATAGTAAGTAAAACGGTCCTTATTCGCAGATGACATGATACTATACATAGAAAACACACAAAGACTACCTATAAAAACTACTAGACCTAATAAATGAATTTGGAAATATACCAGCATACAAAATTAACACCCAGAAATCTATGGCCTTTGTAGACATCAATAATGAACCCACAGAAAGAGAAATGAAAAAAAAATCTCATTTACCATAGCACCAAAAAAATTAAGATTCCTAGGAATAATCTTAACTAAGGAAGTAAAAGACCTGTACTCAAAAAAACTTCAGGACATTAAAAAAAAGAGATAGAGGAAGACATAAACTGATGGAAGAACATTCCATGTTCATGGATTGGTAGAATCAACATCATTAAAATGTCCATACTACCCAAAGCAATCTACAGATTCAATGCAATCCCTATTAAAATACCAACTGCATATTTCAAAGATCTAGAACAAACTCTCCAAAAAATCATTTGGAATAAAAAAAAAGACCTCAAATAGCTGCAGCAATCCTGAGAAAGAAGAACAAAGTTGGAGGGATCACATTACCAGATATCAAGCTATATTACCAAGCCACAGTTCTCAAAACTGCCTGATACTGGCACAAGAACAGACATATAGATCAATGGAACAGAACAGAGAACCCAGAAATCGACCCAAGCCATCTACACAATGGAATACTATGTCGCTATTAAAAAGAAGGAACTTTTTCCATTTCCAACAACATGGATGGAACTAGAGAGCATTATGCTAAGCGAAATAAGCCAGTCAGAGAAAGATAAATATCACATGATCTCACTCATATGTGGGATATAATGATCAACATAATTTGATGAACAAGAATAAATAGATCCAGAGACAAATTATAGGGGAGGAGGGTTAGAGAGCAACCAAATGACTTACAAGCATGCATATTAGCATAACAAGTGGACACAGACACTGGGGCACTGGGGGCTTGCCTAGGATGGGAAGGGATGGGGAGGTGGTCAATTGGGGAAAAGGGAGACATATGTAAAACTTTAGACAATAAAAAAAAAAGAAAAATCACACAAGCACAGAGAGTCCCAAAGAAGATGAACCCAAAAAGACCCATACCAAGACATGCCATAATTACAATGGCAAATGTTCAGGACAAAGAGAGAATCCTAAGAGCTGCAAGAGAGAGACAGAAAGTTATGTACAAGGCATCTCCCATTAGATTATCAAATGATTTATCAACAGAAACATCTCAGGCCAGAATGGAATGGAAGAAAATTTACAAAGTTATGCAAAAGCAAGGGACTGAATCCAAGAATACTCTATCCAGCAAGGCTATCATTCAAAATTGAAGGGGAAATAAGGAGCTTCACAGACAAAAAAAAAGGCAAAAGGAGTTTATCACTACCAAGCCAGCAATGCAAGAAATGCTAAAAGGACTGGTGTAAAAAGAAGAAATAAAAAGAGAAGGAACACAGGAACAAAAAATAAAAATGGCTACAAACAAGTACCTATCAATAATAACTTTAAATGTAAACAGACTAAATTCTCCAGTCAAAATACATTCAATGGCTAAATGGATAAAAAAACATGACCCATATATATGCTGTCTACAAGAGACCCACCTCAGAACAAGGGACTCACACAGACCAAAAGTGAAGGGATAGAAAAATATCTGTCAGGTAAGTGGAAATTCAAAAAAAAAAAATGCTGGGGTAGCAATACTTATATCTGACAAAATAGACTTCAAAGTGAAGGACATAACAAGAGAAAAGGAAGGCCATTTCATTTACTAAAGGGATCAATACAACAAGAGGATATAACACTGGTAAACATATATGCACACAATGCAGGAGCACCCAAATACATAAAAAGTAACTCTTCAAAGATATCAAGGGAGAGATTGAATACAATACTATCATAGTAGGAGACGTAACTACCCCATTGACATCACTGGATAAATACTCTAGTAAAAAAATCAGCAAAGAAACAGCAATCATAAATGACTCACTAGATCAGATGGATTTAATTGACATCTTCAGAATATTTCACACCAAAGCCATGGAATACACAATCTTCTCAAGTGCACATGGGACATCTTCAAAGATAGACAACATATTAAGTAACAGACAAAGTCTCTCCAATTTCAAGAAGATTGAAATCATATCAAGCATCTTCTCAGACCACAATTGCATAATATTAGAAATAAACTACAATAAAAACAATTAAAAAAAACAAAGACTAGGAAGCTGAATAGCATGGTATTAAACAATGATTGGGTTACCAAAGAGATCAAAGAAGGAATTAAAAACATATTGGAAAACAATGACTATGAAAACACAACCATCCTAACTCTATGGTGCACAGTGAAAGCAGTCCTGAGAGGAAGTTTATAGCTGTAAAGGCATACCTCAAAAAAACAAGAGAAAAATGGTGATAAATCATCTAACTCCACATCATTAAGAGTTAGAAAGAGAGCAACAGGAAAAGTGCACAGTGCGCAGAAGGATATAATAAAGATCAGAGCAGAAATAAATGACATAGAGACAAAAAAAAGAAAACACCAAAAAAACCACACAAAAGATCAATGAAACCAAGAGCTGGTTCTTTGAAAGTGTAAACAAGATTGATGAACTTCTAGCCAGGCTCACCAAGAAGCAAAGAGAGAGAACCCAAATAAACAAAACTGAAATGAAAGAGGAAAAATGACAACAGACGCCACAGAAATACAAAGGATTGTTAAAAAGTACTATGAACAACTCTTTTCCAACAAACTAGACAACCTAGAGGAAATGGAAATATTCCTAAAAATATATATATAACCTTCTAAAACTCTATCAGGAAGAATCTAAAAATCTCAATAGGCCAATAACTATGGAGGAATTGAAGCAGTCATCAAAAAGCTTCCAGCAAACAAAAGCCCAGGGCCAGATGGCTTCACAGGGGAGTTTTCCCAAATATTCAAGAAAGAACTAAAACCTATCTTCCTAAGACTATTCAAAAAAATTCCAGAGGAAAGAACACTTCCAAGCTCATTCTATGAAGCCCCCATTACCCTAATACCAAAACCAGATAAAGACAACACAATGAAAGAGAATTACAGGCCAATATCCCTCATAAACAAAGATGCCAAAATCCTCAACAAAATTCTAGCAAATTGGATCCAGCATTACATCAGAAAGATCAAACACCATGACCAAGTAGGATTTATCCTGGGGATGCAAGGATGGTACAATATCCACAAATCAATACACATGATTCATCACATAAACAAATTGAGAGATAAAAAATCACATAGTCATATCAATTGATGCAGAAAAAGCATTTGACAAAATCCAGCACCCATTCTGGATAAAAGCCCTTAGCAAAATGTGAATAGAGCAATCATACCTCAACATAATAAAAGCCTTATATGAAAAACCTACAGCCACCATCATACTCAATGGGCAAAAACTAAAACCATTTCACTTAAGAACAGGAATGAGACAGGAATGCCCATTTTCACCACTCCTATTTGATATAGTACTGGATGTGCTAGCCATAGCAATTAGACAAAAAGAAGAAAGAAAAGGTATCCAAATTGGAAAGAAGACATAAAACTGTCATTATTCGTAGATGACCTGATACTGTACATAGAAAACCCTAAAGACTCTATCAAATAAATATTAGACTTAATAAATGAATCTGGCAATTTTGCAGGATACAAAATTAGCGCCAAGAAATCTGTGGCATTTTTATACACCAATAGTGAACTTACAGAAAGAGAGATTAAAAAAACAATCCCATTTACCATTGCACCAAAAAATTAAGCTACCTAGGAATAAACTTAACTAACGAGGTAAAAGATGTGTACTGGGACCAAATTTCCAAGCACCATTTATTAAAGAGAATGTTTTGACTCCATTGTATGCTCTTGCCTCCTTTGTCAAATATTAATTGAGTATAATGGCTTGGGTTAATTTCTGGATTCTCTATTCTGTTCCATTGGTCTATATGTCTGTTCTTGCACCAGTACCAGGCAGTTTTGGGAACTGTGGCTTGCTAATATAACTTGATGTCTTATGTTGTGATCCCCCCAACTTTTTCTTTTTTTTTCAGGATAGCTGTGGCTATTCGGGGTCTAGATCACCAAATTATACCATACACAAAAACAAATTCAAAATGGTTAAAGGACTTGAATATAGGACAGTTAACCATAAAAATCCTACAAGACTCTATAGGCAGCAAAATAGCAGACATATGTCATAGCAATATCTTTACAGACACAGATCCTAGGGCAAGAGAGAATAAGGATAAAATAAACAAATGGGACTACATCAAAATAAAACCCTTCTGCACAGCAAAAGGAACCATCAACAAAACAACAAGAAAGCCACCGCATGCAAGAACATATTTGCCAATGATATTTCCGATAAGGGTTTAATCTCCAACATTTACAGGGAACTCACACAACTTAAGAAAAGAAAGATAAACAATGTAATTAAAAAATGGGCAAAGGATCTAAAATGAATCGTAATGTAAATATCTGTGTTTTCTGAAGGTCTTAGGTGACCCTGCTAGTGGTTCTCAAACTGTGGGAATACAAGACATCAAGCTATATGGTCTTAGGCAATACAAGACATCAAGCTATATGGTCTTAGGCGACCCTGCTAGCAACCCACAGATTGAGAACCCCTGTGGTAGAGCCTAAGACCATAGGAAAACACAGATATTTACATTATGATTCATTAACAGTAGCAAAATTACAGTTATGGAGTAGCAACGAAAAAATTTTATGGTTGGGGGTCACCACAACATGAGGAACTGTATTAAAGGGTCGCGGCATTAGAAAGTTAAGAACCACTGATCTAGACACTTTTCAAAAGAGGACATTCAGAAAGCCAAGAGACATATGAAAACATGCTCAAAGTCACTAATCATCTAAGAGATGCAAATCAAAATAACAATGAGGTACCACCTCACACCTGTCAGAATGTCTATCATTAACAAATCAACAAAAGACAAGTGCTGGAGAGGGTTCAGAGACAAAGGAACCCTCCTTCACTGCTGGTGGGAATGCAGACTGGTGCAGCCACTGTGGAAAACAGTATGGCTTTTCCTCAAAAATTTAAAAATGGAAATGCCACCTGACCCAGTAATCCCACTTCTAGGAATATATCCCAAGAAAACAAAAACACCAATCAGAAAGGATATATGCACCCATATATTCATAGCAGCACAATTTACAACATCTAAGATTTGGAAACAGCCTAAAAGCCCATCAGCTGATGAGTGGATTACAAAACTATGGTTCATCTACACAATGTAATACTATGATGCTATAAAAAAGAGAAGGAATTCTTACTATTTGCTACAACATAGATGGAACCGGAGAGCATCATGCTAAGTGAAATAAGCCAGTCAGTTGAAGAAAAATACCACATGATCTCACTCATTTATGGTAATAAAGAATATCATAACCTGATGAACAAAAAGATAGATACAGAGGCAGAGAAGCATCAAACACACTGTCAAATTACAGCAGGAAGCCTGGGGAATGGTTCGGGGGGGAGTAAGAGATTAACCGAAGGACTTGTATCCATGTATATAAGCATAACCAATGGTCTCAAGACACTGGGGGGGGGGTGTTGAGGGTATGTGAACAGGGGTAAGGGAGGCTGGGGGAAGGTCAATGGGGGGGAAAAAGGAGACATATGTACTACTATTTGTAATATTTTAAACAATTAAAAAATTTTAAAAAAGACTTGTAGTTAGAAAACTGCAGGACACTGAAAAAATATATAGAGGAAAGCAAAAACACATGGAAGAACCTACCGTGTTCATGGATTTGGTAGAATCAACATCATCAAAATGCCCATACTAACTAAAGCAATCTACAGATTCAAAGCATTCCCCATTAAAATACCAATAGCATATTTCACAGACCTAGAAAGAACTCTCCAAAAATTCATTTGAAATAACAAAAGACCCCGAATAGCTGCAGGAATCCTGCAAAAGAAAAACAAAGTAGGAGGGATCTCAATACCAGATATCAAGCTGTACTACAAAGCCGCTGTTCTCAAAACAGCCTGGTATGGGCAAAGAACAGACATATAGATCAGTGGAATAGAATAGAGAACCCAGAAATCGACCCAAACCACTGTGCTCAATTAATATTTGACAAAGGAAGCAAGACCATACAATGGAGTAAAGACAGTCTCTTCAATAAATGGTGTTGGGAAAATTGGACAGATACATGCGAAAAAGTGAAACGAGACCACCAACATACAGCATACACAAAAGTAAACTCAAAATGGACAAAATACTTAAACATAAGATGGGAAAACAAAAAAATATATATATTAGAGGAATCCACTGGCAGCAAAATCTCAGATATATGCCAAAGCAATATCTTCACAAATAGAACTCCTAGGGCAATGGAAACTAAAGCGAAAAAAAATAAATAAATGGGACTACATCAAAATAAAAAGCTTTTTCACAGCATAAGAAACCTTCAACAAAACAACAAGAAAGCCCACTGCATGGGAGAAAATATTTGCCTATGTTATCACCAATAAGGGTTTAATCTCCAACATTTACAGAGAACTCATACAACTTAACAAAAGGAAGATAAAAAACCGAATCAAAAAAACGTGCAACGGACCTAAATACATGCTTTTTGAAAGACGACATAAGGAAGTCCAAGAGACGTGTGAAAACATGCTCAAAGTTACTAATCATCTGAGAAATGCAAATCAAAACAACAATGCAGTACCTTCTCATACCTGTCAGAATGGCTATCATCAACAAATCAACACATGACAAGTGCTGGCGAGGATGGGGAGAAAAAGGAACCCTCATGTACTGTTGGTGGGAATGCAGACTTGTGCAGTCTCTGTGGAAGGAAGTATGGAGTTTCCTCAAAAAACTAAAAATGGAACTCCCATTTTCACCCAGTAATCCCACTTCTAGCAATATATCCCAAGAAACTAGAAACACCAATCAGAAATTATATATGCATCCCTATGTTCATAGAAACACAATTTACCATAGCTAACATTTGGAAAAAGCCTAAGTGCCCATCAGCAGATGAGTGGATTAAAAAACTGTGGTACATCTACACAATGGAATACTATGCTGCGGTAAAAAAAGAATGAATTCTTACCACTTACAACTGCATGGATGGAACTGGATAGCATTATGCTAAGCAAAATTAGCCAGTCAGAGAAAGACAAATATCACATGATCTCACTCATTTTGGGATTATAATGAACAACGTAAACTGATGAACAAAAACACATCCAGAGATAGTGAAGCGTTGATCAGACTGTCAAACCTCAGAGGGAAGAAGGGGGAGAGATCAACCAAAGGACTTGTATGCATGCATATAAGCCTAACCAATGGACACAGACACCAGGGTGGTGAGGGCATGAGTCGGGGTTGGGGACAATAGAGGTGATTAGGACACATATGTAATACCTTCATCAATAAAGAAAAAAATTAAATTAAAAACAATACAAGGTTTCCTATTCCTTGCTCAGCTTCCTCTCCTGGTGGCATCCCCATTATGTGGATGTTGGGTCATTTGATTTTGTCCCAAAGTACCCTTAAACTCTCCTTCTGATTTTTAATTTTTTCCCCACTTGCTGCTCTAATTGGGTGTTTTTTCCTACTCTGTTTTCTAAATAGCTGATTCGGTACTCAACCTCTTCTAGTCTACTTTTGAAACCTTCTACAGTGTTCTTTATTGCACCTATGTCATTCTTCATTTCCTCTTGATTCTTTTTTTTTAAAGACTGGTTTGTTTTTTGGTTTTTTAAAATGTATGTCATTGATTTTTTTATAGAAAGGAAGGGAGGGATAGAGAGTTAGAAACATCGATGAGAGAGAAACATCCATCAGCTGCCTTCTGCACACCTCCCACTGGGGATGTGGCTGCAACCAAGATACATGCCCTTGATTGGAATCAAACCTGGGACCTTTCAATCCACAGGCTGACACTCTATCCACTGAGCCAAACCAGTAAGGGCTTCCTCTTGGTTCTTATCCATTTTAGTGTATTTCTTATTCAGCTCCTTATAATTCTCATTGAGTTGCTTATAATTTTCAGTCAGATTTTTGAGCATCCTTATAATTATTACTTTGAATTCTTTATCTGACAAATCAATTGCCTCCATTTCATTGAGTTACTTTTCTGGTGATTCCTTCTTTCTTTTCCTTGCGAATTGTGCCTATATCTCCCCATTTTTGTTGTCCCTTTGTATTCTTTTCTATGTCTTGGAACAAACTGCTATGCCACCAAGATTTTTGGGGGATGGTCCTATGTAGTAGGTGTTTGTGGGACCCAGTGGTGCAGTCTCTCAGATTTCCTGAGCTGGGTGTTCTAGGAAAGCCCCCTATTTGAGTTATTTGGGTTATCCTGATGTAGTTGGGCCTTGAATGTTATTGTCCTCACAGGTTATCTGACTATGTGGCTCACCCCACCTCATCATGAAGCTGTTGTGGATGTTCTCAGTGTCCTGGTTCTCATAGTGAGGGTCACCTGTGAGGTCCCACTGTCATGTGACTTAATGTGGGAATTCCAGCATCCACAGCGGGGTCCCTTACACTTGCAAATGGCTTACTGCATGGGTCAGGGGTGTTGTCCAAGGGCAGTCAGGGTGGTGGTGAGGCTGTATTATTAGCTACCACTGCTCCCTGCTTCAAGATGTCATGGTTTCTGTGCCAGAGCTGGGCTGCCCAGGAAGTGCCTGTGGCAGAAGCAGGGGTTCTTTTTCCAGCAGAGCCTGATCCACCAGGACTCCTGAGAGATATGTTACACACACACACACACACACACACACACACACACACACACACACGAGGCACATCCGCACACTTCTCTATCACTCCCTTATTCACTCATAATCTCCCTCACTCCCATCCTGCCAGCCTCCATGTTGCATCCTTGTTTATATTTTTAAATTTTAACTTACTAGAAGCCTGGTGCACGAAATTTGTGCACGGGGTGTGTGTGTCCCTCAGCCCAGCCTGCACCCTCTCCAATCTGGGACCCCTCAAGGGATGTCTGACTGCCCCTTTAGACCCGATCCAGGTGGGATCAGGCCTAAATGGGCAGTTGGACATCCCTCTCACAATCCAGAACTGCTGGCTCCCAACTGCTCACCTGCCTGCCTTCCTGATTGCTACTAACCGCTTCTGCCTGCCAGCCTGATCACTCCTTAACTACTCCCCTGCCAGCCTGATTGATGTCTTACTGCTCCCCTGCCAGCCTGTTTGCCCCCAACTTCCCTCCTCTGCCGGTCTGGTCACCCCTAACTGCCCTCCCTTGCTTGCCTGATTGCCCACAACTGCCCTCCCTTGCAGGCCTGGTCCCTCCCAACTGCCCTCCCCTGCTGGCCATCTTGTGGTGGCCATCTTGTGTCCACATTGGAGCAGGATCTTTGACCACATGGGGGCAGCCATCTTGTGTGTTGGAGTGATGGTCAATCTGCATATTACTCTTTTATTAGATAAGATTGTCAGAGCTGTTGTTTGCAAATGGTACATTTAAACAACAATGTACCATTTGCAAACAACCAAATGGGAGAAGGTTGTCTTTTTGTTTTGTTGACAATTCCATTTGCTGTGCAGAAGCTTTTTAGTTTGATATAGTTCCATTCACTTATTTTTGCTTTACTTCCTTGCTTTTGAGGTCAAATTCATAACATCATCTATAAGAACAAGGTCAATAAATTAAGAACTTATATTTTGTTCCATGTAATTTATTGTTTCAGGTCTTATATTGGGATCTTTTATCCATTTTGAATTACTTTTTGTGTGTATGGTGACAAAGAGCAGTCTAGTATCATTCTTTTGCATGTGGCTTTCCATTTTTTCCAGCACCATTTATTGAAGAGCCTGGCTTTCCAATTATTGTATGTTTTTAACTTCTTCAAAAATTATTTGCCCATAAACATGTGAATTTATCTCTGGGATCTCAATTCTGTTCCACTGGTTTTTGTGTCTGTTTTTCTGCCCATACCATACTGTTTTCATGATTGTCACTTGGTAATATACTTTGAAGTCAGGGACTGTGATAAATCTAGCTTTGTTTCTTTTTTCAGGATGCTTTGACTATTTAGGGTCTTTTGTGATTTCTGGTAATTTTGTGTTCTATTTCTTTAAAAAATGCCCCTTCAATTTTTTTAAATATATTTTATTGATTTTTTACAGAGAGGAAGGAAGAGGGATAGAGAGTTAGAAACATCTATCAGAGAGAAACATCAATCAGCTGCCTCCTGCACACCCCCTACTGGGGATGTGCCAGCAACAAAGGTACATGCCCTTGACCGGAATCGAACCCGGGACCCCTCAGTCCACAGGCCGACGCTCTATCCACTGAGCCAAACCGGTTTCGGCTGCCCCTTCAATTTTTATTGGGATTACATTAAAGCTCTATATTGCTTTGGGTAATGTGGCCATTTTAACTGTGTTGATTCTTCCAATCCATAAATTCATATATTTTCATTTATTTGTATATTCTTCAATTCCCTTTAATATTTATTGTAGTATTCTCACATTCTAAATTTACTTCTAGGTATTTTATAATAATTTTTCTTTTAATTTTTATCGTTAAAAGTGCATAGGTCCTCAATCTCCCTCATTAATCTCTTTTAGCCATCTCCTTTCCACCCCCTATTCTCTGGGCCCTCACAACCTCATTGTCTGTGTCCACCTGTTATGCATATATGCACACAAATTCATAGATTGATCTCTTTCCCCCCTAACCTCCACTGCCTTTCTCCTGAGGTTCAACAGCCTATTCATACTTCTATAACTCTGGGTCTATTGTTGATTATCAGTTTATTGGGTTCATTAGATTCCAAATATGAGTGAAATCATGTGATATTTATCTTTGTGTGACTGGCTTATTTTGTTCAGCACAATACTCTCTAGGACCATCCATTCTGTTGCAAATGGTAAGAGTTTTTTATTGCCATGTCTTATTCATTGTGTACTAGTAAATGTACCATAGTTTGTTTTTTATCCACTCATCTGCTGATGGGCACTTAGGCTGTTTCCAAGTCTTAGTTATTGTAAATTGTGCTGCATTGAACATAGGGGTACATATATTCTTTCTGATGAGTGCTTCAGGTTTCTTAGAATACATTCCTACAAGTGGGATAACTGGGTAAAATGGAAGTTCCACTTTTAATTGCTTGAGGAAACTCCATACTGTTTTCCACAGTGGCTGCACCAGTCTGCATTCCCACGAGCAGTGTCCTAGGGTTCCTTTTCTCCACATCCCCACCAGCACTTGTCATTTGTTGATTTTTTTATGGTTGCTATTCTGACAGGTGTGAAGTGATACCTCGTTGTTTTTATTTGATTCTCAGAGGATTAATGACTGAGCATTCTTTCATATGTCCCTTGCCTTTCTGTATGTCCTCTTTGGAGAAGTGTCCATTTACATTGTTTGCCAATTTTTTAACTGGATTGTTTGTCTTCCTTTTCTTAAGTTGTATTAATTCCCTATATATTTTTTCAGATTAACCCCTTATCAGATGTCTCATTGGGAAACATGTTTTCCCATGAAGTGGGATCTCTTGTTATTTTGATGATGTTTTTGTTTGTTTTTTCTGTGAAGAAACTTTTTCTTTTCATGTAATCCCATTTGTTCATTATCTCCTTAATTTCCAGTGTCCTAGGAGGTGAACTGGTAAATATATTTCTAGGAGAGATGTCTGAGATTTTGGTGACTATGGTTTCTTCTAGGACTTTTATGGTTTAATGTCTTACATTTAAATTTTTATTCATTTTGAGTTTATCCATGTATAATTTGGTAGTCTAGTTTCATTTTTGCAAATTTTTCCAACACTATATATTGAAGAGCCTGTCTCTGCTTCAATGTGTATGTTTGCCTCCTTTGTCAAATATAAATTGAGCATAGTGACTTGGGTCGATTTCTGGGTTCTCTGTTCTGTTCCCTTTGTCTATATGTCTGTTCTTGTACCAGTACCATGATATTTTGAGTACAGTGGCTTTGTAGTATAACTTGATATCTGATATTGTGAGTCCTCCAAATGTGTTCTTCTCTCTCACAATTGCTGCAACACTTTGAGTCTTTTTTTGTTCCATATACATTTTTGGAGTGTTTGTTCTAAGTCTGTGAAATATGCCATTGGTATTTAACGGGGATTGCATTGAATCTATAGATTGCTTTGGGTAGTATATACATTTTAATGATGTTGATTCTACCAATCCATGAACATGGTATATTCTTCCACTTGTTTATATTTTTCTATATCTCTTTTTTTAATGTCCTGTAGTTTTCTGAATACAGGCCTTTTACCTCCTTGGTTAAGTTTATCCCTATGTATCTTAATTTTTTTGTGTTGCAATGGTACATGGGGTTGTTTTTTTTTTTTTTTTAGTTCCTGGTACTGAGAATTCACTTTTGGTGTATAAAAATGCCATGGATTTTTGGGTGTTAATTTTGTATCCTGCTACATTTCCAAATTAATTTATTAAATTTGGTAGTTTTTTGATGGAATCTTTGAGGTTGTCTTTGTACAGTGTCATGTCATCTGCGAATAATGAGAATTTAACTTCTTCCTTTCCAATTTGGATACCTTTCATTTCTTCTTCTTGTCTGATCACTATAGAAAGAACTTTCAGAACTATGTTGAATAAGAGTGTTGAAAGAGGGTATCTCTGACTTGTTCTTATTCTTTGGAAAAAATGGTTTTACTTTTTGCCCATTGAGTATGATCTTGGCTGTTGGTTTGTCATATATAGCCTTCATTATGTTGAGGTTTGATCCATTTATTCCCAATTTGCTGTGCTTTTGTATCAAAAAGGGTGTTGGATTTTGTCAAATCCCATTTGCTAAAATGTTGTTGAAGATTTTAGCATATCTGTTCATCAAGGATATTGGCCTGTTTTTCTCTTTCTTTGTCGTGTCTTTATCTGGTTTTGGAATTGTGGTAATGGTGGCTTCCTAGAAGAAGTTTGGAAGTGTTCCTTCCTCTTGAATTTTTTAGGATATTTTGAAGAGTAGGGGTGTTAGTTCTTCTTTAAATATTTGGTAAAATTCCCCTGTGAATCCATCTGGACCAGGGCTTTTGTTTGCTGGTATTTTTAAAAAATTATTATTACAGCTTCAATTTCATCAGTAGTTATCAACATATTCAGGTTTTCTGATTGAGTTTTAAAATGTTGTATTTTTCTAGGAATATGTCCCTTTTATCCAGGTTGTCCCATTTGTTGGAATAATGTCATTCATAGTGTTTTATTACAATCCTTTGTATGTCTGCAGGGTCAGTTGTTACTTCACTTCTTTCATTTCTGGGTTTTGTTTATTTTTTTCATTTCCATTTGCCTGGAAATTTTTTGTTTCCTGTTGATCCTGGCTAGAGGTTGATCAATCTTGTTTATCCTTTGGAAGAACCAGCTCTTGGTTTATTGATCACAAGTATTTTTTTTGTCTCTATCATTTATTTCCTCTCTGATCTTTATTATTTCCTTTGTACTATTTGTTCTGGGTTTTTCTTGTTGTTCTCTTTCTACTTCTTTAAGTTGTTGTGTTATATATATTATTAGTTTTTCTTGTTTACTGAGGTATGCTTGTAGTGCTATGAACTTCTCTCTCAGAACAGCTTTCACTGTGTCCCATAAGTTTGGGATTCTTGTGTATTCGTTTTCATTTGTTTGCAGGATATTTCTTTGTTTCTTCTTTGACTTCTTTGGTAACCCATTCATTGTTTAATATCATGCCCTTTAGCCTCCATGTATTTGATTGCTTTAGAGAGTTTTCATTGTAGCTGATTTCTAATTACAAGCCATTTTGGTCTGAGAAGACACTTGATATGAGTTAAACCTTTTTGAATTTGTAGAGACTTAGCTTGTGTCCTAAAAAAATGGTCTATTTTTGAAAATATCCCATGTACACTTGAGAAGGATGCATATTCCATAACTTTGGGGTGGAATGTTCTAAAGATGTCAATTAATTCTATCTGTCCTAGAGTGTCATTTAGGATTGCTGTTTCCTTGTTAATTTTTTCTCTAGAAGTTTTATCCAGTGATGTCAGTTGGGTATTAAATTCCCCTATGGAAAACTACAGGACACTGAAAAAAGAGATACAGGAAGACATAAACAGATGGAAGAACATACCATGTTCATGGATTGGTAGAATCAACATCATTAAAATGTCCATACTACTCAAAGCAATCTATACATTCAATGAACTCTCTATTAAAATACCAATGGCATATTTCTCAGACCTAAAAAGAATGCTCCAAAAATTCACCTGGAATAAAAAAAGACCCGAGATAGCTGCATCAATCCTGAGAAAGAAGAACAAAGTAGGTGGGATCTCAATACCAGATTTCAAGCTTTGTAAAGCCACTGTTCTCAAAACAGCCTTATACTGGCACAAGAACAGACATATAGACCAATGGAATAGAATAGAGAACCCAGAAATCGACCCAAACCACTATGCTCAATTAATATTTGACAAAGGAGGCATAAACATACAATGGAGTCAAGACAGTCTCTTCAATAAATGGTGTTGAGAAAATTGGACAGATACATGCCAAAAATGAAACTAGACCATCAACTTACACCATACACAAAAATAAACTCAAAATGGATAAAAGACTTGAACATAAGACAGGAAACCATAAAAATACTAGAGGAATCCACAGGCAGCAAAATCTCAGACATATGCTGAAGGAGTTTCTTCACTGATACAGGTCCTAGGACAATGGAAACTAAAGAGAAAATAAATAAATGGGACTACATCAAAATAAAAAGCTTTTTCACAGCAAAGGAAACCATCAACAAAACAACATGAAAGCCCACTGTATGGGAGAACACATTTGCAAATGTTATCACCGATAAAAGTTTAATCTCCAACATTTACAGGGAACTCATACAACATAACAAAAGGAAGATAAAAGTTCCAATAAAAAAATGGGCAATGGACCTAAATAGATACTTTTCCAAAGAAGACAGAAGGAAGGTCAAGAGACATATGAAAACATGCTCAAAGTCATTAATTATCCAAGAGATGCAAATCAAAATGACAATGCGGTACCATCTCACACCTGTCAGAATGGCTATCATCAACAAATCAACAAATGACAAGTGCTGGAGAGGATGTGGAGAAAAAGGAACCTTTGTGCACTGCTGGTGGGAATGCAGACTGGTGCAGCCACTGTGGAGAACAGTATAGAGTTTCCTCAAAAAACTGAAAATGGAACTCCCATTTGACCCAGTAATCCCACTTCTAGGAATATATCCCAAGAAACTAGAAACACCAATCAGAAAGGATATATGCACCCCTATGTTCATTGCAGCACACTTTACAATAGCTAAGATTTGGAAACAGCCTAAATGCCCATCCACAGATGAGTGGGTTAGAAAACTATGGTACATCTACACAATGGAATACTGCGCTGCTGTAAAAAAGAAGGAATTCTTACTATTTGCAGCAGCATAGATGGAACTGGAGAGCATTATGCTAACTGAAATAAGCCAGGCAATGAAATAAAAATACCACATGATCTCACTCATTTATGGAAAATAAAGAACATTATAACCTGATGAATAAAAAGATAGATACAGAGGCAGTGAAGCATCGAACAGACTGTCAAATTACAGCGGGAAGGTTGGGGAGTGTTGGGGAGGTAGGGAAAGAGATCAACTGAAGGACTTGTATGCATGCATATAAGCACAATCAATAGACACAAGACACTGGGGGTGGGGTGGATAAGGGCATGTGCCAGGGGGTAGGGGAGGCTGGGGGGAGGTCAATGGGGAAAAAAAGAGTCATATGTACTACTATTTGTAATACTTTAAACAAAACAAAATAAAAAATATATATTGCTGCAGCCACTCTAGCCTTCAGCCGTCACCACCCTGATCAGTCAGCAGCCATCAACGTTGAAGAAAGACCCTCTGCCAGCAAGAAGATTATAACTTCTGAAGGCTCAGATTATGTAAAACGAGCAGCTCCTGGAGATCCCAGCAAATACCTTGGAGAACCCAGTGTGGCACCTGAGAGAGCCCCACTCAGCATCTGGGAGAGTCCTGCGCAGTGCCTGCAGTGGCCCTGTGTGAGACTTTCAGAAGCCCTTAGCAACACCTGCCAAAGCCCAGCACACCACCTTAGGGATCCCAGTGCAGCTCCTGAAACAGTTTCGCACAAGCCTGAAAGAGCCCCAGCAGTACCTGAAAGAGCACTTCCCAACACCTTGATAAGCTCTGAGCAACACCTGCCAGCGTCCCAAGCAACAACTGGAGAGCCCAGTGCAGCCCCTGAGACAGCATCACACAACTGCCAGGGAGAGCCCCGAGGAGTGCCTGGAGAAGCCCTGCACAACAACTTTGGGGGATCCATGTAGTGCCTGCTAGAACCCTACGCAACAGCTTGGAGAGCCCGGCGAGCACTGGGTGAAGCCTGGCACAATGGCTGTGAAAGCCCTGCGCCAAATCTTTGGGAAGCCTCGTGCATCAACTGCCAGAGCCCCATGCAACATTTTTGGAGCTTGTGGAGCTGCGGGAGAGCCCCACGCATTACATGGAAGAGTCCTGCCCAACACCATGAAAAGTCCCCACTGCTGCGCCTGCCAGAATTCCATGCAAAACCTTGTGAAGCCCAGGTCAGCGCCTACCATAGCCCAACACAATGTATTAGGGAGCCCCGAGCAGTGAACGTGAGGCACTGAACAAGGCCTGGGAGAGCCCTGAGCAGTGCTGGAAGAGTGCAACGCAACACATTGGGAAGCAGATGCAGTGCCAGGCAAGCCCAGTACAACGTGTGGGAGAGCTGTGAGAAGTGCCCCAAGAGGCCCACCTCACACCTTGGGAGCACCGCGCAGCACCTGCCAGCGCCCAAAGAAACACCCTGGGAAGCCCGGTGCGGCACCGAGAAAGCTTTGCACAACACCTAAGGTGCCCTGAGCAGTGCCTAAACACCTGAGGAAGCCTCGGGCACAGCATCTGCCATAGCTTCTCACAACATCTTGGGCAGCCCAATGAAGCACTTAGGAGAGCCGCACACACCCAATAGAGCCCCAAGCAGTTTTTTGAAAAGCCCTGCACAACACCTTGGGAGCCCAGAGGAGAGCCTGCATGAGCCCCCACAGAACACCGTGGGGAGCCCGATGCAGCGCCAGGGATTGCTGCACAACGCTTGGGATCTAAGCAGAGCAGGCCTGGAGCCTCCGATGACACAGGGTGGTGGACACATTATGAGCAGATGGTCCTTTCCCCACCTCTGGCTGAAACTCACAGTCCCAATTCTGCCAGCCAAGAACTGAAAACTTTGGTGACATCTGGAGACAGCACCAATGACATGAACTTTGGTGTTTGGCTTCTGCCAATATTCTCCAAGCTTCAGTGAGCAGTGGCTACAAAAGAAGCCTTCGGGAAGCAGACAGAGAAGTTGTCATGTGGAGCCGCATCCAACTGACAGGTTTACCGACACAGGTGGGACACCCTTTTGGGGTCTTCCTGAAAGAGCTGAAGGACATTTTGAGGGGCCTGAGAGCCTGCTTTTACTTGGGATACTGTCTGGGCACACATATATATGCACTTCTTTCAATAAATAAATAAATAAATAAATATAGTACCCTACTATGATTGTATTGCTGTCAATCTCTCCCTTGAAACCCTCCAGAAGTTTTTATTTTATTTTATATATTTAGATGTTCCTGAATTTGGTACATATATATATTTACCTGAGTTATAGCATCTTGTTGTATCAATTGTTATAATGCTGGAAAGTGGCTTTCTCTATCTCTTGTTATGGCCTTTACTTTTTTTTTGTCAGTATTATGATTTATTATAATTGTTACCTAGCTCTATTTTTCTTAAATTTTATTTATTGTCTAAAGTTTTACATATGTCTCCTTTTTCCCTGATTGACCCCCCTCCCCTGCCCCAGCAATTCTCACCCCGGGCAAGCCCTCACTGCCCCAGTGTCTGTGTCTATTGGTTATGCTAATATGCATGCATACAGTCCTCTGGTAGCTCTCTAAACCCCCACCTTTTCTGCATTTGTCTTTGGATCTATTCTTGTTCATAAAATTATGTTGATCATTATATCCCACATATGAATGAAATCATGTGATATTTATCTTTCTCTGACTGGCTTATTTTGCTTAGCAAAATGGTCTCCAATTCCATCCATGCTGTTGCAAATGGTAAAAGTTCCTTCTTTTTTATAGGAGCATAGTATTCCATTGTGTAGATGTACCACAGTTTTATTTTTGTTTGTTTAAAGTATTACAGATAGTAGTACATATGTCTCCTTTTTTTCCCCAATTGACCTTCCCCCGGCCTCCCCTACCTCCTGGCACATGCCCTCAACCCACACCCCCAGTGTCTTGCGTCCATTGGTTATGCTTATATGCATGCATACAAATCCTTCAGTTGATCTCTTACCTTCCCCTCCTCAAACTTCCCCAGCCTTCCCACTGTAATTTGACAGTCTGTTCGATGCTTCTCTGCCTCTGTATCTTTTTGTTCACCAGGTTATAATGTTCTTTATTATCATAAATGAGTGAGATTATGTGGTATTTTTCTTTCACTGACTGGCTTATTTCACTGAGCATGATGCTCTCCAGTTCCTTCCATGCTGCTACAAATGGTAAGAATTCCTTCTTTTTTTATAGCTGCATAGTATTCCATTGTGCAGATGTACCATAGTTTTTTAATCCACTCATCTGCTGATGGGCATTTAGACTGTTTACAAATCTTAGCTATTGTAAATTGTGCTGCTATGAAAAATAGGGGTGCATATATCTTCTCTTATTGGTGTTTTTGTTTTCTTGGGATATATTCCTAGAAGTGGGATTACTGGGTCAAATGGCAGTTCTATTTTTAAATTTTTGAGGAAACGGCATGTTTTCCATAATGGCTGCACCAGTCTGCATTCTCACCATCAGTGAAGGAGGATTCCTTTTTCTCCACATCCTCTCCAGCACTTGTCATTTGTTGATTTGTTGATGATAGCCATTCTGACAGGTGTGAGGTGGTACCTCATTGTTGTTTTTATTTGCATCTCTTGGATGATTAGTGACTTTAAGCATGTTTTCATATGTCTCTCAGACTTCTGTATGCACTCTTTTGAAAAGTGTATATTTAGGTCCTTTGCATATTTTTTGATTGGGGTTTTTATCTTCTTTTGTTAAGTTGTATGAGTTTTCTGTAAATTTTGGAGATTAAAACCTAATCCGAAATATCATTGGCAAATATGTTCTTGCATGCAGTAGGCTTTCTTGTTGTTTTGTTGATGGTTTCTTTTGCTGTGCAGAAGCTTTTTATTTTGATATAGTCCCATTTGTTTATTTTCTCCTTAGTCTCCATTGTCCTAGGAGCTGTGTCAGTAAAGATATTGCTACAAAATATGTCTGATATTTTGCTGCCTATGGAGTCTTGTAGAATTTTTATGGTTTCCCATCTTACATTTTAGTCCATTAGCCATTTTGAGTTTGTTTTTGTGTATGGTATAAGTTGGTAAACTAGTTTTATTTTATTGCATGTATCTGACCAAATTTCCCAGGACCATTTATTGAAGAGACTGTCTTGACTCCATTGTATGGTCGCGCCTCCTTTGTCAAATATTAATTGAGCATAATGGTTTGGGTTGATTTCTGGGTTCTCGGTTCCATTCCATAGGTCTATATGTCTGTTCATATGCCAGTACCAGGCAGTTTTGAGAACCGTGGCTTGGTACTATAGCTTTATATCTAGTATTGTGATCCCTCCAACTTTATTTTTCTTTCTCAGGATTGCTGTGGCTATTGGGGGTCTTTTTTTTAGTCCAGATGAATTTTTGAACAATTTTTTCTAGATCTTTGAAATATGCAGTTAGTATTTCAATGGGGATGGCATTGTATCTGTAGATTGCTTTGGGTAGAATGGACATTTAATGATATTGATTCTACCAATCAATGAACATGGTATGTTTTACCATTTGTTTATGTCTTCCTCTATCTCTTTTTTCAGTGTCCTGTAGTTTTCCGCGTATAGGTCTTTTACTTCCTTAGTTAAGTTTATTCCTAGGTATCTTAATTTTTTTGGTGTAATGGTAAATGGGATTGTTTTTTTTTTTCTTTTCTCTTTCTGCGAATTCATTATTAGAGTGTAAAAAGGCCATGGATTTCTGGGTGTTAATTTTGTATCCCGCTCCATTGCCAAATTCATTTAGTAGGTCTAGTAGTTTTTGATGGAGTCTTTGGGGTTTTCCATGTATAGTATCATGTCATCTCTAAATAAGGACAGTTTTACTTCTTCTTTTCCAATTTGGATGACTTTTATTTCTTCTTCTTGTCTGATTACTATGGCTAGCACTTCCAGTACTATATTGAACTGGAGTGATGAAAGTGGGCATCCCTGTCTTATTCCCATTGTTAGGAGAAATAAGTTTAGTTTTTGCCCATTGAGTATGATGTTGGCTGTAGGTTTGTCATATAAGGCTTTTATTGTGTTGAGGTATGATCCCTCCATTCCCACTTTGCTGAGAGATTTTATCAAGAAAGGGTGTAAGATTTTGTCAAATGCTTTTTCTGTCTCTCAATTTGTTTATGTGATGTATCACATTGATTGATTTGCAGATATTGTACCATCCTTGCATCCCCAGAATAAATCCCACTTGGTCATGGTGTATGATCTTTTTATTGTAATGCTGGATTTTATATGCTAAAATTTTTTTGAGGATTTTAGTATCTATGCTCATCAAGGATATTGGCCTGTAGTTTTCTTTTTTGTGGTGTCTTTATCTGGTTTTGGAATTAGGGTAACGCTGGCTTCATAGAAAGAGCTTGGAAGTGTGCCTTCCTCTTGAATTTTTTTGAATAGTCTGAAGAGGATAGGTTGTAGTTCTTTTTGAATGCTTGGTTGAATTCCCCTCTAAAGCCATCCATACCAGGGGTTTTGTTTGCCAGAAGATTTTTGATCACTGCTTTAATTTCTTCGGTAGTTATTGGCCTATTCAGTTGTGTTTTTTTAATTTCCTGATTGAGATTTGGGAGCTTATATTTTTTTCTAAAAATATGTCCATTTCATCTAGGTTGTTCATTTTGTTTGACTAGAGTTGTTCATAGTATTTTTTCATAATCCTCTGTATTTCTGTGGGAATAGTTATTACTTCACTTCTTTCATTTCTGATTTTGTTTATTTGGGTCCTTTCTCTTTGCTTCTTGGTGAGCGTGGAGAGAGGTTCATCAATCTAGTTTATGTTTTTTAAAATATATTTCATTGATTTTTTACAGAGAGGAAGGGAGAGGGATAGAGAGGTAGAAACATCCATGAGAGAGAAACATCGATCAGCTGCCTCCCGCACACCTCCTACTGGGGATGGGCCCACAACCAAGGTACATGCCCTTGACCAGAATCAAACCTGGGACCCTTCAGTCTGCAGGCCGATGCTCTATCCACTGAGCCAAACCTGTTTGGGCTTTTTTATCTTTTTAAAGAACCAGCTCTTGGTTTTGTTGACCTATTGTATTGTTTTTGTTGTTGTTGCTTTTTTTTTTTTTGTCTTGTTTTGTTTGGTTGTTTTTGTCTCTATGTCATTTATTTCTTCTCTGATCTTTACTATTTCCTTCCTTCTGATGCTGCTGGGCTTTTCTTGTTGTCCTCTTTCTAACTCTTTGAGGTGTAGGGTTAGATAATTTATTACCATTATTTCTTGTTTTATTAGGTAGGCCTTTAGAGCTGTGAACTACGCTGTCAAGACTGCTTTCACTGTGTCCCATTGATTTTGGATTGTTGTGTTTTCACTTTCATTTGTTGCCATAATGCTTGTAATTTCCTTTTTGATATCTTTGGTAACCCAATCATTGTTTAATAGCATTGTATTTAGCCTCCAGGTGTTTGATTTTTATCCATTGTTTTTATTGTAGTTGATTTCTAATTTTATGCCGTTGTGATCTGAGAAGATGCTTGATATGATTTCTATCTTCTTGAATTTGAAGAGACTTTGCCTGTGACCCAATATGTGGTCTATCTTTGAAAATGACCCATGTGCACTTGAGAAGTATGTATATTCTGTTGCTTTAAGGTGGAATGTTCTGAAGATGTCAATAATTCCATCTGATCTAGTGAGTCATTTAGGATTGATATTTATTTGCTGAATTTTTTAGATGATTTGTCCTGTGGTATTAGTAGGGTTATAAATACCCCTACTATTATAACCTGATAAACAAAAAGATAGATACAGAGGCAGTAAAGCACCGAACAGACTGTCAAATTACAGCGGGAAGGCTGGGGAGTGTTGGGGATGGGGGGAAAGAGATCAACCAAAGGACTTGTATGCATGTATATAAGCACAACCAATGGACACAAGACACTGGGGTCGGGTGGAATGAGGGCATGCGACAGGGGTAGGGGAGCCTGGGGGAAGGTCAATGGGGGAAAAAAAAGGAGATACATGTACTACTATATGTAATACTTTAAACAATAAAATACTACTAATAATAAATAAAATAAAATAAAATGCAAAAAAAAAAAAGACCCCTACTATGACTATACTGCTGTCGATCTCTCCCTTGATATATTCCAGGAGTTTTTTTTTTTTTTAATGTATTTGTGTGCTCCTGTATTGGCTGCAGATATGTTTACCAGAGTTATATCTTCTTGTTTAATTGCTCCCTTTGGTATTATGAAGTGGCCTTTGTTATTTCTTGTTATGGCCTTCACTTGGAGGTCTAATTTGTCAGATATAAATATTGTTACCCCAGTTTTTTTTTTTAACGTTCGTTTTGCCTGAAAAACCTTTTTCCATCCCTTCACCCTCAGTCTGAGTACTTTGTTCTGAGGTGGGTCTCCTTTAGAAAGCAGATATATGTTTTCTTATCCATTCAGTTGCCCTGTGTCTTTTGACTGGGGCATTAAACCATTTATTTTAAAGTTATTATTGATAGGTACTTTTTTGTTGCCATTTCTATTATTTATGCCTATATTCCTTCTTCCCTTCTTATTTCTTCTTTTTACAGCAGACCCTTTAGCATATATTGTATTGCTGGCTTGGTGGTAGTAAACTCTCTTAGTCCTTTTTTGTCTGTGAAGCTCCTGATTTCACCTTCAACTTTGATTGATAGCCTTGCTGGGTACAGTATTCTTGGATTCAGACCCTTGCTTTGCATGACTTTGTATATTTTATGCCATTCTCTTCTGGACTGATTTGTTTCTGTTGAGAAATTGGTTGATAGTCTGATAGAAGATCCCTTGTAGGTAACTTTATGTCTCTCTCTGGCAGCATTTAAGATTCTTGCTTTGTTGTTGGTGTTTGCCAGTTTAATTGTGATGTGTATGGTGTCATCTTTTTTGGGTTCATCTTGTTTGGGACTCTGTGAGCTTCTTGGACTTGTGTGAGTTTTTTCTTCCCAATATCAGGGAAATTTTTTGTCATTATTTCTTCAAACAGGTTTTTTAATTCTTGCTCAGTTTCCTCTCCTTCTGGCACCCCTATTATGTAGGTGTTGTTTCATTCCATGTTGTCCTAAAGTTCCCTTAGGCTTTCCTACTTTTTTAAAAATTTCTTTATTGGTTAGGGTATTACATATTTGTCTTTATCCCCCCATTTCCCTCCCAACCCCCCCACTCATGCCCTCACCCCTGTGTTGTCTGTTTTTTTTTTTCCAGTTGCTGCTCTGCTTGGGTATTTTTTCCTACCTTGTGTTCTATTTCACCAATGCGGTCCATACCTTCTTCTAGACTACTGTTGATGCTTTCTATTGAGTTCTTTATTACAGCAATGTCATTCTTCATTTCCTCTTTGTTCTTACACATATTGTTGAATTTGTCTTCTATCCTTTTCAGCATTTTTTTGACCATTGCACTGAATTATTTTTCTGACAAATTGATTGCTTCCTTTCATTTACTTACTTTTCCAGTGATTCCTCCTTTTCTTTCGTATGGGGGCTGTTTCTTTGTCTCCATGTTTGCTCCTCTCAGGGTGTCTGGTTATATAGTGCTCTCTCTCCTTCATTGCCCTAAAGGCACAAAGTTCAACATAACAAGACACAATACACAGGGCACAAAACACAAATGTATTCACGACACCAATAACCCCAAATAAAGGTGACCACCAAAGAAAGGAGAATTAGGGGAGAGAAAAGAGTGCAAAAATGATATTGAGAAAAGGAAAAAATGTAAGAAAGAAAAGAAAGAGAAGAAAAAATAAGGGGGAAAATATATGTATATGGGGAGAAATCCCCCAAAACCCAACAACTAATCCAAAAAACACAAACAACAAACACCCAGAGAAGAATGAAAACAACAAATAACAACTAATCCAAAAAAATGCAAACAACAAATACCCAGATGAATCTGAAGAGCCAGAGCTTATTTCCAGAAGTTTAGATCAAGGAATTGAATGAATGAGGAAGTGGCCACAATTCACACTATTCAGTATAGAGGAAGTAGAAAGAGAATGGGTGTATAAGTTGAAATTTAAATACAAAATAAAAGGGAAAGAGAAAAAAACATATGAATATTTATAGAGAGTAGATAGGCCTGAGTTGGTAATTGAAACTAATTAAGGTATTAGTACAAGAAGAGAACAAGTGAGGAGAGGAAAAACAGAAGCAAAAAAAAAGAAGAAGAATAAGAAAAATTAATAAACCATCAATCAAACAAGAACAAGACAGAAGGAAAGAAAGAGGGAAGAAAGAAAAAAAAGGAAAAAGAAAAAAAATTTGGCTAGTGAAGAAAGAGAAGTGAGAAGTGTGCATGGACTTGGAGCAGGGGAGAGAAAATTAGATATATGAGTAAGATAAATTTTAATAGTGAGTAAAAAGAAAGGATAGAGAAAAACTAAAGCAGGAACAGGGTAAGAGAAACAGGACAAAAAAGGTGAAAAGTGAGGAAGTGAGGTTGACATAAAGGAAAAATTGAGATAGAGTAAAATAATGCTAAAATAAAAATAGAATGTAGAATACTAATCCAAAAATAAAATAAAATAAAGAAAAATAAAATAAAACTTTAAAAAGTAAAACAATAGTAATAATAATAATTAAAAATAAAATAATAAAAAATGTAAAATAAAGTGAGAAAAAATTTAGTTTCTTAAGTAAAAGATAAAAAAAAAGTGAAGTAGTGAAGGTTGTTCACTACAGCGGAGCTTCAATGACCTATGGGGAGTGGTTTAAGACCTCTCTCTACTGTTCTCCCTGGCACATCTGTTTCCAGTCAGGTAGTCTGTCCAGTGTTGAAGTTCCCTGTGATCCACCGCTCCTCTGTGTCATAAGCCACAACCTTGTTTTCAAGCAGGCGGGATCTCTCTGCTCACTTTGTTTCTGTCTTCTTTCATTTGTATATACACAAGCGTCAATTTCTGACACAACCCCTGGGTGGCAGTGTTTTTGTATTAGCTTCTGGGATCAAATGGCCCTTCAACCCAGTGTTTAGATTCTTCTTTCCCTGTCGCACTTAATACTGGGTAGGAAGGATGGACTGATTCAGAGCTGGTTTCCTGCTCATCTTTCCTTATTCTGATCCCTAGTTTCCACAAAAACAACTTTCCCTTGCAGTTTCGGTGAGTGTTTTTAATTGCAAGATCCTATGCACTGGGTTTAGCAAGTAAAAGCAAGGAAGTTATAAAGACAAAGCAACCATGCCACCTTGTGTCTTTCTTCTCCCGGCACTGCATAGCAGGTACAGAACTTCAGGCTGCCTTTCTGGGCACAGTCTCCCACAGCTGTGGGCTTAGATCTAGAGTCCCCCTCTGCCAGCAGCCCTGTGGACCCCCTTCCACATTCAAGGGCTACACTGACCGCAAGGGCCACGGATTTGGTGGAGCACAGTCTCCCTCTGAGACTAGTCCCCACTGTGTGCATTTCTCCTTTCAACCTGGATCTCAGATCTCACCTCTCTCTAGGCCAGTGGTTCTCAACCTTCCTAATGCTGTGACCCTTTAATACAGTTCCTCATGTTGTGGTGACCCCCAACCATAACATTATTTTCATTGCTACTTCATAACTGTAATTTTGCTACTGTTATGAATTGTAATGTAAATATCTGTGTTTTCCGATGGTCTTAGTCGACCCTGCTAGCAGTTCTCAACCTGTGGGTCTCAACATGTGGACCAGCTGTGTTTAATTCACCAATTCCAGATGGATGTTATTCAATTCAGCTGTTCTTTCTATCTGATCTGTGAGAAGGCACAGAACCTGTCCACATACTGGGCCACCACCTTGCCTCGCCCTGGACAAACTTTTTAGGTGCCCGTGGCTGGGGAGGCTGGAGTCTCGGTGTTTATGGGTTCACAGCAGAGGCAGCTGGTCCTTGGGTGTTATGGTTGTAGGGTCCCAAGAGGTATCCGAGGTCTCCCTGGTTGAAGGTAAGGCTGGGCTTCTGATCACAGCCACTCTCCCCTTCAATATGGTGCAGTCTCTGTGGCAGAGCCAGCCTCTCTCAGAGAGATTTCAGCAGTAGTAGAGGCTGCCCGGGCAGGGGAGCCTCTCTGCCAGTCCCCAACAGTCCTGTGGAACATAACTGTTCCTCAGTCACAAATACAGACACTCTCTGCATGTCCATGCACTCTCCTTTTGCTCTCTCACTCACATCTTGCAGCCTGCTGTCCTGTTGGCCGCCATCTTCCACCCCTCTATGGCCTTTACTTTGAGGTCTATTTTGTCAGATATCAGTATTGTTACCCCAGCTTTATTTTAATTTCCATTTGTCTGAAAATTTAGTTTCCATTCCTTCACTTTCAGTTTGTGTGAGTCCTTTTTTCCAACGTGGGTCTCTTGGAGACAGCATATATATGGGTCATGCTTTCTTATCTATTCAGCTACCCTATTTCTTTTGATTGGAGCATTTATTTACATTTAAGGTTATTATTGATAGGTACTTGTTTGTTGTCATTTTTATTCTTTATGCCTGTGTTTCTTCTTCCCATTATATTTCTTCTTTTTACAACAGTCCCTATAGCATTTCTTGCATTGCTAGCTTGGTGGTAATAAACTGCCTTAGCCTTTTGTTGTCTGTGAATCTCCTGATTTCACCTTCAATTTTGAATGATAGCCTTATTGAAGAGTATTCTTGGATTCAGTCCTTGATTTGCATTGCTTTGTATACTTTATTCCATGCCCTTCTGGCCTGATGTGTTTTGTTGAGAAATTAGTTCGTAATCTAATGAGAGATCCCTTTGTAGGTAACTTTCTGTGTCTCTCTGGTAGCCTTTAAGATTCTTACCTTGTCATTGATGTTTGCCAATTTAATTACAATGTTTATTAGTGTCTGTCTTTTGGGGTTCATCTTGTTTGGGACTCTTTGCACTTCTTGGACTTATGTGACTTTTTTTCTTCCCAAAGTCAGGGAAGTTTTCTGTCATTATTTCTTCAAACATGTTTTCTATGTTGTGCTTAGCTTCCTCTCCTTCTGGGACCCCTATTATGTGGATGTTGTTCTATTTCTTATTATCCCAGGGCCCCCTTAGACTCTCCTCCTGCTTTTTAATATTTTTTTCCAGTTGCTGCTCTGCTGGGGTGTTTTTTCTACCTTGTCTTCTAACTTTCTGATTCAGTCCTCAGCCTCTTCTAATTTACCTTTAAAACCTTCCATTGTGTTCTTTACTGCAGCTCTGTCATCATTCATTTCCCTTGATTCTTACACATGTTGGTGAATTTCCTTTCCAGATGTTTGAACATCCTTATAAGCATTATTCTGAATTCTTTCTCTGTCAAGTTGGTTGCCTCCATTTAGTTTAGTTCCTTTTCTGGTGATTCCTCTTTTTCTTTTATTTGGGGTTGTTTCTTTGTCTCCCCATTTTTGTTGTTCCTCTGTACTTGTTTCTATGTATTAGAACCAACTTCTATGAATTGGTCTTATGTAGTAGATGTTTTGTGGGAACCAGGTGTGCAGTCTCTCAGGTCTCCTGGGCTAGGTGTTCTAAGGAAACCCTCTACTTGAGATATTTGGGTTCTCCTGATGTAGTTGGGTCTTGAATGTTATTGTCCAGTTAGTGGATGGAGTCTTCTCTCAGGGTATCTTATTATGTGACTTGCTCCCTACCATGTCATGTCAACCATTGTGGAGGCACTGACCAAACAGCACAAAATACAACACGAAAAGACACTACACAGAAGTAACAGAACATGAATGCACACAAGACACTTATAACCCCAATAAAAGTGACTACCAGAGAAAAAAGAATTAGGAAAGGGAAAAGAGAGCAAGAATGATATCAAGGAAAAAAGGGGGGATGAAAAGAAATAATATGGAGAGAAAGCATGACAAAACAAACAAATTAACCAAAATGCACAAATAAAAAACACCCAGAAAAAAAGCAGGGACAGAATGTGTAGTTGCAGAGCTTAAATAGAGAAAATAAGGTTAAGGAATTGAATGAATAGGGCAAGTATCATGGTTTAGAATAGAGGATGGAGAAAAGAAATGAAAGGAGTAAAAGAAAAAATAGAAAAGTAAAAATAAATTTAAAATACAATAAAATAAGGTGTAAAATAAAATAAAGTAATTTTTTTTTTGAAAAGAAGAATAGTAGAGTGAACAGATAGGGCTAAATTTAGGAAGTGAAACAAGTTAAAAAAATTAGGAGAAGAAAAGAGCACGAGAAGAGAGGGGAATTTTTGAGTAGTGAAGAAAAAGAAAAGAGAAGGGGAAATGGAGTAGGAGCCAGGAAGAGGAAATTAGATATATGAGTAAACCAAAAGAGACTAGAATAATAACACATCAATTAAGATAAAGAAGATCCATTTTTGAAAAGGGGAAAAATGAAAGGAAAGAGAAAAACTAAGATGGTGAAATGAGAAGAAAAACAGGAGAAAAAAAAGAGAAATGAAGACGAAAAAGGTGCAAAAATTTTTAAATAAGAAAAAATAATAAAAAGTTAAAAAGTGAAGTGTCATTCACTTCAGCTGAGATTTAATGCCCCATGTAAACATGTAAGCTGGTTTATGACCCCACTCTTCTGTTTTGTCTGCTAATTCTGGGCTTCCTGTTAGATACTTAGGCAATGGCCACTGTCAGGAACTGTCTTTTGACTTTTAGAACCCTTCTTGAAGCTCCACAGGTCCTCTGCTATGACTATCTCCACAGGCCTTGGGTGCAATCTGCCCTCTTTGCCTGTCTGCCTGCTATCAATCTTAATCACTCAAGTCTCTGTTTCTGATAGGGTTTTAGTTGGGGTTGGTGCTATTTGGCTTTCAATGAATAAGATTTTTTTTTTTTTCCTGACCCAGAGCTACTCCTCCCTGAGTGGAAAAAAAATATTACTCTAGCCTTGGTTGGTCAGAGATCCTTGTATGGAGACCTATGGGGTTGGCTGGCAACTTGGAGTTATCAGTCTGGTTCCAAGAATAGCAGGGAAGACTCGCCCCTCTTCCAATCCAGTCACTGATGGCTTTTTGGGACTTTTCAAACCCCTAAACTTGACCTCTGCCTTTTTTTTTTTTTTTTTTGCTCTGTAAAGCTCAAACAGTGGGGTGTGGAAGGCTGTATTACCTGCCTTGAGGCTATTGGGCTGGGCTAGCTCTTCTGGGGAGAAATGGCCACTTATGTTTGGAATTTTAAGAATGTCCCACTGCAGGAATCCTGGCCATATCTCCCTGTCTTGCTTCCTTCCCCAGCCTCTCCATAGACACCTCAAGTTTGTGTCTCTCTCCCTGTGCCAATGCCTCAGGTGAGTGTTTGCAAATGAAAAGTCATGTGTTCTGGGTTTAGAGAATAAAAGCAAAGGCAATCCAAAACAACTACGAAACTGCGGGTTTCTCTACCCCCAGCACCATGCTGCTTGGGACACCTTTCAGGCTGCCTTTCTCAGTGCAGCCTTTTGAGGCTGTGGTCTTAGGCCCAGATTTCCTGGCCCCCAGTAGCCCCATGGCTTTTCCTTTTCACAGTTGGATGTTATGCCTGTTGCCAATGGACTCAGCTTTGGTGCAAAGCAGCTTCCTCCTCACCCTCTTGGCCCACCTGCCCACTGCCCCTCTCAAACCCACATCCACATTCCTACCATTCTTTAGGCATCCTCTGCCCTTCCTCATTGTACATCATCTCCTCGGCTGTCTAATTTGTTAATTCTGAGTAGATCTTCTCAGATTTAGCTGTATTTCAAGTCGAGCTCCAGGACGAGGTGCATGACACATCTGCCTCTTAGGCCGCCATTTTTCTCTCCTAGGTATTTTATTTCTTTTGTTGTATTACAAAAAAAGTTTTTTTATTTCTTTTTCTGAAATATCATTGTCATTATGTGGGAATGTAACAGAGTTTTGTACATTGATTTTGTGTCCTGCAAATTTACTGTTTTCGAATATTGTTTCTAATGGGTTGTTTGTGGAGTATTTAGGGATTTCTACATAAAGAATTATATGTTCTGCAAATAGTGACAATTTTATTTTTTTTTATTCCAAATTTGGATACCCTTTATTTCTTTCTCTTGCCTGATCACTCTGGTTAGGATTTTCAGTATTATGTTGAATTGCAATAGTGAGAGATTGTATTCTTGTTTTATTCCTGAACTTAGAGGAAAAGCTTTCAGTTTTTCACCATTGAGTATGAACTTAGCTGAAGGTTTTTAATATATGGCCTTTATTACATTGAGGTACTTTCCTTCTCTACCCATTTTATTGAATGTTTTAATAATAAATGTGTATTATGTTTTATTAAGTGCTTTTTCTGCATCTATTGATATGATTATATGATTTTTACAGTTTATTTTGTTCATGTGTATTACATTTGCATATGTTGAACCATCTTTGTGCTCCTGGAATGTACACCACTTGATCATGATGTATTATTTTTATTTACTTTTTATTATTTTATTTTTTTAACTATTTTTTATTGAGGTATTATATGTGTACATACCTTACCATTGCCCCCCCCAACCCCAGACCCATACATGTCCTCACCCCCCAGAGTTTTGCGTCCATTGGTTATGCTTATATACATGCATACAAGTCCTTCGTTTGATCTCTTATCTCCCCCACCTCTCCCTAATATTCCCCCTGTAATTTGACAGTCTGTTTGATGCTTTACTGTCTCTGTATCTATCTTTTTGTTCATCAGTTTATAATGTTCTTTATTATCCATAAATGAGTGAGATCATGTGGTATTTTTCCTTTCATTGACTGGCTTATTTCAGTTAGCATAATGTTCTCCAATTCCATCCAGGTTGCTGCAAATGATGAGAATTCCTTCTTTTTTATGGCAGCATAGTATTCCATTGTGTAGATGTACCACAGTTTTCTGATCCAGTCATCTGCTGACGGGCACCTAGGCTGTTTCCAAATCTTAGCTATGGTGAATTGTGCTGCTATGAACATAGGGGTGCATATATCCTTTCTGATTGGTGTTTCTAGTTTCTTCAGATATATTTCCAGGAGTGAGATTACTGGGTCAAATGGGAGTTCCATTTTCAGTTTTTTGAGGAAACTCCATACTGTTCTCTACAGTGGCTGTACCAGTCTGCATTCCCACCAGAAGTGCACGAGGGTTCCTTTTTCTCTGCATCCTCGCCAACACTTGTTGTTTGTTGATTTGTTGATAATAGCCATTCTGACAGGTGTGAGATGGTACCGCATTGTTGTTTTGATTTGCATCTCTCGGATAATTAGTGACGTTGAGCATGTTTTCATGTGTCTCTTGTCCTTCCTTCTGTCTTCTTTTGAAAATATTCTGTTTAGGTCCGTTGCCCATTTTTTTATTGGATCATGTATCTTCCTTTTATTAAGTTGCATAAGATGCCTGTAGATGTTGGAGGTTAAAACTTTATCAGTGATAGCATTTGCAAATATGTTCTCCCATAGAGTGGGCTTTCTTGTTGTTTTGTTGATGGTTTCTTTTGCTGTAAAAAAGCTTTTTATTTTGATGTAGTCCCATTTGTTAACTTTCTCTTTAGCTTCCATTGCCCTAGGGACAGTGTCAGTGAAGAAGTTCTTTTGGCATATGTCTGAGATTTTGTTGCCTGTGGATTTCTCTAGTATTTTTATGGTTTCCCATCTTATGTTTAAGTCCTTTATCCATTTTGAGTTTATTTTTGTGTATGGTGTAAGTTGGTGATCTAGTTTCATTTTTTGCATGTATCTGTCCAATTTTTCCAACACCATTTATTGAAGAGACTGTCTTTTCTCCATTGTATGTTCATGCCTCCTTTGTCAAATATTAATTGAGCATAGTGGTTTGGGTTGATATCTGGATTCTCTATTCTGTTCCATTGATCTATATGTCTGTTCTTGTGCCAGTACCAGGCTGTCTTGAAAACAATGGCTTTGTAATACAGCTTCAGGTCTGGTATTGAGATGCCTCCTACTTTATTTTTCTTTCTCAGGATTGCTGTGGTTATTCGGGGTCTTTTTTTATTCCAGATAAATTTTTGGAGAGTTCTTTCTAGGTCTGTGAAATATGCTGTTGGTATTTTGATGGGGAGTGCATTGAATCTGTAGATTGCTTTGGGTAGTATGGACATTTTAACGATGTTGATTCTACTAATCCATGAACATGGTATGTTCTTCCATCTGTTTACGTCTTCCTCTATCTCTTTTTTCAGTGTCCTGTAATTTTCCGTGTATAGGTCTTTTACCTCCTTAGTTAAGTTTATTCCTAGGTATCTTAGTTTTTTTGGTGTGATGGTAAATGGGATTGCTTTTTTAGTCTCTCTTTCTGTAAGTTCACTATTGGTGTATAGAAATGCCACAGATTTCTTGTCATTAATTTTGTATCTGGCTACATTGCTGAATTCATTTATTAAGTCTATTAGTTTTTTGATGGATTCTTTTGTTTTTTTTATGTACAATATCATGTCATCTGCAAATAAGGACAGCTTCATTTCTTCTTTCCCAATTTGGATGCTTCTTATTTCTTCTTCTTGTCTAATTGCAATAGCTAATACTTCCAGTACTATGTCAAACAGGAGTGGTGAGAGTGGGCATCCCTGTCTTTTTCCTGTTGTTAGGGGAAATGATTTTAGTTTTTGCCCATTGAGTATGATGTTTGCTGTGGGTTTATCATATATAGCTTTTATTATGTTGAGGTATGATCCTTCTATTCCCATTTGTTGAGAGTTTTTATCAGGAAAGGGTGTTGGATTTTGTCAAATGCTTTTTCTGCATCAATTGATATGACTATGTGATTTTTAAGACTCAATTTGTTTATGTGTGATTTATTATTTTTATTTTATTTTTTTAATAAATCTTTATTGTTCATATTATTACAATTGTTTCTCCTTTTTTCTCCCCATCACCCGGTTCCCTCCCCGCCGTTGTCCTTATCCATAGGTGTATGATTTTTGTCCAGTCTCTTCCCATACCCCCCACACAGACACCCCTTTCCCCCTGAGAATTATTAATCCACTTTCATTCTATGCCTCTGATTCTATTATGTTCACCAGTTTATTCTGTTCCTCAGATTTTTAATTCACTTGATTTTTAGAATCACTTGTTGATGGGTATGTATTTGTTGTTCATAATTTTTATCTTTACTTTTTTCTTCTTTTTATGATGAACTCCTTTAGCTTTTTCTTATCTGTGAAGCTCTTTATCTGCCCTTCAATTCTGAATGATAACTTTGTTGGGTAGAGTAGTCTTGGTTGTAGGTTCTTGCTATTCATCACTTTGAATATTTCTTGCCATTCCCGTCTGGCCTGCATAGTTTCTGTTGAGAAATCAGCTGACAGTCGTATGGGTGCTCCCTTGTAGGTAACTAACTGTTTTTCTCTTGCTGCTTTTAAGATTCTCTCTTTGTCTTTTGCCCTTGGCATTTTAATTATGATGTGTCTTGGTGTGGTCCTCTTTGGATTCCTCTTGTTTGGGGTTCTGTGTGCTTCCTGAACGTGTAAGTTTATTTCTTTCACCAGGTGGGGGAAGTTTTCTGTCATTATTTCTTCAAATAGGTTTTCAGTATCTTGCTCTCTCTCTTTTGGCACCCCAAAAATTCGGATATTGGTACGCTTAAAGCCATCCCGGAGGCTCCTTATGCTATCCTCACACTTTTGGATTCTTCTTTCTTTCCGCCCCTCTGGTTGGGTATTTTTTTCTTCCTCATATTCCAGATCTTTGGATTGACTCTTTGGGTGCGGTGGTCTACTCTGTATATTCTTTATTTCAGACAATGTATGCATAATTTCTGACTGGTCCTTTTCCATTTCTTTGGTATTCTCTTTTAGGTCCTTGAATGTTTCTCAGCGGTTTTTAGAAGATTCTTGAGTAACCTTATAAATATGGTTCTGAACACTGTGTCGTCCATTAGTTTGCTTTCATCTATCTCTCCTACTTGTGACATACTTCGATGTCTCCACATTTTGGCTGCCTCCCTGTGTTAATGGAGTGGCTTTGTGTGGTCGGTGACCTATAGGGGCCAGTAGCTCAGCTTCCCCAATCACCCTAGGTGGTCGCTCTTGGTACTCCCCTTTGTGGGCTGAGTGGAAAGTCTTAGTGTAGGTAAAAGCCCTGATTGCAGTTGGTACACTGGGAGGAATTGACCTCTGGTCTAATTGTTTGTGAGGGCCTGCTGTGTCTATAACGGAAGAATTGCTGTGCTGGAGACACAGTAGGGCTTTGGTGCTCACTGAGTCTGCCTCTTGAATGTGTCCCTTATTAGAGTGGTTGAAATCTGGTGTTGTCCACACCGACAGAAAAGTCACTCTCACTCTCCGACCGATGGCCGAGAGTCCCGTAGGCATCTGGGTCCCTCGCGTGTCCTCAGAAACTGGAGTTCAAAGTGGTTGGGATTGTTGGTATCACTGGTGGGAGTTGATCTCCAAGCCAGTTGGCTGTGAGGATCAGCAGTGTCTCCGCTGGGAGAGCTTCTGTGCTCAGCTTGGATGGGGCGAAGTATCAGGGTAGCGCAGACAAGCTTTGGTTTCCCGTCTGCTCCGCCCTAAGAGGGCAGGTTTCTCAGTGCCCTAATCAATGGCTGCGCGCCTCTGAGAGAAGGCAGCTTTCGAGCCTCTCCTGCTGCCAAACAAACCAGTTGGATTTCAGTGCAGTCGGGAGGTTTTGTTTTTCTCCCAAACGAGAAAGCTAGCCACGCAGCATCTGCTGCCCTCCCTCTCCACGCACGCTGCAAGCAAGCCTGCCGTGTATTCAGCCGCCTGCCCTTTCCGCACTCACGGATCTCCACACCTCCACAGCTCCTGAGGCTCAGCGTCCCCCTCTCTTTTTTTTCTCTAGTTGTAGGTTTTTCACTCTGCCAGCTTTCCGGTGGTTCTGGGCGGTGTGCGCTCTGTTTTCCAGTTGTAGTTTCAAAATTGTTGTGGCAGGAAACAATTAGGTGTTTACCTTATGCCGCCATCTTGGTTTCTCGAGTGATGTATTATTTTTAAACCAGAGGACTGGTGCATGAAATTCGTGCATGGGGGGGGGTGGTGTGTCTCTCAGCCCAGACTGCAACCTCTCCAATCTGGGACCCCTCTCACAATCCAGGACTGCTGGCTTCCAACTGCTAGCCTGCCTGCCTGCCTGCCTGATTGCCCCTAACTGCTTCTCCTTGCAGGCCTGGTCACCTCTAACTTCCCTCCCTTGCCAGCATGGTCGCCCCTAACTGCCCTCCCCTTCAGGCCTGGTCACCCCTAACTGCCCTCCCCTGTAGGCCTGGTCCCCCCAACTGCCCTCCCCTGCAGGCCTGGTCCCCCCTCAACTGCCCTCCCCTTCAGGCCTGGCCACCCCTAACTGCCCTCCTCTGTAGGCCTGGTTCCCCCAACTGTCCTCCCCTGCAGGCCTCGTTCCCCTCAACTGCCCTGCCCTGCAGGCCTGGTCCACCCCACTGCCCTCCCCTGCAGGCCTGGTCACCCACAACTGCCCTATCCTGCAGTCCTGGTACCTCCTTACTGCCCTACCCTGCTAGCCTGATCGCTCACAACTGCCCTCCCCTGATGGCCATCTTGTGGTGGCCATCTTGTGTCCACATGGGGGCAGCCATCTTGTGTGTTGGAGTGATGGTTAATTTGCATGTTAGGCTTTTATGATATAGGATGTATTGCTGTATTTGATTATATAACATTTTGTTTAGGGTTTTTCCATCTGTATTCATCACAGGTGTTGGTCTGTAGTTTTCTTTTCTGTGTGTTATCCTTGCCAGGCTTTAGTATCAGGATAATGTTGGTCTCATAAAATGTGTTACAAATTATTGCGTCTTCAATTTTTGGAAGAGTTTGAGAAGGATAGGTTTTAAATCTTAGAATGTTTGGTAAAATTCATTAGTAAAGCCATCTGCCTCTGGAGTTTTGTTTTCAGGAAGTTTTTTTATGGCTGTTTCAATTTCCTCATGGCTGATAGGACTATTTAGATTTTCCAATTTTTCGTGATTTGGTCTAGGAAAGTTATTTATTTCTAGGAACTTATCCATTTCTTCTAGGTTATTGAATTGGTGGCATATAGGCTTTTATAGTATTTGAGATGGCTGTGGTAATTTCTCTTTCACTTCTGATTTTGTTGAGTCTTTTCTCCTTTTTCATTAGTGAATCTAGCCAGAGGTTTGTCATTTTATTTATCTTTTCAAAGATCCAGCTCTCTTTTGCTTTAATTCTTTTATATTGTTTTTCTCTTCTCTATCTCATTTACCTCTAATTTTTATTATTTCCTTCTTATGCTGACATTGGGCTGCATTTGTTTTTCTTCTTCCAGTTCTTTAAGATGTAATGTTAGGTTGTTTATTTGTAATTTTTCTTATTTCTTGAGATAGGCCTATAAACTTCCTCTTATTACTGCTTTTGATGAATCCAAAAAGTTTTGATATGCCATATTGTCATTCTCTTTTGTCTCTATGTATCTTTTGGTCTCTCCTCCTATTTCTTCTTTTACTCAGTTGCTTTTTAGTAGTGTATTGTTTAATCTCCACATATTTGTGTTTTTTTTCCAACTTTCTTGTTACAGTTAACTTCCAATTTCAAAATCTTGTGGTCCAATAAAATATTTGGTATGATTTCAATCCTCTTAAATTTGTTAAGGCCAGTTTTGTGTCTCAACCAATGGTCTATATTTGAGAATTTCCATGTTCACTAGAAAAGAATGCATAATCAGATGTTCTGGGATGAAAGGCTATATAAATGTCAATTATGTCTAATTGGTCTAGTTTGTCACTTAAGACCAATATTTCTTTATTGAATTTTGGATGATCTATCTAGAGCTGTCAATGGAATATTAAGGTCTCCAAGTATGATTGTGTTTTGATGTTTTTCCCTTTAGTTCTGTGAGTAGTTGCTTTATATATTTCAGTGCTATCTGATTGGGTGGATATATATTAAGAAATGTTACATCTTTTTAATGTATTGTCCCTTTTATCATTGTAAAATGTCAATTTTTTGTATTTTTTTTACCTTTTTATCTTAAAACTAGAGGCTCAGTGCACGAAGGCCGTGCATAGGGGGACCCCCTCAGGCCAGCCTGTACCCTCTCCAATCTGGAACCCCTTGGGGATGTCCAACTGCCGGTTTAGGCCTGATCCTGCTCACTTGCCTGCCTGCCTGATCGCCCCTTACTGCCCGCCCTGCCAGCCTGGTCCCCCCCAATTGTCCCCCCCTCACTGGCCTGGTCACCCCTTACTGTCTCCCTGGCCTGGTTGCCCCTTACTGCCTCCCCCTGCCAGCCTGGTCACCCCAACTGCATCCCTGCCAGCGTGGTCACCCCTCACTACCCCCCTCTGTCAGCCTGGTCGCCCCTCACTGTCCCCCTCCCACCAGCCTGGTCTCCCCCAACTGCCCCTCCTGCAAACCTGGTTGCCCCATGCAGCCTGCTGTTCAGTCATTTGGTTGTCCCTCACTAACCCCCGTGCCCGCCTGGTTGCCCCACGCAACCTGTTCAGTCATCCATTCAGTTGTGATGGTTGCTTAGGCTTTTATTATTATAGATATAATGTATTTTGTTAGATAGATGCATGGGTACACCCATTTCTCTTAGAATGCCATTTGCTTGAAAAATCATTTTTAACCCCTCATCTTTGATTCTATATTTGTCCTTAGAGCTGTGATATGTCTCCTGAAGGCAAAATGGGGTTGGGTCTTGTTTATTCATCCAATCTGCTACCCTGTGCCTTTTAATTGCTGAGTTTACTCCATTTAAATTTAGGATGATTATTGATGTATAAGTATTTCCTATAGCCATTTTCTCTTTTGTCTTCTGGTAGCTCTGTGTCTCCACCCCCCCCCCCCCTCACGCCCCGGTCCTTGTGTTTCTGCTTGGTGTTTCATTTTATTGTTATTCTATGATTTTTTCCTTCTGTTTCAACTGTTTTATGTTATGTGTCTCAGTTGTGGATATTTTTTTTGTGGTTACCAATAGGTGTATGCAAAAGAAAGTTTTATATGTACAGTAGTCCTTTTTCTTCTTAATGTACCTCATCTCCATTCCTCTTTGCAAATTCAGCTTTTTACCCCATCCCCTATTATGTTTCTGTCACAAATTATCCCTAATTATGCTGTCATCTCATTTCTGAATTGTAATAGCTATTGTCTTCCTTTTTATGCTTTTACATCCTTTAACCTTTATGTTATATTTAAGTGTATGATACCCTATTCTGAAAAAAAAAAAGGTTGCAATATCCTAATTCTTTCTGTCTGTTAGTATCTTATTCATAGTTTTTTTTATCTTTTTGTCTTTTGTTTCAGGTAGAATAACCCACTTTAGAATTTCCTATAATGGAGGTTTTGTGGTGGTAAGTTTCTTCAGCTTCTCTGTCTAGAAAAGTTTTATTTTTCCTTCATATCTAAGGGATGACTTTGATGGCATATATTATTTTTGAATGATGATTTCTCCCTTTCAATACTTTGAATATTTGATTCTACTCTGTCCTAGTTTGTAGGGTTTTTGCTGAAAAATCCAATAATGATGTAATGTGATTTCCTTTACAGGTGACTATCTTACTTTCCCTGGCTTCCTTGAGTACTTATTCTTTACCATGAATTTTTGACAGTTGTAATATAATGTACCTTTTTGAATCAAGATCAGTAGGTGTACTGTTTGTTTCTTGGATTAAAAAATCTAGCTCTTTCCAAAGGTTATGGAACTTCTCATCAACTATTTGTTTGAATGGCCTCTTTGTTTCCTTCTCTCTCTCTTCTTCTGGTATACCAGTACTCATTTTTCAAAAATATTTTTTATTGATTGCAGAGAGGAAGGGAGAGAAAGAAAGAGGGATAGAAACATCAATGAGAAAGAATCATTGATTAGCTGCCAACTGCATGCTCCCTACTGAGGATTGAGCCCACAACCCAAGCATGTGTCCCTTACCAGAATAGAACCCAGGACCCTTCAGTCTGTAGGTTGATGCTCTATCTGCTGAGCCAAACCAGCTAGGGCTCCCATTATTCTTATATTGCTCTTTCTGATGGAGTCCATTCTCATAAAGTTATTTTTTGTTGTGTTTTTACTTTCAAGTCTCTCTTCTTCCATCTGTGCCATTTCTAGATTTCCATCTTCAGTGTCACTAATTCTTTCTTCCATGTGGCCAGCTCTATTTCCTAACTTTCTAATTCATTTTCATCTCTTTGAGTTATTCATCTCCAGAATTTCTATTTTGGTTCCTTTTGTTTGCTGATTTTATTTCTCTGTTCATTAAACTGCCTATCTGTGTTTTCTTTTGTCTCATTGAGTTGTTTCAGAAGTACAATCTTGAATTCTCTGTCATTTAAATGACATATTTCATATTTTTAAGTTTATTTCTGGAGATTTTAAATTTTCTATCTGAATTGCCTTATTACCTTAGTTATTCATGATATTTGATAGATTACTTCTCCACCTAGTCATCTATGGGAATGAAATTTGCTTTTTTTTAAAGAGTGGCACTTTTCTATTTAGTATGTTGATAAAAAGCTTTTCTTTTCTTTTCCTGTAAGTAGCACTGACTCAGATACTTTTTCAGTTTCTTTTGAAATGCTATGGCTTGTAAGATCTTTGCAGAGTGGGGGAAATATGTTCTGTATTGTCTGGGGAGATTGGCATCTCCTCTATGACCAGGTCCCCTTGTTCTTAGGTCATTAGACTCATGAAGAAATGTGTTGGGAGATTCAGTTCTGAGCCCAGTAAATCCCACCACTGTCCCCTGCAACCAAACACTGCTGGCAGTGCAGCCATGATGGGTGGAGGTGAGGTGAGCTCTAATAGGATGGCTGGTGCAGTTTGTGGCTTTGTTATTCTCTCATTAATGGCCACTGCCAGGCCTCAGCTGCCTCATCTATGTATCTCCACTCTTATCACTGAGATTAGCCTCAACATGCACCTGCAACTCAGGGAAAAGTGCTTCTGTTTCAAGTTTTAAGGACTGCACAGCATGTTCTCTGTAACCCAACACTCATTGCTACTACTTCTTCTGGGTCTTGCTGATACCTCTGTGAGGGTGAAGGGAGACGAGCTTTGGAGGGATGAGTAGATGTGTCCAGGCTCTCTGGTTTTTGTTTTTCTGCCTGGAAATGGCAGCCACCAGACAACAGTGGTTCTATCTCTGTGCTTTGTCTCTGCTCAGGTCACTGGGTTATGTTGCAGTGCATATCCACCACTTCAGCAGGAGCATTCACCTTATTGTATCTCTCTGCTCCTCTGAGCTACAGTGAGTGCAGGTGGTAAGTTGATTTCTCTCTTCACTAAAGACCCACAATGAGTTCCAGACTGCATTTGTGGCACCCGTATCTGTTCTTCTTCCTTTCCTCTTTCCCACATGCTCTGACTCACTCTCCTTCAGGTGTTTAATTGTATGGATCTCTCAGACATGTTTGTGTGTTGAGCCCAAAATTTTTGTTTAATTATAGCTGTTCAAATTGTTGTAACTTCAAGAGGGGAGACCTCTCATATAAGGAAGCTTTTCAAACAAGTAGAAAAAGTATAGATTACTGAACTTTACAAATGGTACTAAGAAAATTTCTTCATTACTCGCTATACAGTCATGTAATGCTTAACAATGAAAATACTTCTGAGAAATTTAGTGTTAGGTGGTTTTGTCATTGTGCAAGAATAATAAAGTATACTTATACAACCTAGATAGTATAGTGTACTACACATATGCACTATATGGTATACCACCATTGTATAGGCATACAGCAACTTTATTATACAGTGCATGATTATACTATCTAATAAAAGAGTAATATGCAAATTAACCATCACTCTGTGACAAAATGGCAGTGCCCATAGCCACAAGATGGCGGCGCCCAGTCCTCTCAGCCCCGCCAGAGTCCCCCAGTCTCAGGGAGGGCTGCTGATCCCCTCCCAGCAGTGGCAGCCTGGGGTCTCACCTTGGCAGGGGCGCACACCCCCACAGCGTGATCCCCTGCCAGTGGCAGCAGCCTGGGCTGGGGTCTCAGGCTAGCATGGGCACGCACCCCCCCACACCAGCGCGATCCCCTGCCAGTGGCGGCAGCCTGGGGTCTCAACCACTGAGTCACACCAGCCAGGCAGATATGGAGGAATCTTAAATGTTTCTTTAATATATATATATATATATATATATATATATATATATATATATATATATATATATATAATTGATTTTTTACAGAGAGGAAGGGAAAGGGATAGAGAGCTAGAAACATCTATGAGAGAGAAACATCGATCAGCTGCCTCCTGCACACTCCCCACTGGGTATGTACCCCCAACCAAGGTACATGCTGTTTGTTGACCGGAATGGAACCTGGGACCGTTCAGTCTGCAGGCTGATGCTCCATCCACCTAGCCAAACCAGTTAGGGCTGTCCAATATGTTAAACAAAAAAAAACCTATCTAATAAAGAGGGAATATGCAGAAAAGGGCATTTGGGGGTGACTGGGTTGTCAGAGGAGGGCAGTTGGGGATGATTGGGCTGGCAGGGGAGCAGGTAGGTGTTAATCAGGCTGGCAGGGGAGTGGTTAGGGGGTGATCAGGCTGGCAGGCAGAAGCAGTTAGCGGCAATCAGGCAGGCAGGTGAGCAGTTGGGAGCTAGCAGTCCTGGACTGTGAAAGGGATGTCTGACTGCCTGGCAGTCGGACATCCCCCGAGGGGATCCCATATTGTGAAAGGATGCAGGTTGGGCTGAGGGACACCACCCCCAATGCATGAATTTCATGCACCAGGCCTATTGGCAAGGAGACTCAGAAGGAGGAATTAGGTGCTGGTGATCAGCCCAGGCCCTGAAGCACACGGATTGATAGCCCTGTAATTTCATCACTCCTGGGAACTGGAGGATTCCAAAATGATGGCGGAGTAAGTGGAAGCTACACTGTCACTCTCCCAGGACCAAACTGGAAATACAACTAAAATACAGAAAGAAAAAACACCTGAATATTCAACTAAAGACTATTTGGAGAGAACTCATAACCAAGGATGGAAAGTGGAGATTACATAGAGAATGCTAGGAAGTGTGGAGGCTCAAAAGGACTGAATTTTGACAGGCAGCAGCTGAATTTCAGGAGGGATATCTCAGGTGTGGGGGGTTCCCACTGAGAACTCTGGGGTCTAAACCCCAAGCTGGGATTTAGACCAGAGTACCAGAACTGAGAAAGGTGCCCACATAATACCTGGCTGTGAAAAGCAGCAGGGTTGCTGTCTTCCAGGGAGAGACAGGCACCCTCTTAAAGGGCCAATGCACAAAATTTCATGTGCACCCACTCACCTTGGGTTCTGGCAGAGGGAGGGTAGAGTAGACTAGACCTGTGTGAGCAGAATCCAGGGCCAGGGGCTCTGAGCTTAGAGATCCAAATCCAGCCACCCCAGTTTCCTATGCTGAGTCATTTCTGCATACTACAGAGGACATCTTTCTCCTGCAGAACTTTACCATCTAGGCAGCTTTTGCATGTGGGGAAGCAATTGCCCCACTCTACTAGAAAACCACTCATGCCACCATGTGGTTGATAGCTTGAGGCTAATCAAGACTGAATAACAATCAGACTGCAGGTACAGTTAGATCGCTGGAGTCTTTGAGTCTTTGCCTGATTTCCTTTTGGGCCTGGGGATAGGAAAAGCAGACCTCGGTGCACATCTTGGTCCTTTCCAAAGGTACCCAGCCCCAGGAGAGGTTAGCCACAAGATGTTGATTACTAAAGACTCCAAATAGGATACACATGGCCAATCACAAACAGCATCTGGCATTGTCCTGAACTAGAGACTTGGAATCATAGCAGATCAAGCTAATAAATAAACACAAACCTAAACAGGAAGCCAAAATGTGCGGACAAAAAAAAGCCCCAAATTAAAGAAGAAAATTATCCAGAAGAAGATCTAAGTGAAATGGAGATAAGACATTTATCAGATATAGAGTGAAGAATAATGATGGCAAGGGTGCTCAACAGAATGAAGAAAGATATAGTAACTATGAAAAAAGACCAATTGGAAAGGAAGCATGGCATAGCACTAATAAAGAACACATTGGAAGGAATACACAGCAGATTAAGGTAAGCCATGATCTGATGAGTGAATTAGAAGGGAGAGTAGAAAAAATAAATCAGAGAACCATAAAGAAAAAAAAATAAACAATTTAAAAACAGAAGGACAGATTAAAGGAGCTTTGGGACAACATGAAACGTAACAATATTGCCATCATAGGAGTGCCAGAGGTGAGAAGAAAGTAAGCAAGGGATAGAGAACTTGTTTGAAGAAATAATGGCAGAAAATTGCCCTAACCTGGAGAAGGAAAAACTCAGGCAAGTTCAGGAGGCACAGGTAGTACCAAGGAAGAACAACTCAAAGAGTCACTTTCCCAGACACATCACAATTAAAATGCCAAAAAATTAAAGACAAAGAATCTTAAAGGAAGCAAGAGAAAAGTAATTTGTTATATACAAAGGAGCTCCCATAAGGCTGGCAGCTGATTTTTTCATCAGAATCTTTACAGACCAGAAGGGAATAGCATAAATTATTCAAGGTAATGAAAACCAAGGATCTGAAACCAAGATTACTATATCCAGCAAGGTTATCATTCAAAATAGATGGTGAAATAAAGAGCTTTCCAGAGAAAAAAGAAAGGCTAAAGGAGTTTATCACCACCAATCCAGCACTGCAAGAAATGCTAAAGGGACAGTTGTAAGAAGAAGAAGAAATAAAGAGAGGAAGAAACATAGGCATAAAGAATTTAAATGACAATAAATATGTACCTATCAATAATAACCTTACATTTGATTAAATGCTCCAATCAAAAGACAAAAGGTAGTTGAATGAATATAAAAGAATGACACAAATATATGGTGTCTGCAGGATACCCACTTCAGAATAAAAGACTCAAATGGGATGAGAGTAAAGGGATGGAAAAAAAATCCCATGCAAATGAAAATGAAAAACAACAGCAACCAGGTAGCAATACAGATATCTGACAAAATAGGCATCAAAATGAAGGCCATCACAAGAGATAATAAAGGTCACTACATAATACTAAAGGAATTGATACAGCAAGAGGATATAACCCTGGTAAACATATATGCATCCAATATAGGAGCACCTAAATACATAAAAAAGGAGATCAAAAAAATGGTGGCAGAATAGAGATGTGTCCTGAGCCTTGTCCCGAAGCAGATAGAAAGAACAGCTGAGGGTCGCACAGGGAGTGTTTGTTGGTGAGTTGAGGGACAGCTATACTCCAGGAGATGGTGGGGGACTGATGGACGGGGCTCCCCTGACCAGGCATCCCCCACTACTGCTGGATTCCCTCCCGGAGCAACCGACTCGGACGCGGAGACCATGCCATCTTGAAGGGGAAAGTGGATGTTATCGGAAGCCTGAAAATCTACAACTACGGCACCCATCAAACAACTGCGAACCCCAGAACACCGGTCCCTAATTGGTGCAAACACGTGGATTCAGAGGAGCTCTACACTCCACCACAGAAAGATCAGATTTCACCTGGGATAAGGTGAGGTCACTGGTCCCGGAAGGAGAGAGAAACACCAGCACTGCGGGAGCTGGAGGACCTGGGGAAGTCTGCACCTAGAAAAATCCATGGCTGTTGGGGCTGGCGTGATCCAGGAATGTGGAAGGGGGTCCTCAGAGCTATTAACAGAAGGGAACTCTAAAAACCAACCCATTTTGATCTGATGCAGAAGGACAGCCTAAAAATTTTAAAAGTGTGCCGGCTGCTTAGACCCAATGGGGGAAAAAAAGATTGCACAGACTTGCGCACAGCCCCAGAGTTCCACACTTACACTGGCTCTTTTTTTTATTTATTTTTATTTTTTTATCTTTTTCCTTTTTAAATCCTTGCTTCTGATTACTGAGACTGCAGGGGAAAGTAGTTTTTCTGGAACCTGGGGATCAGAGTGGGGAATAACCATCAGAAAACCACCTCTGGGGCAAGTCACTCCCACAAACCTGTATTGAGTGCCACAGGGAAAACAGGATCTAAGCACTGGCTAGAGAGGACCCATAGACCTGGAGGTCAATCCAGAAACACTGCCACCCAGGGGTTGAATCACAAATTGACTCTTGTGTAAACACAAATAAAAGAATACAAGAAATTAAGACACACTGCCTGCTTAAAAATCAGGACTGGCTTACAACACTGAGGAGCAGTGGAATGCAGGGAACTGCAATACTGTCCTGACTAGGAAACAGGCATGCCAAACAGAACAGTAGAGGAAGTGAATGACCTTCATTACTGCACATTTTTATTTTTATTTTTTTCATCTTTTACTTAAGAAACTAATTTTTTTCTTTTTTCCTCACTTGATTTTACCTTTTTAATTATTACATTTTTATTTTCAATCAGTATTATTACTACTGCTATTTTACCTGTTTTAAAAAACAAGTGTCACTTTACTTTCTCTTTATTTTACTTTGGGATTAGTGTTTTACATTCTATTTTCATCTTTCCTTTAGCATCATTCTACTCTATCTCAACTCTACATTTATGCCATCACTCTCTTCCTAACTTTTCCCCTTTTGGGGTCCTGTTTCTCTTACCCTTTTCCTGCTTTAGATTTTCCCTATTCTTTCTGTTTACCCACTGTTAAAATTTCACCCTACTTATATATCTAATTTCCAATCCCCTGCTCCAAGTCCATACACACCTCTCACTTCTCTGTCTTCACTATCCAAAAAATTATTTTTCTCTCTGTCCTTTTGTTGTTGTTTGCTTGCTTGTTGACTATATCAATTGTTTATGCTAGTATGTGAGATTGTTTTGCTTATTCTTTTTTGTTTGTTTTGTTTTTGTTTGTTTTTTGCTTCTGTTTTCCCTCGCCTTGCTTGATATTAGTTGTTGTTTGTAGTTTGTATTCATCTCCAGGTACTTGTTGCTGGTATTTGTTGGGATTAGTGGCTGTTCTTTTGGAGTTTTCTACCCATATATATTGTTTTTTCCCCTCTTCCTTCTTATTCTCTTTGTTTTCTAGCTTATTTTTTTTTCCTTTTCCCAATTTCATTTTTTAACTCCTTTCTTTTTTTTCTCTTCTTCTTTCTCTCCTATCCCCTAATTTGCCTTTCTCTGGTGGTCACCTTTATTGGGGGTTATTAATATCGTGAATACATTTCTGTTCAGTGCCTTGTGCGTTGTACCTGGATGTGTTGTATTTTGTGCCTTTAAATCAACACAGGAGAGAGAGAACTACATAACCAGACACCCGGAGAAGAGAGACCATGGGGAGACAATGAAGCAGCCCGGATATGAAAGAAAAGCAAGCATAACCAGAAAAGGAAGTAAACGAAATAGAAGCAAGCAACCTGTCAGAGAAAGAATTCATAGAAATGAACATAGGGTGGCTGAAAAGAATGGAAGACAAATTCGACAATATGTGTAAGAACCAAGAGGAAATGAATAAGAACCAAGAAGAAATGAAAAATGACACTGCTGCTGTAAAGAACTCAATAGAAAGCATCAACAGTAGACTAGAAGAGGGAGAGGACTGCATCAGTGAGCTAGAAGACAAGGTAGGAAAAAATACCCAAGTAGAGCAGCTTCCAGGAAAAAAAAATTAAAAAGCAGGAGGAGAGCCTAAGGGAACTTTGGCACAACACGAAAAAAAAAAACACAACAACAACATCTGCATAATAGGGGTTCCAGAAGGAGAGGAAACTGAGAAAGGAATAGAAAACCTGTTTGAAGAAATAATGACAGAAAACTTCCCTGATATAGGGAAGAAAAAACTCACACAAATCCAAGAAGCTCACAGAGTCCCAGGCAAAATGAACCCCAAAAGACTGATGTCAAGGCACATTATAATTAAACTGGCAAACACCAAGGACAAATTAAGAATCTTAAAAGCAGCCAGAGGAAGACAGAAAGTTACTTACAAAGGAACCACCATTAGACTAGCGACGGATTTCTCAAAAGAAACTCATCAGGCCAGAAGGGAATGGAATGAAATATACAAAGTCATTCAAAGGAAGGATCTGAATCCAAGAATACTGTACCCAGCAAGGCTATCAATCAAAATTGAAGGTGAAATCAGGAGCTTCACAGACAAAAAAGGACTAAGGGAATTTATAACAACCAAACCAGCAATGCAAGAAATGCTAAAGGGTCTGCTGTAAAAAAAGGAAATAGGAAGCGAAGAAGGAACACAGGGGAAAGAATAAAAATGGTGAAAAATAAGTACCTATCAATAATAACTTTAAATGTAAGTGGATTAAATGCCCCAATCAAAAGACATACGGTAACGGATTGGATAAGAAAACACAAGCCATATATCTGCTGTCTACAAGAAACCCACTTCAAAAAAAAAGATGCACACAGACTGAGGGTGCAGGGATGGAAAAAGATTTTTCAGAACAATGGAAATGGAAAAAAAAAGCTGTGATAGCATTAGTTATATCTGACAAATTAGATCTCAAAGTGAAGGACATACCAAGAGATAAGGAACACAACTTCATAATACTAAAGGGAACAATCCAACAAGAAGAAATAACTATGGTGAACATATGCTCACCCAATACAGGAGCACCCAAATACATAAAAAAAAGTCCTGGAGGATATCAAGGGAGAGATTGACAGCAATACAATCATAGTAGGAGAATTTATTACGCCACTATCACCATTGGACAAATCCTCTATACAAAAAATAAGCAAAGAAACATCAATCCTAAATGACTCACTAGACCAGATGGAATTAATTGACATCTTCAGAACATTTCACCCCAAATCCACAGAATATACATTCTTCTCAAGTGCACATGGGTCATTTTCTAAGATAAATCATATTTTGGTCACAGGCACAGTCTCTTCAAATTCAAGAAGATAGAAATCATATCAAGTATATTCTCAGATCACAGTGGCATAAAAATGGAAATCAACTACAATAAAAACAAGCCAAAAAAATCAAACACATGGAGTTGAAACATCATGCTATTAAACAATGACTGGGTTACCAGAGAGACCAAAGAAGAAATAAAAAACATCATGGCAACTAATGACAATGAAAACACAACAATCCAAAATCTATGCGACACAGCGAAAGCAGTCTTGAGAGGGAAGTTCATAGCTCTACAAGCCTACTGCAAAAAACAAGAAGCAATGTTAATAAAATACCTAACCCTACAACTCAAAGTATTAGAAAGAGAGCAACAAGAAAAGTCCAGTGTAAGCAGAAGGAAGGGAATAATAAAGATCAGAATAGAGGTAAACGACATTGAGACCAAAAAAAAATAGAAAAGATCAATAAAACCAAGAGCTGGTTCTTCGAAAGGATAAACAACATTGATGAACCTCTAGCCAGGCTCACCAAGAAGCAAAGAGAGAGGACCCATATAAACAAAATCAGAAATGAAAGAGGTGAAATAACAACAGACCCCACAGAAATACAACAGATTGTTAAAAAATACTATCACCAACTCTATTCCAACAAACTGGACAACCAGGAGGAAATAATCATATTCCTAGAAAAATATAATCTTCCAAAACTAAATCAGGAAGAATCTAAACATCTCAATAGGCCAATAACTATGGAAGAAATTGAAGCGGTCATCAAAAAGCTTCCAGCAAACAAAAGCCCAGGACTAGCCGGCTTCACAGGGGAGTTTTAACAAACATTCAAGGAAGAACTAAAACCTATCCTCCCCACACTATTCGAAAAAATTCAATAAGAAGGAACACTTCCAAGCTCCTTTTATGAATCCAGCAACACCCTAATACTAAAAGTAGACAAAGACAACACAATGAAAGAGAATTACAAGCCAATATACCTCATGAACATAGATGCCAAAATCCTCAACAAAATTTGAACAAATAGGATCCAGCAGTACATCAGAAAGATCATATACCATGACCAAGTAGGATTTATCCCAGGAATGCAAGAATGGTACAATATCCACAAATCAATAAACGTGATACAACATATGAACAAATTGAGGAAGAAAAATCACATGGTCATATCAATTAATGCAGAAAAAATATCTGACAAGATCCAACACCCTTTCTTGGTAAAAACTCTCAACAACGTGGGAATAGAAGGATCATACCTAAACATAATAAAAGCCATATATGATAAACCCACAGCCAACATCATACTCAGTGGGCAAAAACTAAAACCAATTCCGCTAAGAACAGGAACAGGACAGGGATGCCCACTCTCACCACTCCTGTTCGACATAGTACTGGAAGTATTAGTCATTGCAATTAGACAAGGAGAAGAAATAAAAGGCATCCAAATTGGAAAAGAAGAAGTAAAGCTGCCTTATTTGCAGGTGACATGATAATGTACTTAAAAAACCCGAAAGACCCCATCAAAAACTAGTAGATTTAATAAATGAATTTGGCAATGTAGGAGGATACAAAATTAACGCCAAAAATCTATGGCTTTTCTATACATCAATGGTGAACTTTCAGAAACAGAGACTAAAAAAGCAATCCCATTTACCATTGCACCAAAAAAATTAAGATACATAGGAATAAACTTAACTAAGGAGGTAAAAGACCTATGCGCGAAAAACTACAGGACACTGAAAAAAGAGAAGGAGAAAGATATAAACAGATGGAAGAACATACCATGTTCATGGATTGGTAGAATCAACATCATTAAAATGTCCAGACTACTCAAAGCAATCTTTACATTCAATGCACTCTCCATTAAAATACCAACAGCATATTTCACAGACCTAAAGAGAACTCTCCAAAAATTCATCTGGAATAAAAAAAGACCCCGAATAGCCACAGCAATCGTGAGAAAGAAGAATAAAGTAGGAGGGATCTCAATACCAGATTTCAAGCTGTACTACAAAGCCACTGTTCTCAAAACAGCGTGGGACTAGCACAAGAACAGAAATATAGACCAATGGAATAGAATAGAGAATCCAGATATCAACCCAAACCACTATGCTCAGTTAATATTTGACAAAGGAGTCATGAACATAAAATGAAGTCAAGACAGTCTCTTCAATAAATGGTGTTGGGAAAATTGGAGAGATACATGCAAAAAAATGAAACTAGACCACCAACTTACACCATACACAAAAATTAACTCAAAATGGATACAGGACTTAAACATAAAATGGGAAACCATAAAAATACTAGAGGAATTCACAGGCAGAGAAATCTCAGACATATGCTGAAGGAATTTCTTCACTGATACTGCTCCTAGGGTAATGGAAGCTAAAGAGAAAATAAACAAATGGGACTACATCAAAATAAAAAGCTTTTGCACAGCGAAAGAAACCATCAACAAAACAACAAGAAAGCCCACTTCATGGGAGAACCTATTTGCAAATGTTACCACTGATAAGGGTTTAATCTCCAACACCTACAGGGAACTTTTACAACTTAATAAAAGGAAGATAAATGATCCAATAAAAAAATGGGCAACGGACCTAAATAGAATCTTTTTGAAAGAAAACAGAAGGAAGGCCAAGAGACATATGAAAACATGCTCAAAATCACTAATTATCCGAGAGATGCAAATCAAAATGACAATGCGGTACCATCTCACACCTGTCAGAATGGCAACCATCAACAAATCAACAAAGGACAAGTGCTGGCGAGGATATGAAGTAAAAAGAACCCTCATGCACTGCTGGTGGGAATGCAGACTGGTGCAGCCACTGTGGAGAACAGTATAGAGTTTCCTCAAACTAAAAATGGAACTCCCATTTGACCCAGTAATCCCACTTCTAGGAATATATCCCAAGAAACTAGAAACACTAATAAGAAAGGATATATGCTCCCCTATGTTCATAGCAGCACAATTCACCATAGCTAAGATTTGGAAACAGCCTACATGCCCATCCGTAGATGAGTGGATTAGAAAACTATGGTACATCTACACAATGGAATACTATGCTTCTATAAAAAAGAAGGAATTCTTACCATTTGTAGCAGCATAGATGGACCTGGAGAGCATTATGTTAAGTGAAATAAGTCAGGCAATGAAAGAAAAATACCACTTGATCTCACTCATTTATGGAAAATAAAGAACATTATAACCTGATAAATAAAAAGATAGATACAGAGGTAGTAAAGCACCGAACAGACTATCAAATTACAGCGGTAAGGCTGGGGAGTGTTGTGGAGGGAGGAAAATAGATCAACCAAAGGACTTCTATGCATGCATATAAGCACACCAATGGACACATAACACTGGGAGGGTGGATGAGGGCATGTGCCAGGGGGTAGGGGAGGTTTGGGGAAGGTCAATGGGGATAAAAAGGAGATATATGTACTAATATATGTAATACTTTAAACAATAAAAAAATGTTAAAAAATACATTAAAAATAACTTCTGGAGGACTTTGAGGAAGAGATTGATAGTAATACATTCATAGAAGGGGAATTTAATACCCCGCTGACTTCACTGGATAAATCTTCTAGATAAAAAATAAACAAGATTACAGTGACTCTAAATGACAGCCTTGATCAGATGCATTTAATTGACATTTTTAGAATATTTTCACCCAAAGCTACAGAATATACATTCTTCTAAAATGTACACGAGTCATTCACAAAAATAGACCACATGTTAAAATGCAAAAAAAAGTCTCTACAAGTTCAAGAAGATTGAAATAATATCAAGTATCTTCTCAGATCACAATGGAATTAAATTAAAAATCAACTGGAGAAAAACACTCAAAAATATTAAAACACCTGGACACTAAATTGCATGTTATTAAACAATGAATGGGTTACCAAAGAGATCAAGAAATAAATAAATAAAACTCACTGGAAACAACTGAAAATGAACACAACCACCCAAAACCTTAGGGACACAGTGAAAGCAGTCCTGAGAGGGAAGTTCATAGCACTACAGGCATACCTAAAAAAAAGAAAAGAAAAGAAAGGAAATATTAATAATCAACTATTTAACCCTAAAATGTAAAGAATTAGGAAGAAAACAACAAGAAAATCCAAGAGTGAGTGGAAGGAAGGAAATAATAAATATTAGAGCAGAAATTAATGACATAGAGACTAAAAAAATTACAAAAGATCAATGAAACCAAGAGCTGGATCTTGGATAAACAAGATTGATGAACTTTTAGCCAGACTCATCAAGAAACAAAGAGTGAAGACCCAAAAAAAGAGTCGTGAAACAATAAAATTAGAAATGAAAGCAGTGAAATAACACCACAGAAATACAAAGGATTGTAAGAAAATAATGAAAAACTATATGTCAAGAAGCTGGACAATGTGGATGAAATGGACAAATTCCTTAAAAAAATACAATTTTCCAAAACTCAACCAGGAAGAAGCAGAATACCTGAATAGGCCAATAACAACTGATGAAATTGAAGCAGTGAACAAAAAACTTCCAGCAAACAAAAGCTCTGGCCAGGATGGCTTCACGGGAGTATTACCAAATATTCAAAGAAGAACTAACCTCCCCAAACTATTCTAAAAAAAAATCCAAGAGGAAGGAACACTTCCAATTTCTTTTTATGAGGCCAGCAATATCCTAATTCTAAAACCAGATAAACACACTACAAAGAAAAAGAATTACAATCCAAAATTCCTGATGAATATAGATGCTAAAATCCTCAACAAAATATTAGCAAATTGAATATAGCAATATATTAAAAAGATCATACACCATGACAAAGTGCTATTTATTTCACAGACACATGTCAACAAATATGATATATCACATAAACAAATAGAAAGACAAAAATCACATGATCATATCAATAGATGCAGAAAAAGCATTCAACAAAAATCTAACAGCCACTCTTATTCAATGTAGTACTGGAAGTCTTAGCCACAGCAATCAGAAAAGAAGAACACATAAAAGGCATCCAAATTTGAAAGGAGGAAGTAAAAATCTCATTATTCGCAAATGACATGATATTGTACATAGAAAACCCTAAAGACTCCACCAAAAAAACTACTACATTTTATAAATGAATTTGGCAATGTAGCAGGATACAAAATTTACACGCAGAAATCACTGGCATTTTTATGCACAAATATGAATTCTCAGAAAGAGAAACTAAACAAACTACCATTTACCATTGAAACAAAAAAATTAGGATACTTTGGAATAAACGTAACCAAGGAGTTAAGAGTCATGAAACCATAAAAACCCTAGAAGAAACCATAGGCAGCAAAATCTCAGACATATCTCATATCAATATGTTTGCAGATACATTTCCTAGGGCTAGGGAAACTAAGGAGAAAATAAACAAATGGGACTACATCAAAATAAAAAGCTTCTGCACAGCAAAATAACCCATCACCAAAATGAAAAAGGAGCCCATTGTATGGAAGAACATATTTGGCAATGATACATCTGATAAAGGATTAATAGCCAAAATATAAGGAACTCATACAACTTAACAAAAGGAAGACAAACAATCCAATTTAAAAATAGGCAAAGGTCCTAAATAGACACTTCTCCAAAGTGGACATACTGATGGCCAAGAGGTATATGAAAAAAAAACAAAAAAAAACAAAACAAACTCAATGTCACTGATCATCAGAGATGCAAATTAAAATGACAATGAGTTATCACCTCACACCTATCAGAATGGCTACCATCAACAAATCAACAAATGACAAGTGCTGTTGAGGATGTGGAGAAAAGGGAACCCTAGGATACTGTGGGTGGGTGCAACTACTGTGGAAAACAGTATGAAGTTTCCTCAAAAAGTTAAATATGGAACTGCTATTTGACTCCTAGGAATATATCCTAAGAAACTCAAAACAGCAAACAGAAAAAATGTATACACCTCTATGTTCACAGTAGCACAATTTATAATAGCTAAGATTTGGAAATAGCCCAAGTGCCTATCAATAGATGAGTGGATAAAAAAAAGCTGTGGTACATTTATACCATAGAATACTATGCAGCAATAAAACAGAAAGATTTCTTACCGTTTGAGACATCCTGGAGGAACCTGGAGAGTGTTGTGCTAAGAGAAATAAGCCAGTCATAGGAAGACAAATATCACATGATCTCACTCATATGTGGAATCTAGTGCATAAAATCAACTAATGAACAAAATAGATCCTGAGACATAGAAGCATGAAACAGATTGATGAATCTCAGAGGGAAGGTAGGGGTGGGTGGGGAGATATTAACCAAAGAATTTATATGCATATATACATAACTCATGGACACAGACAATAGGGTGGTAAAGACCTGGGGTGGGACAAGGTGGCAGGCTAGAAGAGGTCAATAGGGGTAATGTGTGGGGGGGTATATGTAATAATTTTAACAATAATGATTTTTTAAAAAATTTATAATAAAAATTATCAATTTTGAATATTATTGTGGAAAATATATTTCACTTATGCATTATTCAACTTTTCCTTCTTAGTAACATATATCTGATTTTTTGTGTGACTACTTTTATAATTTTAAAAAGAATACATTTTCCAGACTTTTATGCAATTAGAAGTGGGCATGTGACAGAATTCAGGTCATTGAGATATAAGTGGGAGTGTCCAAATAGGGTTTCTATAAAAGCTCTTTAAGTCAGGATGATTCATCTTGTGTATTTTCTTACCTCTTTGCCCTCCCCCTCTTTCTTATTTAGCAAGTGTATATGGTAAAGGAAGTAGAGTAGCCATCTTGTTGTCTTGAAAAGATATGACTGACCATAGCCAAACTATGTAGCTTCTTTGTGAGAAAAAGAAGCAGTTGTTACTTTAAACCACAGAGTCAATTTCACCTTTCACTTACCCCCTCACTGGCCAATGCTAGACTGTAAAAATTATCAAAACTATTTGTGGAAGTCCTGGTTGAATGGTAGATGAGAAGAAGCTTGGATTTCTCAAGGATTCACTTACCTCTGGACATATTATGAGGAAAAATAAAATCTTTAATAAAAACCACTGTATTAAGTTTCCTGTTATTCACAGTTAAATACAATGCTTAATGTATACAATTATAGACATGGCTTTTGGAGGGTGACCATCATTGCCAAAATAAGGAGAAAACCACATCGTTTTTGTGGGCCCTTGGTTAAAATGCATTTTCCTGAGGAATGTGAAGTGCCTATTTGATAATTGGAGGGAGAAGTTGTTAGGCCAAATTGTAAAATAAATAAAATATATTCTTTTTCTTAGGAACTTATTTCCCTCTAAGATGTATAGCAAGGAGACAATATTGCTAGAATTATGAATTCTGATAATGGCCCAACAGGTATTTGAAGCTGGGCATGTAGACTGAAAATTTGTATAAGATGACAATTTTGCATTTTATTTATCCAAACAGTCCTGTCCTGCCACTGAACTGGGCACATGCAAGCCATAAAATACATAATGCTTGTAACTTTTCTATCCTCTGTACCTTGCACTTTATCTCTGCTTTCCCAACATCGGCCTCCTAGACAGAAGTCAAAATTCCTGGTATGGCGTGGGTCGTGGAGTCCTAATAGCTTACTTAGTATTCAAGTACACTTTCTTACAGGCTGTCCTAAAGTGAATGGGAAAAATAAGGATGAGGGTGAGTTTGGGATTGATTTAAGTCAGTATTTCAAATATGTAAGCCTAAATCAAAGCCTACCACACTATCTACCATTTATACAAAGGTTTAACCCCAGTCAACAAATATATAGACCACATTCTGCCACTCCCAATCCCCCATCAACCCACACTCTTATTATTATGTACAGTGGCACTTAGTCATGGTATTCTCTCCTTTAGAGTACAGATAGAGCCACACAATGCTTTCCAACATGGTGCATCAAGCAGTCACAACTAATTAATTTGTCAATACAGAAAACATTACTTATGTGTCACTCTTGGACTGAGTAGAAAGGGAGCATTTGGACATGAGGCAGTCAGGTGATAAAAGGGGATCAAGATAAAAGCAAAAGGATTAAAAATGGAGTGCAGAAGTATAGCCTCCAGAAATCTACTGAGTCAAAAAGTGTAGGTATAAAACCTTTGAGGAAAAGTAACTGAGGCTTTGGCAGGGGTAAGGAGGAATCTGTTAGGTTTGCTGGCCTGGCCTAGATAGGAGCTGCTCAACAGTGTTATATCACAGGAACCTCTGGAGACAAGGCTCCTGGGAAATGCTGGGATGAAGGTCAAGTCAGAGAACTGTGATATTGGGACTACAGAGAGAAGAAAGGAACCAAGAGGAGAAGACTATAAGTTTCTAGCCTATGTCTGGTCCAGTTTATCAGAGTTTAAATATCTCATTCCTGCCTCTAGTCTGCCTTCACTGGACTCTGGCCTATGGCATAATTTATTCTTATTTCCTCAAATACTCTCTGAACTGTTCCCTGCACTCTTGGGCCCTTTCTCTAAGGCTGTTTTTTATTCCTTCACTTTCTTTAGAGACTATTGATTTATCATTCTTTTTCAAGCTCTGAAGTTGATTCTGCAAAACACCATCTGTTCAACTTATTCTCAGAAGGATGCCTTTCTAAACGAACTCCAGTTCTCAAGGATAGCACTTGGGAAAAGTTCCTCTTTATGAGATCACAATTATTTGGAGGCCTCCAAAAGCAGCCATGTTTATTTTTAGAAACTTGTAAAAAGAAGCTCCTTAGAGACAGATCACATCCTTTGTTATGCCCTAAAACATCTTTCACAAAATGTGTAACCTATGTTCCTAGGATTGGATACATGATTATTTGTTTTTACTACTTCCATCCTACCCTACTGGAGCAATTGTTGCCCCTTGTGTAAATTTTGTTGTCCTCTGATTTTGTCCCAGAATCGAATGTTTATTATCAATTGAAAATTTGCCTTCACTGTATCTCCCAGGAGGGCTTGAACCCAGTTTAATCAATTCTCCTGATCTTAGGCTTTGTTAGCTCAAAATACCAGAGGTGGGTATCATATTAAACCCTCTGCAACTATAGTGATAACACATGTGTAAACACAGTAGTAAAGCTTTTAAGGCATGCATGCCCCATGATTTATATTAATCCTTCCCTGTGAAATAAGTGAATTAGAGTTTATTATCATGATTTTCAAAAATAAAAGAACTGTATTCCATAGGGGTTATGACTTGTGTATGGCCACATTGTATTATTATGTAATTTGTACTCATATTGTCTTTGTTCTAACATGGGCTTCTGGATCTGGGTAGCTTATACCCATAGTGGGAGCAGCCTTCTCCTAAAAAGCCCCTTTTTTCCAGGACCAACCTTAGAGTCCATCTGGTCTCCAGTGAATAAAGCTTTCAGTGATTGGCAACAGGCTCCACTCTCCAGTCCATTCCATTAGGAGTGCTCTGCTTGAACTGTTGGAGTCACGCATAGCTCTGCTGTATGTGATTATGCAGTGGAAATCTGTTTTTCATTTTCAGTTTGCAGACTGAAAACCCCAAAGTACTGGTTTAAGGCTCAAGAGGCATGAGAATGTTTGAGTATGCCTACACTCCAAGAAAAGAGCAACATTTCCAGTACCAGATTCTTGGCAGAAGAGAAGGAAATATACATATTTAAAACAGAAACTAAAAAGATGGAAGCAAGTGGAAAAGTGGTTCATAGAAACCCACTTTATACAATTTTCTAGATGAAGGAACACTGAATCTCAGAAAGATGAAAGGATGTGAATGAGATACTACTACAAATACTTGACAAGTGGTGGGATTTGAATTCAATGGGTAGACCTCCAAACTGGTGCTCTCAACATTGTACTCCACTGCCATGGTAAGTGCCCTCAAAGGAAAGTTCTATTATGATTCACATCCTTTCTTCCTTTGAATCGATGCCAATTTTCAAGTCCCCAAGAAAAACTTGGTGAGGAGAAATAAGTAGTGGTGAATGATTTTGTCTTTCCCGGTATATATGATGAGAGAAGATGAGGGTTCCTGCTTCCAGCATTCTCAGAAAGAAGTAGTTTATGCTAGTTTTCAGGCTACATTATTTTATCACTTTAAAATAATTTAATAATTAATAACAAGTGATTTATACTAGTAATGTACCTGACACAGATACCCAAAAGGAGACATTTACAATAACTTAACTTTGTAAGTGAAATAAAGAACCTAGTATTGGCCAGTTAATACCTGATGCTTAAAGTAACTGCTTGTAGCTAAATGTCTGGTGGAGGGTGTTCTGTCTGTGTTCAGATTCTGCAGGGGCCTTACACTTGCTTTGTGATATTTGGATAGTCACTGAAGTCTCTGTTGAGGAGGAGATACTGCCCATTCTTCAAGTACAGGACTATGTTTCCACATCAGAACACAGAGAGGTGGATTAACTAGTATCTATGGGACTTTCTTTCTATTTCTGACAGACTCTTTGGGACTCCATTGTACGCTCACAGATTTAAGAATTTTTGAAATATTTTATTTTAATTTCAATAAATTGAATAAGTATTATAAGTTTACTGTATAACAATAATAAAATATAAACAACAAAATAAGTAGAACAGTTTATTAGAATTTTACTCTTAGAGATAACTACTATTAAAATTAAGCACTGTCTACCCTTCTGACCTTTTTTATATGACCACTTACCTATGCTTATTGTGTTTTAATTGTAAAAATACACTGAGTGGCCAGATTATTATGATCTCTGAACACATAATAATCTGGCCATTCACTGTATGTATATCCTATATAATAAAAGGCTAATATGCAAATTGTCCCCTCAATCAGGAGTTCAACCAGCAGGCAGGCCGGCCAACTGTCCATGTCCCCTCCCCCTGGCCAGGCTGGCCGGAACCCACCCATGCACGAATTCATGCACCAGGCCTCTAATATATACACTGAGTGGCCAGATTATTATGACCACCTGACGTTTGTAGGCAAATTAGCCGTACACTGCAGCGTATGGGATATGGAAGCCGAAGGCCTGTTCAAAATCCTTTGCTGTCTGCAGTTACCAAGATAAAATGTCTCCAATTCACACAGGAACACAAGGATTGGACAGTGGAGCATTGGAAAAAAGTCATGTGGTCCGACGAATCACATGTCTGTAGAGGGCCGCCTGGGAGGCACCTGGGCATTTCCTTAATTATCGTCAGCCGAACTCAGGGCTTAGGCCGAGTCACACCCTGGGAACATGCTTCCCCAATGAGGCTGGACATGTTAATCAGTTCTGACTTCATAGCAGCCCAGGTGTCAGCAGGGGGGGGTCTAGATATGTAAATCCAGTAATGCTAGGGCCTAGTTAAGAATGCAAATAAGCTCCTTTGATCCTAAGTTTTGGTGTTACTTCCTGGATTTTGGGGATATAAAATAAACCTGCTGGGTGGCTCAGGGTCGTCGTCGTCATGCTGCCTCTCCATCAGAGAGAAAAGATGGCATCCCACCCAGCCCCAGCTTCATGAATTTATTTTGTGTCTTGTTTTCTTTATTTCTATTATTTCTCAATCCCTGGCCGCCTCCATTCAGGACCGGTTCGTTCATCTCTCTTTCCGCGCGGGACGCGGAAAAGGAGATCCCCGCCATGTTTGGCCCCTGCCGCTTCAGGCCCCCGCACATGTCCAATTGCATCATGCAGATGGCAGAGTGAGAATTTCGCGGAAACAGCATGAAAGCATGCACCCCATATGCATGAGTAAAACCCTTCAAGCTGGTGGAGGCAGTGTTATGGTTTGGGGCATGCTTTCCTGGCATGACTTGGGCCCTTTAATTCATGTGGAACAACGTCTGAATAGCACAACATACCTAAGTATCGTTGCTGATCAAGTTCATCCTATCATGTTGATGGTGTATCCCAATGGAGATGGCTTTTTCCAACAAGACAATGCGCCATGCCACGGTGCTCGTATTGTGCAGGAGTGGTTTCAAGAACATGAGGGAGATTTTACCTTGCTTAAGTGGTCCCCACAATCACCAGATCTCAATCCAATTGAGCATTTGTGGGATGAAGTTAAAAAAGCCATCAGGCAGTTGGTTTCACAATCATCAAATCTCACAGAACTGGACAGTACTATTCATTAGGCATGGTGTCAGATTCCTCACATCACCTTTCAACATCGCATGGACTCAATGCCAAGAAGAATCGCTGCAGTATGGAAGGCAAAAGGTGGCCCAATGAAGTACTGATGTGGTCATAACAATCTGGCCACTCAGTGTATATATATACATATATATACAATATAAAGACCATTTTGCAATCTGGCCACTCAGTGTATATATATATATACAACATAAAGACCATTTTGTAATACACTGAGTGCGTTCAGTGATCATAATAATCTGGCCACTCAGTGTAGTATCACAACATAAAGACCATTTTGTAATCTGCTTTTTGCTACTTCACAATGCATCATGAATATTGTGCAGAGGTGGAAAACTTATGCCACTCTATTCATGTTGCAGATTTGAAACTCAGGAGATCTCTGTTCTCTCTCCCCATACAGGTTTATAATAGACAGATTTTACATCCATTCTTTACAATTTCCTTAACTCCTTCTTTTATCATTCTCATTAGTGTAGTTGTTAACTCTGAAAAAATTTGGGGAGCCATATATATTGATGAGCAAGATTATAATACTTAAAAAGAAGTATACCTTTTTCCTTTCATTTCTTGTGCCTAGGCACTTCTGGATTTCCTCTACACCAGGGGTCCTCAAACTTTTTAAACAGGGGGCCAGTTCACTGTCCCCCAGACTGTTGGAGGGCCGGACTATAGTTTTAAAAAAAAAACTATGAACAAATTCCTATGCACACTGCACATATCTTATTTTGAAGTAAAAAAACAAAATGGCAACAACACCCGCATGTGATCCGCGGGCCGTAGTTTGAGGATGCCTGCTCTACACCCTGCTTCTATAAGGTAAGGAAACTAGATAAAAAGTCATAAGGTGCCTTTTAGCTAAGTTTTAACAATTTTTTTCTTCTGCCTGTAATTGATATATGTGGCAGACTTTCATCCTCATCCACAGAACTGGTTGAGTCAAGTTACCCAAGCCCATTTTTTCAGATTTAAGAGGCATGGAAATGTAGCAAACTTATCCACAAACCTGCATTACTTTCTTTTTTTTTTCCTTTTTTTTTTTTTCAGGGGAGAGCGCGAACGCAGTCCCCCACTACCACAAATTATGCAGTCGAGTTTCCCACATTTGGGGAAATCGCAGGGGTCAGCACATCCGGAGTGCAATGGATAAGCCTCGCCCTGGGAAAACCACCTTTGTGATCATGGTATCTCCCCTGCCAGGTAAGTATCCTGCATTACTTTCTCTAAACCATAGCTCTACATTGGGGGTTATAGCTATCTTGACCAATTGAATACAATTAGCACTTGTTTCCCATTTGGCTAGTGATCTTTGTGTGTGCCTTCCATTAATCAGAAATCTAAAATTAAAAAAGAAAAGATTAAGGGCATTCTAATAGTTAAAAATGATTTTATATGTTAATAACTATTTTTCTATATTGTCATTTGAACTGTCTACAGGGTATCCCATTGCAAAAATGTTCTATATTTATTTAAGCAATTCCCTATTGTCAGACATTTAAATTGTGTTACCCCCAGGCTATATGATCTATATGCTGAAAATTATAAAATGCTGATAATAGAAATCAAAGAACACCTAAATAAATGGAAATAAAAAACATGTTCATGAGGTGGAAGAATAAGTGTAGTTTAATACAATTTTTGTACAAATGCCATCAAAATATTTTATATATAGAGAAACAATTAGTTTAAAATGTAGATTAAAAGACAAGAAAAGGAGAATAGCTAAAACAGTTTTGAAAAAGATGTATAAAGTTGGGGGAATATTTTATTAAAAATGAAGTCTTCTTATATAGGTACAGTAATCAAGAGTATGTGGTATTGGCTGAGAGATAAACATATAGATCAATGGAACAAAATAGGAAAACCAGAAACAGATTCACACAGATATGCTCAACTTATTTTTGACCAAGGTACAAAACAATTCAATAGAAGATGAATAGCATTTTCAACAAATGTGCTGGAGCAATTGGATATTCATGGGTGAAAAATAAACTTCAACTTAAATACCTTACACAAAAATTAACTCAAAATGCATCACAGACTTAAATATAAAACATAAAACTCTAAAACTTTTAGAAAAAGTAGAGGAAAACAATTTATGAATCTAAGGCTAAATAAATAATTCTTAGATTTGACATCAAAGCCTGATCCATCAAAAGAAAATTTGATGAATTGGACCTCATCAAAATTATAAAACTTTCATTCTATGAAAGCACATGTGAGAAGGATGTAAAATATTGCATACTAGGGGAAAATGTTTGCAAACCATATATCCAACAGGTGTGTGTGTGTGTGTGTGTGTGTGTGTGTGTGTGTGTGTGTGTGTATTTTCCCTTAACATCATTGATAGATTCTGCAACATTAAGTGAAACAATATATAAAGAAACAAGTTTTATAATAGGCTAATTGATATATATTAGTGTTAAATACTGGTGGCACCTCACCAACATTATACCAAAACATTAAATGAAACAACATTATTAAAGGACCTGCTGTCTATATAGTCTGAAAACTCACTGGTAGAAAATTTGCTTTTGGCATGATTGTGTGACAAGCTCCACTGACCCACTCCCCATTGAAACTCATAGATATTATTTTAAAACAATAATTTAAAGACTCTGTAAATGGTCCCAAGGGCAAACAGCAAATGAAGCAACATCTATTCAAGAAAAAATTATGAAAATTAAGTAAGAAAGTCAAAGGTCTGTGATAACTGAATCAAGGACACTACCTCTCATCCTGCTCAGAGATTAATTCCATTCCAAACAGCTTCAGCCAAGAAAACAGGGCTCACTTTACTCCTAAATACTAGTCAGAAGTCATTCTTACCTGGAAAAATAGGACATCAACATTTCTTATCTTTCCCCAAGATGCTTGTTGCTGGGGTTAAATACCTAAGAAGTTTGGCCTAGAGGTGGGGAATCCCTTCTTTTGCCTAACCTCCACTTCTGGAATGGAGACTCCAGAAAAAATGTTTAGAATTAAATGAAAAATTTGCACTTGAAAATTATAATAACTGAAGTAAAATACTAGAGTGGCTCAAGAATAAACTTGAATGGCACAAAAAAAAAGAATTAGCAAGCAAACATAATTTGATCTGAAGAATGGAGACAAAGAATGAAGAAAATTTAATGGACCTTCAGAGAAATGTGGAGCACCATTGAAAACACCATAATACATATGATAAGAGTAGCAAAAGGAGAAGAGGAAAAAAGTAGAAAAATATTCAAAGAAATAATGGTAAAAAAAATTCTCAATTTTATTTTTAAAATGATAATGTACATATTCAGGAAGATCAATAAAGTCCAAGTAGGGTAAACTCAAAGTGACTCACAAACAGGCACATCATAGTATAAATGCTAAACACCCAACTCCTAGTGGCTCTGCCCTGCCAAAATTGGGGCAAAATCTGGAACAGGCTGAGTGGTGTGATTCTATGGAAAGTCCACACCCCCACCTTCCCTGAATCCTTCTTTTCATGGGAGATCCACTACCCAAATCCTCCCCCATAATTAAAATGGCAAAAGAAAATGACAAAGAGAGAATCTGAAAAGCTGAAAAAAAAAAAAAAAAAAGACAGTTACCAACATGGGAGCTCCCACAAGACTGTCAGCTGATTTCTCAACAGAAACATTTCAGGTCAGGAGGAATTGGTTTTAAATATTCAAATTGATGAAAAGTAAGACCCTACAACTAACACTATTTTACCCAGCAAGGCTATCATTTAATACTGAAGAAGGAATTAAGAACTCCCCAGACAAGAAAAAACTAAGGGAGTGTGTTGCTACCAAAACAGCATTACAAGACATGTTAAAGGGCCTTGGAGAAGGAGGAGAAGGAGGAGGAGAGAAAAAGAAGAAAAACAGAAGAACATAGTAAAAAGAATAAAATGGCAATACATATATACCTATCAAAAATTGCTTTGAATGTAAATGGTTTAAATGCTCCAATCAAAGAACAGAAGTTAGCTGATTGAATAACAAAATAAGATGCATATATATCTCATCTACAAGAGACCCACCTTAAAATGAAACCTACACAGAAACTAAAATTCAAGAAGATCAATTGGAAAAAAAAAAAGGAGACATATGTACTACTATGTGTAATACTTTAAACAATAAAAAATAATAAAAATTTAAAAAAGATAGAAAAAGATATTTTATTCATGTGAAAAGGCTTGGGTAGTAATATCTAAATGTGACAAAATAGACTATAAAACAAAGGCTTTAGTAAGAGACGAAGAAGAGCACTACATGATGATAAAGGGAGCAATAAAACAACAAGATGTAATCATTATAAGGATTTATGCACCCAACAGAGAAGCATATAAATATGTAGGGTAAATCTTGATGGACATAAAGGGAGAGACTTTCCTCTTTATTTCTGTCTTGTAATACAGTCATAGTAGGGGATTTCATCACCACATTGACATCAATAGATAGATCTTCCAGACAGAAAATAAAAAATGAAACAGCAACCTTAAATGACACAATTAGAAGAGATGAATTTAATTGATATCTTCAGAGCATTTCACACCAAAATGAGCAGAATAAACATTCTTTACAAGTGCACATGGAACTTTTTCTAGGATAGACAACATGTTAGGATGCAAAACAAGTCTCAACAAATTTTAGGAGATTGAAATCATATCAAACAGCTTTTCTAACTATAATAATATGAAACTAGAAATCAACTACAAGACAAAACTGAAAAACAAAGATAAACCTGAAGGATAATATCATGCTACCAAACAATGAATGGGGTGGGGGGGGGGATCCAAGATGGCAGCCGATGGGATGGCAGGCTGCAAGATAGTGTGTGAGTGAGAGAGCGAAAGGAGAATGCGTGGACATGTGGGGAGTGTCTGTACTTGTGAGTGAGGGACAGTTATATTCCACAAGACTGTTGGGGACTGGCAGACCAGGCTCCCCTGGCAGGGCAGGCAGCCTTTACTACCACTGAAATCTCTCCGGAAGTGGCTGGCTCTGCCACAGTATTGAAGGGAAGAGCGGCTGTGTTTGGAAGCCCAGCCTTACCTTCAACCGGTGAGACCTCAGATACCTCCTGGGACCCTACAGCCACAACACCCAGGACCAGCTGCCTCAGCTGCAAACCCATGAACGCCAAGACTCCAGCCTTCCTGGCCACGGGCACCTAAAAAGTTTGTCCAGGGGAAGACAAGGTGGTGGATGAATATGGGTCCTATGCCTTCTCACTGATCAAAGAGAAGGAACAGATAAATTGAATAACATCCACCAGTTAAATTGGAATTGGCAAATTAAACACAGCTGGTGAGGCAGTCCATGATGGAAAAGTCAGAGATTGCCTAGATAGAGGTGAGATCTGGGATCCAGGCTGGAGGGAGAAACATGCACAGTGGGGACTAGAGTCTCAGAGGGAGACTGCTCTCCACCAAATCCATGGCCCGTGGGGTCAGTGTAGCCCTCAAATGTGGAAGGGGGGTCCACAGGAATGCTGGCAGAGGGGGACTCTAGATCTAAGCCCACAGCTGTGGGAGACTGTGCCCAGAAAGGCAGTTCTATACTGGCCACACAGTGCCAGGGGGAGAAAAACACTAGGTGGCAAGGTTCCTTTGTCTTTTTTACTTCCTTGCTTTTGCTTGCTAAGTCCAGTACATAGGATATTCCAATTAAAAACACTCACTGAGACTGCAGGGGAAGGTGGTTTTTGTTGAAACTGGAGAGCAGAATAGGGAAACCAGCTCCATCCCTCCAACCCAGTCTTAAGTGCGGCAGGGAAAGAATAGTCTAACCACTGGGTTGAGGGGCCATTTGATCCTAAAAACTAATACAGAAACACCTCCACCTAGGAGTTGTGTCAGAAATAGATGCTTGTGTAAATACAACTGAAGGCAAGCACAGAAACAAAGTGAGCAGAGTGATCCTGCCTACTTGAAAACAAGGTTGTGGCTTATGACACAGAGGAGTGGTGGATCGCGGGGAACTTCAACACTGTGACTGACTACCTGACAGAAAATAGACATTCCAGGCAGAAGAGTAGAGAGGGGTCTTAAACCAGCCCCAATGGGTCATTGAAGCTCCGCTGAAGCAAACAACCTTCACTACTTCACCTTTTTTTTTTAAATATATTTTATTGATTTTTTACAGAGAGGAAGAGAGAGGGATAGAGAGCCAGAAACATCGATGAGAGAGAAACATCGATCAGCTGCCTCTTGCACACCCCCTACTGGGGATGTGCCCGCAACCAAGGTACATGCCTTGACCGGAATCGAACCCGGGACCCTTGAGTCCGCAGGCCGACACTCTATCCACTGAGCCAAACCGGTTTCGGCACTACTTCACCTTTTTTATTTTTTACTAAACATACGAATTTTTTTCACATTATTTTACTTTTCTGTTATTATATTTTTCTTTTTAATTATTATTATTACCATTATTTTGCCTTGTTAAAGTTTTATTTTATTTCTTTTTTTTCTTTTAATTTATGTTTGGGTTAGTGTTCTACATTCTATTTTTTTTTTCATTTTAGCATTATTTTACTCTATGTCAATTTTATCTTTATGCCAACACTCTCTTCCTCACTTTTCCCCTTTTTCATCCTGTTTTTCTTACCCTAATCCTGCTTTAGTTTTTGCTATCATTTCTTTTTACTCTTTGTTAAAAATTGATCTTACTCATATATCTAATTTTCTCTCCCCTGCTCCAATTCCATGCATACTTCTCTTTTCTCTTTCTTCACTAGCCTATTTTTTTCCCTCTTTATTTCTGTCTTGTGGTTGCTATTTGTTTGATTGTTTGTTAGGGTTTTTTTCTTGACTTTTTTTTTTTTTTTTTTCTTCTTTTTTTCCACTCCTCACTTGGTCTTCTTCTACTAATAGCTTAGTTTCAATCACCAACTCAAGCCTATATGTTCTCTATTCTCCTTTTCCAAAAATAGATGAATACATAGATAGATAGATAGGTTAAAGAAAGGGAAAAAACATCCTATCTAATAAAGAGGGAATATGCAAATTGACCATAATGCAGTCACATAGATGGCGGTGCACATAGCTACAAGATGGCGGTGCCCAGTCCCCTCAGCCCCACAGGAGTCCCCCAGTCCCAGGGGGGGGCAGCAGGTGCCCGGCACAGCTGGACCTACCCCCAGGCAGGTCTGGCCATGCCGCTTGCCTGCCACCGGAGTCCCCCAGTTCTTTCACAGAAAATGGATTACCTCAAAAGTTGGTTAAGCTTCTTAGGACAAAAAGGATTCAAAATCTTTAAAAAGGGAATTCCAATATTTGTAAAAGTTTGGACTACACAATCAAGGTTATTTCCACTACAACCTTCTATGATTTTGTGATATTAACATTCTGAATTCTCATAGTACCAGCTGTATTGTATGTAAGCGGATATTATTTAAAGGAATAGCCATTATTATTAAAACAACTCATAAAACCACACTGTTTGTATGTCAAGGAAATTCTGTGTGATTTTCCTAATGGCTGGAGTAAACTCCCCTAAACTGGCAGTCGGACATCCCTCGAAGGGTCCCAGATTGGAGAGGGTGCAGGCCAGGCTGAGGGACATCCTCCCGCCCCCATGCATGAATTTCATGCACCAGGCCTCTAATATATATCTACACTAATAAAAGAGAAAAATTCAAATTAACTGTACCTCAATGACGCCCACCAGCCAATCAGGAGTGAGTATGCAAATTAACCCAACAAAATGGCGGTTAAATTGCATACACAGGCACGGAGTGAAGACTGAAGGCTCAGCCTGAGTGAAGACTGAAGACCGAAGGCTCTGCTGCAGCCTGAGCCAAGCCTGAGGGCTGAAGGCTTGGCTCCACTGAAGGCTGAAGGCTTGGCTCCCCTGTGGCTTGGGTCCTGGGTGCCGGAAAAAAAACCGTGCCAGCAGCCAGGGGAAGGAAGGACTATTGCATGAATCTTCGTGCAATGGGCCTCTAGTATATATATATATCTTATCTAATAAAAAAGGTAATATGCAAATTGACCATACCACCACTACACCACAAGCCACGCCCACCAGCATTCAAGAGCAAATATTCAAATAAACCCAACCAAGATGGCTGGGGCCACGGAGAGCAGGAGGGAGGCTTGGGTTTCCCTGGCAATGGAGGAAGCCAAGCTTTCCGCCTGCCCTTGCCAGCCTAGGCCTCCACTCAATGCTACAAAGTATCAATGATAGAAGATAGATAAATCCCAACAAAAATGGCAGCAGCCACAGAGTTGGAGAGAGCAGGAGGCTAGGGTTGCCCCCAGCGATGGAGGAAGCCAAGCTTCTGCAGCCATGGCCGGCCTAGGCCTCCACTCCAGGCTACAAAGTTTCAATTGTAGAAGATAAATAAATCCCAGATACCAGGTCCTCCACTTGGGTCTTTGGGGTGTGTGGCCAGCCTGCAAACCACAAAAGGCCCCTCGCCCAAGCCACCCCACGCCCCAAGGGAACCCCCACCCTGATCCAGGACACCCTTCAGGGCAAACCAGCTGGCCCCCACCCATGCACCAAGGCTCTATCATATCTAATAAAAGAGTAATATGCAGATTGACCATCATTCTAACACACAAGATGGCTGCCCCCATGTGGTCAAAGATCCTGCCCCCATGTGGACACAAGATGGCTACCACAAGATGGCCAGCAGGGGAGGGCAGTTGGGAGGGACCAGGCCTGCAAGGCAGGGCAGTTGGGGGCGATCAAGCTTGCAGGGGAGGGCAGTTAGGGGTGACCAGGCCTGCAGGGGAAGGCAGTTAGGGGCAAACAGGCTTGCAGGGGAGCAGTTAGGCATCAGTCAGGCTGGAAGGGGAGTGGTTAGGGGGTGATCAGGCTGGCAGGCAGAAGAGGTTAGGGGCAATCAGGAAGGCTGGCAGGCGAGCAGTTGGGAGCCAGCAGTCCTGGATTGTGAGAGGGATGTCCGACTCCCTGCTGGGATCTAGCCTAAACGGGCATCCCTCAAGGGGTCCCACATTGGAGAGGGTGCAGGCTGGGCTGAGGGACACGCTCCCCATTTGCAAATTTCATGCACTGGGCCTCTAGTATACTAATAAAAGCCTAGGTGGCCCTCCTGCCCTCTCACCCTTACATGATGCCCTCACTTCATCACAAGATGGCCGCCCCCACGTCATCACAATATGACCACCACAAGATGGTCACCACAAGATGGCCACCCCATGTCATCACGAGATGGCTGTCCCCATGTTGTCACAAGATGGCCACCCCTACATCATTACAAGATGGCCACCACAAGATGGCCCGAAGGGGAGGGCAGTTGTGGGTGATCAGGCCAGCAGAAGAGGGCAGTTAAGCGTAACAAGGCCAACTGAGGAGGGAAGTTGGGGGCGACCAGGCCTGCAGGGGAGGGCAGTTGAGGGTGATCAAGCCAGCAGGGGAGCAGTTAGGGAGCTATTAGTCTGGCAGGCAGAAGCAGTTAGAGGCAATCACACAGGCAGGCAGGCGAGTGGTTGGGAGCCAGCAGTCCCGGATTGTGAGAGGGATGTCCGACTGCCGGATCCCTGCAGGATTGGGACTAAACTGGCAGTTGGACATCCCCCAGGGGGTCTCAGAATGGAGAGGGTACAGGCTGGGCTGAGCGAAAACCCTCTAGTGCAAAAATTTTGTGCACCAGGTCTCTAGTATATATATATTCTTTTATATATTTTTCAATATATATATATTTTAGTATTTTGTTTTTTACTTTTCTTCTTATAAACTCATTCTCTTTCTGCTTCCTCTATACTGAATTGTGGCTATTTCACCATTCATTCAATTCTTTGATCTTACCTTCTGGAAATGAGCTCTGACTCTTCAGATTCAGCTCCCTCCTTCTTTTCTGAGTGTTTGTTGTTTGCATTTTTTGGATTAGTTGTTGGTTTTTTGGAGTTTTCTCCCCATATGCATATTTTTCCCCTTCTTTTTTCTTCTCTTTCTTTTCTCTCTTATATTTTTTCCTTTCCTCAATATCACTTTTGCACTCCTTTCTATACCCTAATTCTCTTTTCTCTAGTGGTCACCTTTATTTGGGGGTTATTGGTATTGTGAATACATTTCTGCTTGCTGCCCTCCGTGTTGTGTCTTCTTGTGTTGTATTGTGTGCCATTCAGTCAATGTGGTAGAGAGAGAGGTACATAACCAGACACGCTGAGAGGGAGTGAACAAGGGGAGACAAAGAAACAGCCCCCATACAAAACAAATGGAGGAATCGCTGGAAAAGGAAGTAAACAAAATGAGGCAAGGAATTTGTCAGAGAAAGAATTGAGAGCAATGGTCATAAGATCACTGAAAAGGATGGAATTTAAATTCAATATGTGTAGAGAACCAAGAGGAAATGAAAATGAACCAAGATTAAATGAAAAATGATGTCTCTGCAATAAAGAACACAATAGAAAGCAACAACAGTAGACTAGAACAAGCAGAAGACCGCATCAGTGAGCTAGAAGACAAGGTAGGAAAAAATACACAAGCAGAGCAACAACTGGACAAAAACTTAAAAAACAAGAGGAGTGCCAAAGGGAACTTTGGAACAACACGAAATGAAACAATCCTACCTAATAAAATAGTAATATGCAAATTGACTGCACCTTCGCTATGCCCAAGCCACACCCAGCAGCCAAAGCCATGCCCACCAGCCAATCAGGGTGAGTATGCAAATTACCCAACAAAGATGGTAGTTAATTTGCATACACTGAGGGAGGGAGGAGTGAAGACTGAAGACAACTTAGAAGGAAGAGGGAGGAAAAACGGAAAGCAAGGTGGCTGCCAGAGAGAAAGCCCGGGCGGGGCGGAGCGGGGCGGGCGGCAGTGGAGCGTGGGTGCAGGCTCAGTGGCCGCAGAGGCGGTGGCAGTGGCAGCGGTAGTGCACGCGGCCACAGTGGCCGATTGCAGGATTCTTCCTGCAAATGGGCTACTAGTATTCACATAGTAGCGATGCAAGAAGGAGAGGAAACTGAGCAAAAATAGAAAACCTGTTTGAAGAAATAATCACAGAAAACTTCCCTGATATTGGGAAGAAAAAATGCACAGAAGCTCAAGAGGCTCACAGTGTCCCAAGCAAGTTGAACCCAAAAAGACCAACACCAAGACACATTAAATTGGCAAACTCCAATGACAAAGTAAGAATCTTAAAGGCTGCTGGAGAGAGACAGAAAGTTACCGACAAGGGATCTCCCATCAGACTATCAACTGATTTCTCAACAGAAACACATCAGGCTGGAAGGGAATGGAAAGAAATAAACAAAGTTATGCAAAGCAAGGGTCTGAATCCAAGAATACTATACCCAGCAAGGCTATCAATCAAAATTGAAGGAAAAATAAGGAGCTTCAAAGACATAAAAAGGCTAAGGGAGTTTATTACTATAAAGCCAACAATGCAAGAAATGCTAAAGGGATTGCTGTAAAAAAAAATAAGAAGGGAAGAAGGAACACAGGCATAAAGAATAAAATTGGTGAAAAACAAGTACCTATCAATAATAACTTCAAATGTAAATGGATTAAATGCCCCAATAAAAAGACATAGGGCAGCTGAATGGATAAGAAAACATGACCCATATATCTGCTGTCTACAGGAGACCCACCTCAGAACAAAGGACTCACACAGACTGATAGTGAAGGGATGGAAAAAAAATTTCAGGAGAATGGAAAGGAAAAAAAGCTGGGGTAGCAATACTTATATTGGACAAAAGAGACCTCAAAGTGAAGGCTATAGCAAGAGATAAGGAAGGCTACTTCATAATACTAAAGGGAACACTTTTTTTTCATTTTTTTGAGGTATTATATGTGTACATATCTTACCATTGCCCCCCCTACCCCACTCACATATATGCCCTCACCCCCCAGAGTTTTGCGTCCATTGGTTATGTTTATATGCATGCATACAAGTCCTTTGGTTGATCTCTTATCTTCCCCACCTCTCCCTAACCTTCCTGCTGTAATTTGACAGACTGTTTGATGCTTTACTGCCTCTATATATATATATCTTTTTGTTCAAGTTTATAATGTTCTTTATTACCCATAAATGAGTGAGATCATGTGGTATTTTTCTATCATTGACTGGCTTATTTTACTCAGCATAATGTTCTCCAATTCCATCCAGGTTGCTGGAAATGGTAAGAATTCCTTCTTTTTTATGGTAGCATAATATTCCATTGTGTAGATGTACCATAGTTTTCTGATCCAGTCATCTGCTTATGGGCACCTAGGCTGTTTCCAGATCTTAGCTATTGTAAATTGTGCTGCTATGAACATAGGGGTGCATATATCCTTTCTTATTGGTGTTCCCAGGTTCTTAGGATATATTCCTAGGAGTGGGATTACTGGGTCAAATGGGAGTTCCATTTTCAGTTTTTTGAGGAAACTCCATACTGTTCTCCACAGTGGCTGCACCAGTCTGCATTCCCACCAGCAGTGCACGAGGGTTCCTTTTTCTCCGCATCCTCGCCAACACTTGTCATTTGTTGATTTGCTGATGATAGCCATTCTGACAGGTGTGAGATGGTACCGCATTGTTGTTTTGATTTGCATCTCTCAGATAATTAGTGATGTTGAGCATGTTTTCATGTGTCTCTTGGCCTTCCTTCTGTCTTCTTTGGAAAAGATTCTATTTAGGTCTGTTTCCCATTTTTTATTGGATCATTTATCTTCCTTTTATTAAGTTGTATAAGCTTCCTGTAGATGTTGGAGATTAAACCTTTATCAGTGATACTATTTGCAAATATGTTCTCCCATGAAGTGGGCTTTCTTGTTGTTTTGTTGATAGTTTCTTTTGCTATAAAAAAGCTTTTTATCTTGATGTAGTCCCATTTGTTTATTTTCTCTTTAGCTTCCATTGCCCTAGGGGCAGTATCGCTGAAGAAGTTCTTTTGTCATATGTCTGAGATTTTGCTTCCTGTGGATTCCTCTAGTATTTTTTTTGGTTTCCCGTCTTATGTTTAAGTCCTGTATCCATTTTGAGTTTATTTTTGTGTATGGCGTAAGTTGGTGATCTAGCTTCATTTTATTGCATGTATCTGTCCAATTTTCCCAACACCATTTATTGAAGAGACTGTCTTTATTCCATTGTATGTTCATGCCTCGTTTGTCAAATATTAATTGAGCATAGTGGTTTGGATCAATATCTGGATTCTCTATTCTGTTCCATTGATCTATATGTCTGTTCTTGTGCCAGTACCAGGCTGTTTTGAGAATAGTGGCTTTGTAATACAGCTTGAAATCTGGTATTAAGATCCCTCCTACTTTATTCTTCTTTCTCAGGATTGCTGTGGCTATTTGGGGTCTTTTTTTTATTCCAGATGAATTTTTGGAGAGTTCTTTCAAGGTCTGTGAAATATGCCGTTGGTATTTTAATGGGGAGTGCATTGAATCTATAGATTGCTTTGGGTAGTATGGACATTTTAAAGATGTTGATTCTACCAATCCATGTACATGGTATGTTCTTCCATCTGTTTACGTCTTCCTCTATCTCTTTTTTCAGTGTCCTGTAGTTTTCCGTGTATAGGTCTTTTACCTCCTTAGTTAAGTTTATTCCTAGGTATCTTAATTTTTTTGGTGTGATGGTAAATGTTATTGCCTTTTTAGTCTCTCTGTCTGTAAGTTCACTATTGGTGTATAGAAAGGCCATAGATTTCTTGGCATTAATTTTGTATCCTGCTACATTGCCGAATTCATTTATTAAGTCTATTAGTTTTTTGACGGAGTCTTTCGGATTTTTTATGTACAATATCATGTCGTCTTCAAATAAAGACAGCTTTACTTGTTCTTTTCCAATTTGGATGCCTTTTATTTCTTCTTCTTGTCTAATTGCAATGGCTAATACTTCCAGTACTATGTCAAACAGGAGTGGTGAGAGTGGGCATCCCTGTCTTGTTCCTGTTCTTAGGGGAAATGGTTTTAGTTTTTGTCCATTGAGTATTATGTTTGCAGTGGGTTTATCATATATAGCTTTTATTATGTTGAGGTATGAGCCTTCTATTCCCACCTTGTTGAGAGTTTTGATCAAGAAAGGGTGTTGGATTTTGTCAAATGCTTTTTCTGCATCTATTGATATGACTATGTGATTTTTATCTCTCAATTTGTTTATGTGGTGTATCAAGTTTATTGATTTGCGGATATTGTACCATCCTTGCATTCCTGGAATAAATCCTACTTGGTCATGGTGTATGATCTTTCTGATGTACTGCTGGAGCTGATTTACTAGAATTTTGTTGAGGATTTTGGCATCTATGTTCATGAGGGATATTGTTCTGTAATTCTCTTTCATTGTGTTGTCTTTATCTGGTTTTGGTATTAGGGTGATGCTGGCTTCATAGAAGGAGCTTGGAAGTGTTCCTTCTTCTTGAATTTTTTGGAATAGTCTGAGGAGGATAGGTTTTAGTTCTTCCTTGAATGTTTGGTAAAACTCTCCTGTGAAGACGTCAGGCCCCGGGCTTTTGTTTGCTGGAAGCTTTTTGATGACTGCTTCTATTTCGTCCATAGTTACTGGCCTATTGAGCTGTTTAGATTCTTCCTGATTGATTTTTGGAAGGTTATTTTTTTTCTAGGAATATATCCATTTCCTCCAGGTTGTCCAATTTGTTGGAATAGAGTTGTTTGTAGTATTTTGTAACAATTCTTTGTGTATCAGCGGGGTCTTTTGTTATTTCACCCCTTTCATTTCTGATTTTGTTTATTTGGGTCCTCTCTCTTTGCTTCTTGGTGAGCCTGGCTAGAGGTCCATCAATCTTGTTTATCCTTTTAAAGAACCAGCTCTTGGTTTTGTTGATCTCTTGTATTGTTTCTTTGGTCTCTATGTCAATTATCTCTGCTCTGATCTTTGTTATTTCCTTCCTTCTGGTTACACTGAGTTTTCTTGCTGCTCTTTTTGTAGCTCTTTGAGTTGTAGGGTTAGGTAATTTATTACCATTGTTTCTTGTTTTTGCAATAGGCTTGTAGAGCTATGAACTTCCCTCTCAAGACTGCTTTCGCTGTGTCCCATAGATTTTGGATTGTTGTGTTTTCATTGTCATTTGTTGCCATGATGTTTTTTATTTCTTCCTTGTTCTCTCTGATGACCCAGTCCTTGTTTAATAGCATGCTTTTTAGTCTCCATGTGTTTGATTTCTTTGGATTGTATTTATTGTAGTTGATTTCCAGTTTTATGCCACTGTGATCTGAGAAGATGCTTGATATAATTTCTATCTTCTTGAATTTGAAGAGACTTTGCCTGTGACCCAGCATATGGTCTATCTTTGAAAATGACCCATGTGCACTTGAGAAGAATGTATATGCTGTGGCTTTGGGATGAAATGTTCTGAAGATGTCAATTAATTCCATCTGGTCTAGTGAGTCATTTAGGATTGATGTTTCTTTGCTGATTTTTTGTTTAGAGGATTTGTCCAATGGTGATAGTGGGCTATTAAAGTCTCCTACTATGATAGTATTGCTATTAATCTCTCCCTTGATATCCTCCAGGAGTTTTTTTATGTATTTGGGTGCTCTTATATTGGGTGCGTATATGTTTACCAGAATTATTTCTTCTTGTTGGATTTCTCCCTTTAGTATTATGAAGTGACCTTCCTTATCTCTTGTTATGGCATTTACTTTGAGGTCTATTTTTTCAGATATAAGTATTGCCACCCCAGCTTTTTTTTCATTTCCATTTGCCTGAAAGATATTTCTCCATCCCTTCACTTTCAATCTGTGTGAGACTCTTGTTCTGAGGTGGGTCTCTTATAGACAGCATATACATGGGTCATGTTTTTTTATCCATTCAGCCACTCGATGTCTTTTGATTGGAGCATTTAGTCTGTTTATATTTAAAGTTATTACTGAAAGGTATTTGTTTGTAGTCGTATCTATTTTTGTGTCTGTATTCCTTCTTACCTGTTTATTTCTTCTTTTTACAGTATTCCCTTTAGCATTTCTTACATTGCTGGTTTGGTGGTGATAAACTCCCTGAGCCTTTTTTTGTCTGCAAAGATCCTGATTTCCCCTTCAATTTTGATTGATAGTCTTGCTGGATAGAGTAGTTTTGCATTCAGTCCTTTGCTTTGAAACACTTTGTCTACCTCCTTCCATTCACTTCTAGCTTGTTGTGTTTCTGTTGAGTAATCATTTGACAATCTGATGGGTGTTCCTTTGTAGGTAACTCTCTGTCTCTCTCTTGCCACCTTTAAGATTCTCTCTTTAAAATTTATATTTGCCATTGAAATTATGACATATCTTGGTGTGGGTCTTTTGGGGTTGATCCTGCTTGGGACTCTCTGTACTTGCGTAACTTTTATCTTTCCCATATCCGGGAAGTTTTCTGTCATTATTTCTTCAAATAGATTTTCTAATCCCTGCTGCTCTTCTTGTCCTTCTGGCAGCCCTATTATACGCATGTTACTTCCTTTCATGTTGTCCCGAAGCTCCCTTAGGCTTTCCTCCTGCTTTTTAATTCTTTTCTCCAATTGCTGTTCAGATTGAGCTTGTTTCTGTACCTGATCTTCTAACTCACTAATTCGGTCCTCTGCTTCTTGTAGTCTACTGTTGAAACTTTCCATGTTGTTTTTGATTGTAGCTATATCACTTTTCATTTCTTCCTGATTCTTGCATAAGTTGTTTATTTTCTCATCCATCCGATGTATAAATTCCATGAGCATTATTCTGAACTCCTTTTCGGTCATGTTGCAAGCTTCAGTTTCACTAATTTCCTTTCTTGGCGACTCCACATTTTCTTTCCTCTGTGAGTTTTTTCGTTTCCCCATTCTGGCTATCACCAGAAAGCTCAAGCTTTCGTTTGCGTGGACCTGGGCCGTGTGCTGTGAGGACTTCGCTCCACCCGAGTTTCACTGAAGTTCTCTGATACTAGGACGTGTGGCTTCCTTTGGTTGGTGGGAACCAGACTTGCCCAGGGTCGGTGTCCCCAGTGTTCTGTGGTGTCTCGTGTGCACACTTAGAATCAGGGGCCCTGTCTGCACCACACTCTTGGTATGTGCCGAAAATGAGATTCTTAGCATGTGCCAGGAGTCAGAGTTTCCCTCTGTCTGCACCAAGAATCGAGTGTCAGAATCTCTGTTGCCTTGTGCGGTTTCTCGTTGAGAATCAGGGTCTCTCTGTGTGCATGCACCAACAATTGGGGTCACTGGCTCTTAGTGTGAATGTGCTGTGAGTTAGGGATCCCAGGCAGCTGTGTCCGGCATGCCAAATACCCTGAAGTGGAGCTGCGTCCTGTGTGTGCTCTCTCTAATGAGCCAATCCAGCTAGGGCTTCTCACACTCTCAAATTCTTGAAGGTGAGTTGCCTCCGTGCACTCTCCCAGATTCCCCGAAGCGGGGTGGAGTCCGTCCTGAGTGCCAAATTCCCCAAAGGGGAGCCCCTCTGTGCGCACTCTAAGATTCCCCGAAGGGGAGCTGTGACCCGCAAGCCAAATTCCCCCAAATTCTCCAAAGGGGAACCCTCTGTGCGCACTGTCAGATTTCTCCGAATGGGAGCTGCTTCTGTCCCTCAGGCCAAATTCCCTAGGGCCTCCCTGCGCAAAGCTCTGCAGCTTGGGCGAGGGGCGGGTCTATCAGTTACTATGGCACTATCCGGGCCTGCGGGGAGGGGGATAGGCTCTTTGACTCACGGAAATCTGCCAGGAAGTCTGGATTCTTGTTGTTTGTTGGTCTGAAGCTGTGATAGCAGTTCTCTGTCCCCAGTGGCTGCAGGGTCCTGGTTTGTGTCAGAAGCCAGTATCCAAGACTCAGGCAGCTCTGTTTCTCAAGATGGCATGGTCTCCGAGTCCGCACCAGCCGCCGAGAAGTGTCCGCTTTGTGCCCGGGGTTCCGCAGTCTAGGACTGCCCAGTTAGGCAGCTCCTTGGAAGACCTGCAGAATCTAGCTCACACACACACACACACACACACACACACGTCTACACTCTCCTCTATGGGTTCCTCACTCACACACTCTCTCTCCCTACCTTCCTGCAGGTCGCCATCTTTCCTCTCCTAAAGGGAACACTTCAACAAGAAGATATAACTCTGGTAAACATGTATGCACCCAATACAGGAGCACTAAAATACATAAAATAAATTTTCTGGAAGATAGCAAGGGAGAGATTGACAGCAATACAGTCATAATAGGCTACTTTAATACCTCACTAACACCACTGGACAACTCCTCTAAACAAAAAATCAGCAAAGAAACATCAATCCTAATTGACTCACTAGATTAGGTAGAATTAATTGACATCTTCATAACATTTCAGCCCAAAGTCACAGAATATACTTTCTTTTCAAGTGCACACAGGTCATTTTCAAAGATAGACCACATATTGGGGCACAAGCAAAGTCTCTTCAAATTCAAGAAGATAGAAATCATATCAAGCATCTTCTCAGATCACTATGGCATACAATTAGAAATTAACTACAATAAAAACAATGAAAAAAATAAAACACCTGGAGGCTAAATAACATGCTACTAAAGAATGTTTGGGTTATGAAAAAGAGATAGCCACAGCAATTCTGAGAAAGAAGAACAAAGTTGGAGGGATCACAATCCCAGACATAAAGCCACGGTTCTCAAAACTGCCTGGTATATGCACAAGGACAGACATATAGAACAATGGAACAGAACAGAGAACTGAGAAATCAACCCAAGCCATTATGTTCAATTAATATTTGACAAAGGAGGCAAGATATACAATGGAATCAAGACAGTCTCTTCCTTAAATGGTCCTGAGGAATTTGGTCAGATACATACAAAAAAATGAAACTAGTTCACCAACTTACACCATACACAAAAATAAACTCAAAATGGCTAGAGGACTTAAACGTAAGATGAGAAAACTTAAAAATCCTACAAGATTCCATAGGCAGCAAAATATATCAGACATATGCCATAGCAATATCTTTACTGACACAGCTCCTAGGGCAATGGAGACTAAGGAAAAAATAAACAAATGGGATTATATCAAAATAAAAATCTTCTGCACAGCAAAAGAAACCATCAACAAAACAACAAGAAAGACCACTGCATTGGGGAACATATTTGCCAATGTTATATTTTATCTCCAGAATTTTTAGGGAACTCCTACATCTTAACAAAAGGAAGATAAATTTTCCAATCAAAAAATGGGCAAAGGACATATATACACTTTTCAAAAGAGTACATACAACAAACGAAAAGTGCTGGCAAGGATGTGGAGAAAAAGGAACCCTCGTGCACTCCTGGTGGGAATGCAGACTAGTGCAGCCGCTGTGGAATACAGTATGGAGTTTCCTCAAAAAAATTAAAAATGGGACTCCCATTCAACCCATTAATCCCACTTCTAGGTATATATTCCAAGAAATCAGAAACACCATTTAGAAAGGACATATGCATCCCTATGTTCATAGCAGCACAATTTACAATAGCTAAGATTTGGAAACAGCCTAAGTGCTCATCAGTACATGAGTGGATTAAGAAACTGTTACATCTACACAGTGGAATACTACACTGCTATAAAAAGGAAGGAACTTTTACCATTTGCAACAGCTTGAATGGACGTGGGGAGCATTATGCTAAGCGAAACAAGCCAGTCAGGGAAAGGTAAATATCACATGATCTCACTCATTTGTGGAATATAATTGACAACATAAACTGATGAATAAAAATAGATCCAGTGACAGAGAAGCATCAAATAGAACGTCAAACTTCAGAGGGAAGGCAGGGGAGGGTGTGGGTGAGGGTTAAGAAATCAACCAAAGGACTTGTATGCATGCATATAAGCATAACCAATAGACACAGACACTAGGGGGTGAGGGCATGTGCTGGGGGTGGGGGTGGCTGGGGAGATGTTTATGGGGGAAAAAGGAGACATATGTAATACTATATGTAATACTTTAAACAAATAATTTTTTAAAAAAGAAGAAATGAAAGGCATGCAAATGGGAAAGGATTATATAAAACTGTCATTATTTGCAGATGACATGATATTGTATATAGAAAACCCTAAAGACTCCATCAGAAACTACTAGATCTAATAAATGAATTTGGCAAAATTACAGAGTACAAAACCAACATCCAGATATTGGTGGCATTTTTATACACCAATAATTAACTATCAGAAAGAGAAACTAAGAAAACAATCCCATTTACTATTGAGAAAACAACCACAACAACAAAAATAGGTACCTAGTGATAATCTGAATTGTAAACTGAGGTTTTTACCCAGGGTTATGTCTCACAACACCAAAGAATGGGGTCTGTATACCAGAATATTTAAGCAAAAGTGTAGTAAATTTATTACAAGCATATTCAGACTCCCGGATGGGGAGGGAGCCCAAATAATGGGCTTTTAGTGAAGCTAGTCTGTTTAGTGGTATATATGTGCTACAAGCCTGCTCTATATCTACCTGTGTTGCCACCTGATTGATTCCCTCATTGTTCTTATCCAGCAATGTACCTGAACTTTCTCTGTTCCTTTGTGTCAGTTCACCTTTTTGTTGCAAGCCCTCCCTTGGTTTCACATGCCTTCCATTCTAAGTCCAAAATAATTCTATAATATCATCATGGTTGGTTTCTGTGACTAGGCTTGCTCAAACTGCCATGTCTTCACCCTGTCTATGTTCCACCTGCTCTTGTTTCCCACTGGATCCCTGCCCTGTCTGCCTGTGTTTCAAGCTAACTTCTCTCACTAGTAAATTTAACCAAGGAGATAAAAGATCTATACTCAGAGAACTACATGACATTGAAAAAAGAAATTAAGGAAGATGCAAATAAGTGATAGTATAGTGATATTCATGGGTTTGAAGAATTAACATAATTAAGGTGTCGATATAAAGACCTGAGTAGCTACAACAATCAATCTTGAGAAAGAACAAAGTTGGAAGCAAATAAGTGGAAACATCAGAAAAATGTTCATGGATTTGAAGAATTAACATCTTTAAAGTGGCCATAAAAAGATGCTGAGTAGCTGCAACAGTCAATCTTGAGAAAAAAGAAAATTGCTGAAGGCATCAATACTGGATATCAAAATATACTACAAGACCATTGTAATCAAAACAGACTGGTACTAGCATAAGAAAAGGCATATAGTTCAATGGAACACCACGGAAAGCCCAGGAAACAACCCACACCTCTATGGTCAATTAATATTTGACAAAAGAGGCAAGAGCAACAATGGAGTAAAGACAGTGTCTTTGAGAAATGATGTTGGGGCAATTGGAAAGGCACATGCAAAAAATGAAACTAGTCTACCAACTTATACCATACACAAAAATAAACTCAAAATGGATAAAAGATTTGTGTGTAAGTTGCAAAACCACATAAAGCTGGGAAGAAAACATAGGCAGTGAAATCTCAATTATCTCTCACAATAATGTTTTTATAGATATGACTCTGAGGGAAAGGGAATCTCAGAAAGATATACAAATCAGACTGCATCAAGCTAGAAAGTTCTACACAGCAAAAGAAATCATCAACGAAGTAACAAGAGAACCCACTGTATGGGAGAACATATTCACCAATGATGCATCCAATAAGGGTTTAATTTCCAAAATTTATAAAGAACTTGTACAACTCAACCCCAGGAAGAAAAGCAATCCACTTTAAAAAAACAACAACACAGAAGACCTGAATAGACACTTCTTCAAAGAGAACATACAGATGGCCAATAGACATATTAAAGATACTCAAGGTCATTAATCTGACTGATACAAATTAAAACTACAGTGAGATATCACTTCACACCTGACAGAATGGCTACTATCAATAAGTCAACAAACAACAAGTACTGGAAAGGATGTGGAGAAAAGGGAACCCCTGTGCACTTTTTGTGGGAATGCAGACTGGTGTAGACACTGTGGAAAACAGTATGGAGTTTGCTCAAATATTAAAATGGAAATGGATTTGACCTAGGGATCCCACTTCTGGGATATATCCTAAGAAATCCAAAACACCAATTGGAAAGAATATCCGTATCCCTATGTTTATAGCAGCATTATTTACAATAGCCAAGATCTGAAAGTAGCCCAAGATAAGTGGACTAAAGAGCTATGTACTTTTTAAAAATGTAATACTATGTTGCTATAAAAAAAAAAGAACTCTTACCTTTTGCAACAGCATGGATGGGCCTGGAGAGTATTACACTAAGTGAATAAGCCAGTTAGAGAAAGAAAAATATCATATGATCTCAATCATATGTGCAAACAAATTAATTAAATGTACTGACAAACAAAATGTAACTGGAAGCATGAATACATGGAATAGACTGGCCAGTGCCTGAGGGGATAGGGCTGGTGGTGATTGGATAAAGTAGTTGAAGGATATTAGGATACAGGCTAAGTCTCTACAAATTTAAGAAGATAGAAATTATATAAAGCATCTTCTCAGATCACAATGGCAAAAAATTAGAAATCAACTACAATAAAGACAATCAAAAACATTCAAATACATGGAAGCCAAATAGCATGCTACTAAACAATGAATGAGTTACCGAAGAGATCAAAGGAGTAATTTTAAAAATCCTGGAAACAAATGACAATGAAAACACAAAAATCCTAAATCTATGCAACACAGTGAAAGCAATACTGAGAGGGAAGTTCATAGCACTATAGTGTTACCTTGAAAAACTTGTAATAACTTATCTAACCCAACAACTTAAAGACTTATAAAAAGAACAACAAGAAAATCCCACAGTAAGTAGAAGGAAGAAAATAAAGATCAGACTGGAAATAAATGACATAGAGACAAAAAAAATACAAAAGATCAATAAAACTGAGTGCTGGCTCTTTGAAAGGATAAGCACGATTGATAAACCTCTAGCCAGACTCACTAAGAAACAGAGAGGACCCAAATAAACAAAATCAGAAATGAAAGTGGTGAATTAACAACTGACCCCACAGAAATGCAAAGGATCATTTAAAAAAAATACTATGAACAATGCTATTCCAAAAAAACTGGACAGCCTAAATGAAATAGACATATTCCTAGAAAAATTCAAGCTTCCAAAACTCAATCAGGAAGAATCAGAAAACCTGAATAGGCCAATAACTAGTGACGAAATTGAAGCAATAATCAAAAAATTTCCAGCAAACAAAAGCCCTGGTCCTGATGGCTTGACAGGGGAGTTTTACCAAACATTTAAAGAACTAACACCTATCCTACTCAAACTATTCCAAAAAATTAAAGAGGAAGGCACACTTCCAAGCTCTTTCTATGAAGCCAGAATTATGCTAATCCCAAAGAAAGAAAATACAGGATAATATCCCTGTTGAACACAGAAGCTAAACTCCTCAACAAAATATTAGCAAATCGCATCCTGTAATACATTAACAAGATCATATAACATGACCAAGTGGGATTTATGCCAGGGATGCAAGGTGGGTACAATATCCTCAAATCAATAAATGTGATACAACACATTAACAGATTGCAAGACAAAAATCACATGATCATATTAATTGATGCAGAAAAACCATTTTACAAAATCCAACAACCTCTCTTGATAAAAACTGTCAGCAAAGTGGGAATAGAGGGATCTTACCTCAACACAATAAAAGCCTTATATGAAAAACCTATAGCCAACATCATACTCAATGGGCAAAAAAATAAAACCAATTTCCCCAAGAACAGGAACAAGACAGGGATGCCCATTCTTACCACTCCTGTTCAACATAGTACTGGAATTACTAGCCATAGTGATCAGACAAGAAGAAAAAATAAAAGGCATCCAAATTGGAAGAGTAAAACTGTCATTATTCGCAGATGACATGATATTGTACATAGAAAACCCTAATGACTCCATTAAAAAACTACTAGATTTAATAAATGCATTCAGAAATGTAGCAGGATACAAAATGAACACCCAGAAATCTATGGCATTTTTATACAACAATAATAACTCACTGAAAGAGAAACTAAAAATCAATCCCATTTACCATTGCAACAGAAGAATTACCTGGGAATAAACTTAACTAAGTATGAAAAAATCCTGTACTCAGAAAACTACAGGATGTTGAAAAAAGAGATAGAGGGAGATATAAACAAGTGGAAGAATATACCATGTTCATGGATTGGTAGAATCAACATCATTAAAATGTCCATACTGCCCAAAGCAATCTATAGATTCAATGTGATCCCTATTAAAATACCAATGGCAACCTTAGTTGGTTTGGCTCAGTGGATAGAGTGTTTGCCTGTTGACCAAAGAATCCCAGGTTGGATTCTGGTCAAAGGCACGTACCTAGTTGCAGGCTCCTCCTTTGTCAATTAATATTTGACAAAGGAGGTAAGAGCATACAATGGAATCAAAACAGTCTCTTCAAGAAATGGTGTTGGGAAAATTGGGCAGATACATGCAAAACAATGAAACTAGACCACCAACATACACCATACATAAAAATAAACTCAAAATTGATAAAAGACTTAAATGTAAAGTGGTAAACCATAAAATTCTTAGAAGAATCTACAGGCAGCAAAATATCAGACATATCTCATAACAATATGTTTACTGATACATCTCCTAGGATAATGGAAACTAAAGAGAAAATAAACAGACACACAGAAAGTGGTGTTGGAGTAGGCAGATGTGTCCTAAGATTTGTCCTGGAGCAGATAGAATGAGCAACTAAATTAAATAGCATCCACCCCAAACTGGCAAAGTAGACACAGCTGGTGAGACAATTTGCAGCTGGGAAGGGCAGAGGATGCCTGAAGAATGGCAAAATCAGAGATCTGGGCTGGAGAGAACTGTGAGACCTCCAAGCCCAGAGAGTCAGAAGGAAACCACACAGCACTGAGGCCCTATCCCTTGGGACAGGCGTAACATCTGACTGTGAAAAGGAGGTTCACAGGACTGCTGGCAGCAGGGTATTCTAGATCTGGGTCCACATCCAAGAGAGACTGAGCCCAGAGGGGGCAGCCGTGCCATGCCAGGGGCAGAAGGGTTCGCAGTGGCACAGCACTTTCCCCTCTTTTTGGGCTTTGCTTTTATATGCTAAACCTAGTTCATAGGACCTTTCAAATACAAACACTCACCTGTGGCTGAAGTGCAGGAGGAGGTGCGGACTTGTGGAGTCTGGGAAGAAGCTGGGGAGAGTAGAGGTTTGGGGAGAGGTGGCCACAAATCTGGTGCTGAGTCATACCTGATGTGCCGGACATAGGCAGCCATTTTCTACTGAAATCATAGCCCCTCTCCCTGCAGTCTCCAGATAACGAATACAGCCACACCCAGACTACAGCCTGAGTGGTACAAAGGATACAAAGAAAAACTGGCCTGAATAGAGGCCGGTTGGTCCCAGCAACAGGAAACTGAGAAGTGGCAGACAATACAGAAGAGTGGGATTTTAAACCAGCCCTCATGGGGAATTAAAACTTGGCAGAAAGGAATGACACTTTACTTTTTTATTTTTATTTTATTTTTATTATTATTTTGTTATCTCTTTTTTTCTGTTTTCTTTATTTTCCTTTTTTATTTTTATTTATTTTCTATTTCTTTTCACACTATTTTTCATCATTCTATTTTTTTAATTTTATCCTAATTATAATTAACTTTTTATTATTTTTTTCTTCTCTTTCTCTTTCTTCTTATCCACTCATCCTCTTTCTACTTACTCTATACTGAACTGAGGATCTCCTTAACCTTACTTTCTGTATATAAGCTCGGCCTCTATAGATTCTGCCCCCACCCTCTTTAATGGGGATTTGGTGTTTGTATGTTTTGGTTTTTTGTTTGTTCTCTGGTATTTTCTCCATATATATCTAATCTAATAATAGACAAATATGCAAATTGACCGCACCTTCGCTACACCCAAGCCACGCCCACCAGCCAATCAGGACGAGTATGCAAATTACCCCAACAAAGATGGCGGCTAATTTGCATATCAAGACAGCGGCCAAAGAAGCCAAGAGCTGCAGAAGGGAGTAAAGCTTCCAAGAAACAAGCAAGCCAAGGGGGGGGAGGAGAAGGGCGGGGCGGAGGCGGGGCCAGGGGCGAAGGGAAACGTGGGCGGGCTGGAGGAGAAGGTGAGCCGGGTGACAAGGGCGGGGCGGAGGCGGAGGCGGGGCCGAAGGGAAACGCGGGTGGGCTGGAGGAGAAGGCGGAGGCGGGGCCGAAGGGAAACGCGCGCGGACTGGAGGAGAAGGCGGGGCGGGTGACAAGGGCGGGGCGGAGGCGGAGGCGGGGCCGAAGGGAAACGCGTGCGGGCTGGAGGAGAAGGTGAGCCGGGTGACAAGGGTGGGGCAGAGGTGGGGCTGAAGGGAAACTCGTGCGGGCTGGAGGAGAAGGTGAGCCGGGTGACAAGGGCGGGGCAGAGGCGGGGCCGGGGGAGAAGGGAAACGCGGGCGGGCTGGAGGAGAAGGTGAGGCAGATGACAAGGGAGGAATGGAGGCAGAGTAGAGTGCAGCAGGAAATCCTATTGCAGGATTTTTCCTGCAACGGGAAAGCTAGTATATATATATATATATATATATATATATATATATATATATATATATACATTTTTTTTTCCATTTCCTTCCTTTCTCTTTTTCTTTTCTCTCATACCATTTTTTCTCTCTTTGATATAATTTGTGCTCCCTTTTCTCTCCCTTAATTCTCTTTGCTCTGGTGGTCACTTATATTGGGTTATGGGTGTTATGAGTACATTTGTGTTTTGTTCCCTTTGTGTCATGTCTTGTTGAGTTGCATTTTGTCCTGTTTGGCCAATATGGTAGAGAGCAAGCTACATAACCAGACACCTGGAGAGGAGACTCCATCCACAAACGGGTCAATAACACTCCAGACCCAACTACAGAGGCAGGAAGAAGGCAGCAGTGATGGAGTGAGCATGAGTGAGTGAAAGAGTGAAAGATGAGTATGTGGATGTGTGGGGTATGTGTGTGTGTGTGGGAGTGAGGCACAATTAGATACTGCAGGACCTTCGGGGGAAGGCTGTCCAGGCATGCCTAACCAGGCAGGCTCTGCTACCATTGCAAACAGTCCCAGAGTGGCCGGCTCTTCCCTTTTGAAGGGGCAAGATGCTATGACTGGCAGCCCAGCCTCACCTCCACCCAGGATGTCCCCAGACAACACCCAGGACTCTACAGCCAACCCCTCAAGGGTCCTGTTACTGCAGATATGGTCCCATGGTCACCGAGACTCCAGCCACCCTGGACGCAGGCTCCTGTGAGTTCCAAGGCATGCTCCCCTCAGGCTGGCCCAATGCTTTAGCCCAGGGCATTCCAACTACATGAGCAGCAGCCCACCCCCATCCGAGGAGCAGCAGCCCTATGAGCAGCACACCGAAGTCCAAGGAGTAGCAGCCTCATGCAGCCTGAACCCATCTGAGGAGCAGCAGCTCATCAAGCAGCCCACCCTCATCCAAGGAGCAGCAGCCATGCGAGTGGCCCACCCATGTCCAAGGAGCAGCAGCCCTGCACACCCTGCCCCTGTCCAAGGAGCAGCAGCTGTGTGAGCAGCCCACCCAAGTCTGAGGAGCAGCAGCTGTGTGAGCAGCCAGCCCCTGGCGGGTCAGAGGAGCCACCACTGCTGCAAGCAGTGCCCATCAGAGGAGCCATCGCCAACAGAGGAGCAGCTGTTGCCACAACCGCCCAAGAGCAGACACCACCCGAGGAGCCGTTGCCACCTGAGAAGTAGCCCCTGCACAACTCGACACCTAGGTCCTTAGGTGAGAGCAAAAATCAGGAGACAAAGAATCCTCCAAAGGAAAGAAAAGGACAAATTGCCAGAAAAGCAGCTAAGTGAAACAGAGGCATGCAATATGTCAGAAAAATAATTCAGAATAAGGGTCATACAGTTCATAAACTGGGTGGATGAAAAAATCAACAACTTATGTAAGAATCAAGAAGAAATAAAGAGTGATATAGCTGCAATAGAAACACACCATGGAAAGTGTCAACATTAGACCAGGAGAAGCAGAGGACTGAACTAGTGAATTAGAAGACAGGGAAGCAAAACACACCCAAACTGAACTCCAATTGGAGGGAAAAAAAATAAAAGACAGGAGGAGAGCCTAAGGGAGCTTTGGGACAACATGAAACAAAGCAAAATACGAATAATAGGGGTGCCAGAATGACACAGAGAGGAACAAAGATTAGAAAACCTATTTGAATAAATAATATCAGAAAACTTCCCTGATGTGGGGAAGAAAAAAGCCACAAAAGCACAGAGAGTCTTAAACAAGATGAACCCAAAAAGTCCCATACCAAGACATGTCATAATTACAATGGCAAATGTTCAGGACAAAGAGAGAATTTTAAAGGCTTCAAGAGAGAGACAGAAAGTTATGTAAAAGGGATCCGCCCCCCCCCCCCCCCGGCTTGGTGTTGATTCTAAACCCATCCACAGCAGACGCACCAGTGCTTGAGGTTCTTGCTGGTGTGAAATGACTGAGTACAAACTGGTGGTGGTTGGAGCGAGTGGTGTTGGGAAAAGCATGCTCACAATCCAGCTAATCCAGAACCACTTTGTATATGATCCCACCATAGAGGATTCTTACCCAAAACAGGTGACTATAGATGGTGAAACCTGTCTATTGGATATACTGGATATGGCTGGACAAGGGGAGTACAGTGCCATGAGGAACCAATACATGAGGACAGGGGAAGGTGCTAGTAGGAAACAATTGTGATTTACCAACAAGGACAGTTGACACAAAACAAGCCCATGAACTGGCCAAGAGTTATGGGATTCCATTCATTGAAACCTCAGCCAAGACCAGAGAGGGTGTTGAAGATTCCTTTTACACACTGGTAAGAGAAATACGTCAGTACTGAATGAAAGAACTCAACAGCAGTGATGATGGGACTCAAGGTTGCATGGGGTTGCCTTGTGTAGTGATGTAACAAGATACTTTTAAAGTTCTAGCATCAGAAAAGAGCCACTGTCCAGCTGCACTGACACCCTGGTACTGACTTCCCTGGAGGAGAAACAAGTATTCCTGTTGCTGTCTTCAGTCTTACAGATAAGCTCCTGCTACTTCCCGACTCTCCATAGATCAATACAATGTTCTCTATCTGAGAAGTTCTCAGAATAACTACTTCCTCACTTGGTTGTCTGACTAGAGAAATGAACCTCTTGTTACTCCCCAATATTTTTCCACTCTGGGTTCTCCCCAAACAACTCCACCACCCCATGTTTTTCATCTGAAAAACAATTCATGCTCTGAAACAAAGAACAAAACTGTAGACATGAGATTCTCTAGAAAACAATGTCTTGAGCTCTAATGTAGCATCTGCTGGTGAGTCTCTCTCTTTTTTTTTTTTTACTGTTGAACTTCGAACTATATTGGTTTGGGGGGGGGAATGTCATGAATTACTGTTTTACTGACAATATAGTTAATGTTGGTGTTTGGTTTGTTTATAATGTTATTAGAGGCCCGGTGCATGAAATTCGTGCACTCAGAGGAGGGTTCCTCAGCTCGGCCTGTGCCCTCTTGTCATTCTGCTGTAATGGTCGCTTAGGTTTTTATTATATAGATTGGCTATACTCTATAAACTGGCATCTACTCTGTATTTGTAAATACAAAGATGAATACAGACTTTGGAGTCTCTCCTACTCTTCTTGACTTTCATGCAATTAAATCTTTCACAATGAAGAGCCTTTTTCCTAGAAGTGGTTTGTATACTTCGGTGGAGTGGATGTTTCAAAAACCATTACACGTGAAAATGAATGTCTGAGTTATGTCTGTGACCTGTCTGCCTTTGAGGGAAAGATGTGTCGATATGGTAGCAGATGCCATTTTTTACCTACATAAAGTTGACTTTGACCTGTTTTTAGATTCTCACAAGAGAAAGATGAAACTGGAAACAATTGCCTGTATATTTCACTTATTTTTTACCTGTGCTCCATTTTTTTTGTAGGTTACTAACTATGAAATGTATGTAATTTGTTTCTTCTAGCTTACTGATAATCTGATGTTCAATGAATTTCCATTTGTATTTAAATTTGGGTTATATCAGAAAGCTCTACATTTACAGGTATGCAAAATTGTAAACATTTGATGCTGTTTTATTTAATATTGTGATCAATAATTTTCAAGCCTCAGACATAATATATCTTGTATCTTAGTGATGTATATAATTGCCCTCAGTCACCGTTTCACCCCACTCTCCATCCCTCACCCACAGCAACTGCAGTTTGATTCATTATTTCAGTTGAGTAAAGCATGGTGTTAAATGGACCAGTGTTACTGCTTCAAAACTTGAACCAAGCCCGTTAGCATCACAGAGGGAGCAACTGTTTTACGTTTGCTCATTGCACCAGTTACCCTGGCTGGTAGTTTTGCCAAACGTATGCTGTTATCCTGCAAGGAAAGAAAAGGTCAGTTCACACAAGTCCTTTATCGTGATGAAAAAGAATTGGTACCCTGAGGAGGGTCAGCTTAGCAGTCTTCATAAAGAAAGTGTCTAGACTATATTTTTAGCCAGCTGGAAACTAAATGAAGCCAACATTTTTGTCATTGCATCTTTTAGAATGAGGGTACCTCTGATCAAAATGTTTTAAAATTTTCTTTACTCATAATGTTCTTTGAGGAGTTTAAGATGAGGTGTTGATGAGTTAGTCTGCATAGGAGCTAAAAGAAGCTGAGTGTGTTCAGAGCAAGAAGCCGTTGAATTGAAATTGCTGTTAAGAAAGGAATGAAAACCATAATGAATTGTTAATTTTGAGGATTTGGGAAACATGGCTTTTCCATTTACAAATAATATCCTGGTAATTCTAATGAAAAATAGACTTAGGTAACTTGTGATAAAAGCCTACTTCCAAAATGGCCACTTTCTGCTCTGGTCTTTTAATATGTAAATACTTACTGAGGTCCTCTATCTTCTAATATGAATTTTCATTTATTAAGCAAAGTCCACATTCTTGAAATGAATTCAGAAGAGAGGAAGAACTCTATACTGTGTCCAGACTTTAATGAACTCAGAGAGCCATGCTCCTTAGTGTTCATTCTGAGTTTTCACAGTGCTGTTGACACCTGGTAGCAGGAACTTGCTGCTGCTTTGTTTCTGCTGCTTTTGGAGAATTGCTCTGTCATTTTTCTTTTTCTAATATATGTTTATTGATTTCAGAGAGGAAAGGAGAGGGAGAGAGAGCTAGAAACATCAATGATGAGAGAATCATCAATTGGCTGCCACCTGTATAACCCATACTTGGGATAGGGCCCACAACACCGGGCATGTGCCTTGACTGGGAATTGAACTGTGACTTTTTGGTTCATAGGTCAAGGCTCAACCACTGAACAACACGGCCAGACAGGCACTTTTTCATTTTTCTTGAGGCTCGATTGAGGCTTGTCACCTCAGTTGCCCTCATTTGTCCTTGTCATCCTCTTCCTCCTCTTGTGTAATGTTACTGACAGTATGATTCTTTTTCTAATGTCAAATTAGGGGGAAAGATAACTGATTTGGGGCTCTTGTGCCCATAGTCCTTGTATGTACTTTATCATTCTCTCAAGTATGTTGTAAGCACAGATATATCTAAATGGGACCAAAATTCAGACTTGAAAATGTTTTTTAATAGCTTCTAAGAAGGTACATTTAGGTATGAATTTTGGCATAATAGAGTGACAAAGTTACAGTTAAGTGCCGAAAAGTTTCAGTAAGTGTGGTATAAACATATTAGAGTATGTTTGTAATTGCTGAAAACGATTCTAATTTACCTCAACATCTGAAAGTTTCTCTCCCCAAGTTAAGTGCCTGGCCAGCTGCTGTAAATTACACATTACTTTTTTTTTTTTAAAAAGTTGCAAGTTCAAGAGTGTGAAAATATGATGTTCTGTCTAAAGGCTACCACGTCTAAACTGTTAAGTGCTGTATTTGTTCCAAAATCTTACTATCAAATGTTACTTGGTAATACAGTATCATGCTAGTTACAATTTTCACTTTAGGAGTGTAATGGATAAAATTGTTCTCAATATGTATTTTAGTGGGCCCCGTGTTTAGTCTGTACATCATCACTTAAACTGCCATGAAATTTTGTCTTGAAGTAAAAAATAGAGAAACGCATTAAAGAGATATTTTGGGTTTTTTTTTTCCCCATTCCAAAATTGGTGAGCATAACCATATTTTGCTTTACATTTACAGTCATGAACTCTTAAGCTGGCAGCTACAACAAAGAACCAAAAAATGGTGTGTTCTGCTTCTTGTAATTCATCAGGTTACAAGAAACAGGATTATTAATTAGGGGAAATATTTTATTTGGGGTGTTTTCATAAACAAGGGACTGTAAGTTTTTACATTGTTTTACATCTTTGCTGTTTCTTTACGCAGTCCAGTGTGCCACAATTATTTGAAGGTGTTCCCTATGAGAATTGTTTGAAAAATGTTCTTGTAATATAAAAGTAGTTGTAGATATATTTCAAACATAACTGGTGATTTTTAAAAGCCTTAGTACTGACCTAAGAAGCAATTGTATGACTTCTACTCTGGAGGGAAGGGATCTCAATGGACATTGTGTGACTTTTATATTTCTGTGCCATCAAATATAGGTCAAATGATTGATTGTGCAATTCTGTTGTTTAAACAGCAACTACTGGCCTCCATACACCTAAATGAAAGGGCTGATATTTTAAGTTGCCTTTTTATTGTAAAATAATCAATCTAATTTTTTAAATTTTGGTTGAATGTTTTCTTTTCAAATGTTTAAAAAATAAAAACTGGAAGTTAAAAAAAGTTACATAAAAGGGATCTCCCATTAGATTATCAAATGATTTCTCAATAGAAACACAACACGCCAGAAAGGAATGGAAGGAAATTTATAAAGTGATGCAAAGCAAGGGACACAATCCAAGAATACTCTATCCAGCAAGGCTATAATTCAAAATTGAAGGGGAAACAAGGAGCTACATAGACAAAAAAAGGCTAAGGGAGTTTATCACTACCAAGCCAGTGATGCAAGAAATGCTAAAGGGAATGCTGTAAAAAGAAGAAATAAAAAGGTAAGAAGGAACACATGCTCAAAAATAAAAATGGCTACAAAAAAGTACCTTTCAATAATAACCTTAAGAGTAAATGGACTAAATGCTCCAATCAAAGGAAATCAAGTGGCTCAATTGATAAAAAAAAAATGACCCATATATATGCTCTCTACAAGAGTCCTACCTCAAAACAAGGGACTCACACAGACTGAAAGTGAAGGGATGGAAAAATATCTTTCCGGCAAATAGAAATGAAAAAAAAAAAAAGTTGGGTTAGCAATACTTATATCAGACAAAATAGACCTCAAAGTGAAGGCCATAACAAGAGATAAGGAAGGCCACTTCATAATACTAAAGGGATCAATACAACAAGAGGATATAACCCTGGTAAACATATATGCACCCAATACAGGAGCACCAAATACATTTAAAAAATGCTTGGACAATATCAAGGGAGAGATTGAAAACAATAAAATCATAGTAGGGAACTTTAATACTCCGCTGATATCACTGGATAAATCCCCTAGATAAAAAAATCAGCAAAGAAACAGTAATGCTAAATGACTCACAAGATCAGATGGACTTAATTGACATCTTCAGAACATTTCACCCCAAAGCCATGGAATATACACTCTTCTCAAGTGCACATGGGGCATTTTCAAAGATAGACTACATGTTGGATCATAGGAAAAGTCTCTCCAAATTCAAGAAGATTGAAATCATATCAAGCAACTTCTCAGACCACAATGGCATAATATTAGAAATCGACTACAATAAAAACAATAAAAAAATTCAAAAACTTGGAGGATAAATAGCATGCTATTAAACAATGATTGAGTTACCAAAGAGATCAAAGAAGAAAATAAAACATTCTGGAAATGAATGGCATTGAAAAAATGACAATACAAAATCTATGGGTCATAGTGAAAGCAGTCCTGAGAGGGAAGTTTATAGCTCTACAGGCCTACCTTAAAAAACAAGAAAAAATTGTAATAATTTATCTAACTCAACAACTTAAATAATTAGAAAGAGAGCAACAAAAAAAGCCCAGAGTGAGCAGAAGGAAGGAAATAATAAATTTCAGAGCAAACTTAAATGACATAGAGAATAAAAAAGCAATACAAAAGATCAATGAAACCAAGAGCTGGTTCTTTGAAAGGATAAACAAGATGGATGAACCTCTAGCCAGGCTCAACAAGAAACAAAAGAGAGAGGACCCAAATAAACAAAATCAGAATTGAAAGAGGTGAAATATCAACAGACCCCACAGAAATATAAAGGATTGTTAAAAAATATTATGAGCAATTATATTCCAAAATACTAGACAACCTAGAGAAAATGAACATATTCTTAGAAAAATACAACCTTCCAAAGCTCAATCAGGAAGAATCTAAAAATATAAATAGGCTGATAACTATGGAGAAAATTGAAGCAGTCATCAAAAAGCTTCCAGCAAACAAAAGCACAAGGCCAGAAGACTTCACAGGGGAGTTTTACCAAACAGTAAAAGAAGAACTAAAACCTATCCTCCTCAGACTATTCCAAAAAAATAAAGAGGAAGGCAAACTTCCAAGCTCGTTATATGAAGCCAGCATACCTTAATTCCACAACCAGATAAAGACAACACAAAAAAGAGAAAACTATAGGCCAATATCCTTGATGAACATAGATGCTAAAATGCTCACCAAATTTTAGCAAATAAGATCCAGCATTAAATTAGAAAGGTCATACACCATGACCAAGTAGGATTTATTCCAGGGATGCAAGGATGGCACAATATCTACAAATCAATAAACGTGATACATCACATAAACAAATTGAGAGATAAAAATCACATAGTCATATAAATTGATGCAGAAAAAGGATTTGACAAAATCCAACACCCTTTCTTGATAAAAACCCTCAGCAAAATGAGAATAGAGGGATCATACCTCAACATAATAAAAGCCTTATATGACAAACCTACAGCCAACATCATACTCAATGGGCAAATCTAAAACCATTTAACCTAAGAACAGGAACGAGATAAGGATGTCCACTTTCACCACTCCTGTTCGACATAGTACTGGAAGTGCTAGCCATAGCAATTAGCAAGAAGAAGAAAAAAGTATTATCCAAATTGGGAAAAAAGACATAAAACTGTCATTATTTGCAGATGACATAATACTATACAAGAAAACCCTAAATACTCCATCAAAAAGTTATTAGACTTAATAAATGAATTCAGCAATGTAGCAGGATAAAAAATTAACGCAAAGAAATCTACGGCATTTTTTGTACAACAATAGTGAACTTACAGAAATAGATTTAAAAAACAATCCCATTTACCATCACACCAAAAAAAAAAAAAATTAAGATAACTAGGAATAAACTTACTAAGGAAGTAAAAGACCTGCTCTTGGAAAACTACAGGACAAAAAAAAAAAAAAAAAAAAGAGAGATAGAGGAAGACATAAACAGATGGAAGAACATACCATGTTCATGGATTGTAGAATCAACATCATTAAAATGTCCATATTACCCAAAGCAATCTATAGATTCAATGCACTCCCCATTAAAATACAAATGGCATATTTCACAGACCTAGAACAAACTCTCAAACATTCATCTGCAATAAAAAAAGATGTCAAATAGCTGCAGTAATCCTTAGAAAGAAGAACAAAGTAGAAGGGATCTCAATACCAGATACCAAGCTGTATTACAAAGCCACTCTTATCAAAACTGCCTGGTACTGGCACAAAAACAGACATATAGACAAATGGAATACAATAGAGACCCCAGAAATTGACCAAAGCACTATGCTCAATTAATATTTGACCATGGAGGCAGGAACATACAATGGAGTCAAGACAGTCTCTTCAGAAATGGTGTTTGGAAAATTGGACAGATACATGCAAAAATATGAAACTAGACCACCAACTTACACCGTACACAAAAATAAACTCAAAATGGATAAAGGACTTAAACGTAAGATGGGAAACCGTAAAAATATTAGAGGAATCCACAGGCAGCAAAATCTCAGACATATGCCAAAGCAATGTCTTCACTGATACAACTCTAAGGGCAATGGAAACTAAAGAGAAAATAAACAAATGGTTCTACATCAAAATAAAAAGCTTCTGCACAGCAAAAGAAACCATAAACAGAACAACAAGAAAGCTCACTGTATTGGAGAACATATTTGCCAATGTTGTCACTGATAAGGGTTTAATCTCCAATATTTACAGGGAACTCATATAACTTAACAAAAGGAAGATAAACAACCCAATCAAAAAAGGGCAATGGACCTTATAAATATATATATATATATATATATATATATATATATATATATATATATATATATTAGGCTTTTATTATGTAGGATTATTGCTTTAATTCAGGCCTCTATTCTCTCTCTAATAGTGAAATGGTTAACCTCTAACCAGTTCCTTTCCTCCGTCTTGGCACATGGACTCCATTCTCCATACAACGTGTTGTTTATCTACCTAAAATACAAATCTAGGTAGTTACAGTAATTTTATCCAAAAAAAAAATTGTCATGGTTCCCATCTCTCCAGGATAACATCCAAAATGCTTAATAGTGCTCTGCCACCTACCTCTTCTCTCCTGTGATGCCTCCCTTCAGTCTAAGATCACTGTATTGTTTACGTATTTTTCATGCACATGTTATGTAGCTTACCTCTGAGCTTTTCCTTATGTTGGTCCCTTGGTCTAAAATGCCCTGGCCCATCTTCTACTTGCTACTTATTCCTATCCTTGGACTCAGATCAAGTAAGAATCCTTCAAGAAGCTTTGCATTTGGAAATTTTATGCTATAATCTTGATAGCTTTTAAATTTTACTTTTTTGCACTAAAATGTGACTGCTTTAGGTTCATTATATGTTACGCAATTTTACCATGAGATGAACTACCAATAAAAATTTTAGTTAACACTTTAGTAACAGCTTTTTTGTCCAGTACAATTGATTTTTCTAGAGTATTTGCTTATTTTGATTGGCCAATTTAAATTAGTCTGAAAACTTGACTACTATTTTACTGTCAAATTTAATACTCTAACAACCATCTTGTTTTACCCTGTAATTATTAGTGGAGAGGATTATTTGCCTTCTTGAGTAAGCCCTGAGCATTCCTGGTGCTAGGCTGGATTTAGATATCCTAGACCCCAGTTCCCTGGATCATGGGTGCAAGACATCTCCATCAAGTCTTGTTGCAGTGAGAGGGCATCTGCTGTTGGCCAAGTCTCTGTTATCTGGGTCCCGATTTGAGCAGGGCATGTGAAGCTGAGCAGCCATGGGGGCAGGAGATCTCCTTCAGCAGGGGTGAGGGTTCAGGCCCCTGCAAACTTGGGGGGGTGAAGGTCTGTGCCCCACCTCTGTTGATCCCCAAGTTCTCTCCTGATGGCCCCTGTGCGACTGTGCCTGTCTTAGGTTGTTCCTTCCCTGAGGAATCTTACCCGTAGAGATGGAAGACACTGACGATGCCTTGCCATACTAGCAGTCAGCAGATATGCGTCACTGCAGATTGCCCAGGACCAAACCAGAAAGGGTCGGACCTGCTTTGCCACCATTTGTCCACCATCCAGAACTGAAATATCATTGCTGTTATGAACACATTAACAACTGTTGGACATAGAAACCGGGACTCAAAAGAACTCTTGGCCCAGAAAGAAACTCACTACAGACTGATTCATTTGCCTCTCAGCATAACCATTATTGCTTGTCTCATCTTCAGTTCCTATAAGTGTATTCCTAGTATCACATGAGCTCACTCATCTAGGGGAAAAGATGAAAAACATAGACTGAAGAACAAGAACAGCATTGATCAGACTGTCAGACCTCAGAGGGAAAGTAGGGGAGGGTGGGGACAAGGGAGATAGATCAACCAAAGGACTTGTGTGCTTGCATATGAGCCTAACCAATGATCACGGACAACAGGGGGAGGGGGGCTTGCGTGGGGGGGATTGGGAAGGGAACGGGGGGAGGGGGTTGATGACAAATATGTGATACCTTAATCAATAAAGTAATTTTAAAAAAAACAACAACAACAACAAGCTCCTTTCATCTCATGGCTCCACCTTCCCTTGAAGTTCTCTCCATTCAACTGGAAGATGAGGAAAGGTGATGAAGGATTGCATATGGAAGCTTTTTATGAACCTGCTTGGAAGTAGCACTCTTTTATAATTTTTTAAATAAATCTTTATTGTTCAGATTAAAAAAAAAAAAAAGCTTTGCAGACAGTCCCCACACCAGTGCGTGTTAGGATTTTCTCCATTCATGTACCCATTGGATACTATTACCACCTTTAAATAGATATATTTTGAAAGAGGACATAAGGAAGGCCAAGAGACATATGAAAATATGCTCAAAGTCAGTAATGATCCGAGAGATGCAAATCAAAAAACAATGTGGTACCATTCTCATACCTGTCAGAATGGCTGTCATCAACAAACGAACAAATGACAAGTGCTTGTGAGGGTGCAGAGAAAAAGGAACTCTCATGCATTGCTGGTGGGAATACAGACTGGTGCAGCAACTGTGGTGAATAGTATGGAGATTCCTCAAAAAACTAAAAATGGAACTCCCATTTGACCCAGTGATCCCACTTCTAGGAATATATCTGAAGAAACTAGAAACACCAATCAGAAAGGATATATGCACGCCTATGTTCATAGCAGCACAGTTTACCATAGCTAAAATTTGGAAACAGCCTAATTTCCCATCAGCAGATGAGTGGATTAAAAAACTGTGGTACATCTCTACAATGGAGTACTATACTGCTATAAAAAAGGAGTTCTTAACATTTGCAACAGCATCAATGGAACTGGAGAGCATTTTGCTAAGTGAAATAAGCCAGTCAGTGAAAGGTAAATATCACATGTTCTCATTCATTTGTGGAATATAATGAACAACATAAATTGATGAACAAAAACAGGTCCAGAGACAATGAAGCATCGATCAGACTGACAAACCTCAGAGGTATGGTAGGGGAGGTATGGTAAGAGAGAGAGATAAACCAAAGGACTTGTATGCATGCATATAAGCCTAACAAATGGACACAGACACCAGGTGGATGAGGGCATGAATGGGGGTTGGGGTGCAATAGGGTATAAGGACACATATGTAATATCTTAATTAATAAAGAAAATAATTAAAAAATACAGACACAGACACACACACACACACACACACACGGAGAAAATAAACAAATGAGACTACATGAAAATAAAAACCTTCTGCACAGCAAAAGAAACCATCAACAAAATAACAAGAAAGCCACTGTATGGGAGAACATATTTGCCAATAATACTTTTGATAAGGGTTAAACTCAAAAATGTATAGGGAACTCATACTACCTAACAAAAGGAAGATAAATAATCCAATAAAAAATGGGTAAAGGACCTAAATAGGCACTTTTCAAAAGAGGACATACAGAAAGCCAAGAGACATATGAAAAAATGCACAAAGTCACTAATCATCTGAGAGATCCAAATCAAAATGACAATGAGGTACTCTTGCAGCAACCTTTTGCAGTAGGGGTTCAGGATCTGAAGAAGGGGCCGATGCACAAATGAAAACACTAGATAAGAAATATGAATTTAGAAGGCCTTGGGGGCCAGGTGGAGACCTCTCTCTTGGAGAGGCACACCGAAACATGGCCTCATCTGCTTTTTATTTCATTTTAGATACACATCTTTCCCTTAGTAAATGTTGGCAAACAAGTAGCAGACAGACCATCCCTAAGGTCAATAAAGTTTAGTAAAGATCAGTAATGTCCAGTAAACATTTACTTTGAGGCTATTAGGTCAGGAAATTGCTTTGAGCCACCACTATCTCAACACAGCCCTGCTCACACCCAAGGTCCATCAGCCTTCCGCGTTCCTTGGTGCACTCTTATGACAGTATTGGGAAAGCGGTGGCTTCCTGCATACTCTTTTACACCTGTCAGAATGGCTATCATCAATAAATCAACAAATGACAAGTTCTGGCAAGGATGTGGAGAAAAGGGAACCCTAGGACACTGCTGGTGGAAATGTAGACTGGATCAGCCTCTGTGGAAAACACTATGGAGATTCCTCAAATTCCTATTTGACTCAGTAATCCCACTTCTAGGAATATAGGCAAAAAAAAAAAAAATGCCAATCAGAAAGAACACATGTCTCCCTATGTTCACAATAGCACAATTTACAATAGCCAAGATTTGAAAACAGCCTAAGTGCCCATCAGCAGATGAGTGGATTAAAATATGGTGGTACATCTACACAATGGAATACTATGCTTCTGTAAAAAAAAAAAGAAAGAACTCTTACCACTTGCAACAGCATGGATGGACCTAGAGATCATTATACTAAGCGAAATAATCCAGTCAGAGAAAGATAAGTATCACATGATATCACTCATTTGTGGAATATAATGAACAACTTAAACTGATTAAAAAAAATAGATCCTGAGATATAGATGCATGGAACAGACAGTCAAACTTCAGAAGGAAAGCAGGGGATGGGGGGGTGTAGAGATCAACCAAAGAACTTGTATGCATATAAGCATAACCAAATGACACAGACAATAGGAGGGTGAAGGCCTGGGCTGGGGGCGGGTCAGGCTGGGAGAGGTCAATGGGTGGGAAAGGCAAACATATATAATACTTTTAACAACAAAGAATTAAAAAAATAGTAGTTGAAGGGATTAGCTAAAGAACATATATGCAGAGAGGGAGAAACCAAGATGGTGGCATAGGTAAACACCTAAACTGCAGCCTCGCACAACAATTTCAAAAATACAACTAAAAGACAAAATGGGCATCATCCAGAACCACAGGAAAGCTGACTGGCTGAAAATTCTACAACTAGAAGAAAAGAGAAAACCATAAGGAAAATCAGAGGAGCTGTAAAAGCCTGAGGTACGGAGACACGGGCGCGGGTGTGAGGAGAGGATGGGGTGGCTGAGTGCCTGGCTGGCATTCTCTAGCGGCAAGGAGATAAAAGCCCCAGATTGTGCTGAACCCCGGTTCTGACTGCACTGAACCCCAGTTCTGGGTGAGACCCTGGGGACCCAGGCTCATACTGGGGGAATCTGGGCTGTAAGGCGGAAACTCAGGGGAGCGGCGAAAGGCAAAACTCCGGAGGTGCGCACGTGAATGCGCGCAGAGGAAGGACTGTTGACTGTGCCGCTGAATTGCCCTAGCGGGAAGGAGACAAAAGCTCCGGACTGCGCTGAACCCCAGTTCCGGGCGAGAATCTGGGAATCCAGATTCATTGCGGGAGAGACTAGACTGTCTGGCAGTGGGCGAAACTCGAGGGCGCCTTTCTCTCAGAGGTGCTTGCAGCAAGTACCAAGGGACACTGAGGGACACTGAGACCCAGGAACCTCATAGGGCGGGGCTTATGGGAAGCCAAGGCTGTAGGCTCCACCCTGAAACTCTTCCCCATCCAAGCTGAGCACAGAGGCTTTTGCAATTTTTCAAGTCTAGTCGAATAAGGCTATCTCCTGGAGTAGACACAGCTGATCCTCACAGCCAATTGGCCTGGAGGTCAACTCCTCCCACTGATACCAAAAACAATCAAGATTTAACTACAACAAGGCTGTACACACAGTCCACAAAGGGGTGCACCAAGAGTGTCCACCTCAGGTAACTGGGGAGGCCGAGCCACTGGTCCATTTGGGACACGTAACACACAAAGCTACCCTACCAACTCAGGGAAGCAGAGAAAATGCAGAGACAAAGAAACAGATCACAAACCAAAGAAATTGAGGAAAACAAACGACTGGAGATAGAGTTCAAAACCACAGTTATAAGGTTTTTCAAGAATTTCCTAGAAAAGGCCGATAAATTTAGTGAGACCCTTGAGGATATGAGAGAGACCCTTGAGGCTATGGAAAAGGACCAACTAGAAATTAAACATACACTGACTGAAATAAAAAATATTATACAGACACTCAACAGCAAACTAGAGGAATGCAAGAATCAAGTCAAAGATTTGAAATACAAAGAAGCAAAAATCACTCAACTGGAAAAGCTAAAAGAAAAAAGAATCCAAAAAAATTTGAAGATAGTGTAAGAAGTCTCTGGGACGCCCTGACCAGTTTGGCTTAGTGGATAGAGTGTCGGCCTGCAGACTGAAAGGTCCCAGGTTCGATTCTGGTCAAGGGCATGTACCTTGGTTGCGGGCACATCCCCAGTGGGAGGTGTGCAGGAGGCAGCTGATCGATGTTTCTCTCTCATCGATGTTTCTAACTCTCTATCCCTCTCCCTTCCTCTCTGTAAAAAAAATCAATAAAATATATCTTTAAAAAATAATTTTAAAAAAAGAAGTCTCTGGGACAACTTCAAGCATACCAACATCAGAATTATGGGGGTGCCAGAAGAAGAGAGAGAGCAAGATACTGAAAACCTATTTGAAGAAATAATCACTGAAAACTTCCCCCACCTGGTGAAATAAATAGACTTACAAGTCCAAGAAGTGCACAGAACCCCAAACAAAAGGAATCCAGAGGACCACACCAAGACACATCATAATTAAAATGCCAAGAGCAAAAGACAAAGAGAGAATATTAAAAGCAGCAAGAGAAAAACAGTTAATTACCTACAAGGGAGCACCCATACCATTGTCAGCTGATTTCTCAACAGAAACTATGCTGGCCAGATGGGAGTGGCAAGAAATAGTCAAAGTAATGAATAGCAAGAACCTACAACCAAGACTACTCTACCCAGCCAAGCTGACATTCAGAATTGAAGGTCAGCTAAAGAGCTTCACAGATAAGAAAAAGCTAAAGGAGTTCATCACCACCAAACCAGTATTATATGAAATGCTGAAAGGTATTCTCTAAAAAGAGGAAGAAGAAAAAGGTAAACATAAAAATTATGAACAACAAATACATATCTATCAATAAGGGAATCTAAAAATCAAGTGAATTAAAAAATTGATGTACAGAATAAACTGGTAAATATAATAGAATCAGGGGCATAGAAAGGGATTGGATTGACAACTCTCAGGGGGAAAGGGGTGTGGGGGGGTGCTGGAAGAGACTGGACAAAAATTGTACACCTATGGATGAGGACAGTGGGGGGCAGGTAAGGGAAGAGGGTGGGATGGGAACCAGGTGGAAGAGAGCTATTAGGGGGAAAAAGAGGAACAACTGTAATCATCTGAACAATAAATATTTATTAAATTTAAAAAATAAAATATATAAAAACAAACAAACAAAAAGAACATATATGCATGCTGCATAGACATTGACAATAGTTTGGAGAAGGCAAAAGGAGGGGCCGACAGGGGTGAGTGTAGTTGGGCAAAGGGGTGGCAAAAGGGGTCACCTGCAATAATGTCAACATTAAAATTTTTTAGTAAAATGTGTTTTTCCTTGACTATTGATGAAAATAGTCTGAAATTGACAATGGCTGCACATATCTGTGAATATAAGGAAACCATTAAATTGTATATTTTACATGGGTGGATTATAGATGTGAATTTTCTCAATGAAGCTGTTTTTCTTAACTGAACAGTAAAAAATCTAATTGGAAAATGGGCAAAATATTTGAAAGTAAATTTTAACAAATAAAAAATACAGATAAAAATAAGTACATTAAAAGCTGCCCAATAGTATTTGCTGCCAGAGAAATTCAAATTTAAACCACAATGACACATCACCATACAATGACCAGTATGTTAAAAATTAAAATACTTACTATACCAAAACTGACATGGATGTGTCAATAACTTCTACAATGCTAATTGAAATGTAAAATGTTACTGCCACTCTGGAAAATGGTGTGACAGTTTCTTAAAAAACTAAAGTGCAACTAACACGCAACCCAGCAATTGGACTCCTAGACATTTATTACACAAAAAAAAAAAAAAATACCTTTTATGTTCCCACAGAAGTCTGTACACTAATAATCATAGAAGAGTTATTTATAATAGCCAAAAACTTGAGTCAGCTCAGATGTGTCTCAACTGGTGAATGGTTAATGAATCCATGGTAAATATGTATTAGGCAGTAATGCCCAGCAATAAAATGAAACAAATAATTGATGCATGCAATCACTTGGATGAAACTCCAAGGAATAATGTTGAGTAAAAACTGCCAATCACAAAAGGTTACATACTGTAGGATTCCATTTATGTAATCTTTTTGAAATAATAAAATTTTAGAAATGTAGTACAGATTAGTGGTTTCCAGGGTTGAGGAATGGAGAAAAGAGACAAGAGGATGATAGGTGTGGTTATAAAAGGACAACGTGATGGATCCTTGGAATGGGGTCAATAACTTGACTGTGGTGCAGAACAGGGATATTGGGACTAAACAGAAATGTGATTGTTGTATGGATAAAGGAATCTACACAGGTGATAGAATTTAATATACACACTCTCAGACACACAAATAAGTAAATATCTGGGGAAATCTTAATAAAGTATCCTGATACCAATATCAGTATTCTGGTTCTAATATTTTATTAAAGTTTTACAAAATGTTACCATTGGGGGAACCTAGGTAAAACAAACAAGTGACCTCTCTGTGTTATTTTTTTTACAACTAAATGCAAATTTACAATTATTTCAATTAAAATTTTAATTATAAAATAATTTCAAGTAAAATTCTGGTAGGACCACTACAATCTACCTCACTTACTGGTTTCAGCTAAAATCTCTGGACAAAAATAGAAATAGAACTATCTAAGGACTCTTAAAAGTTAACAAGAGTAAAGAGATTCAAGAGAGAATAAAAACCAGAAGAATATTTCCTATGGAAGTGAGTTTATTGGGATTTATCCACTTTTTTGTTTCTTGCCTCTGACCTTAAGGTAGTGTAATGCAGAATTGCAAAGCAGATGGGGACAGTGAATACTTTGAAAGAAACCCTGTCATGCTGGTAAAATTAGTGGAAAAGACGACTTTGAACGAGAGGGTTAAAGATATTACTCATTTTTATTCATTTTTGCTCTTTCTAGGTTCTGTCTTCAGAGTAGCCCCAGTCATGGTACAGTTACCTAAACTAAAAGAGAAACCTTATCTTTTTTTTTTTTTTAAGACTTAGGAAAATGAAACTCTGTGGTTCAAATAATCCTATATAATAAAAGCCTAATATCTAAATCAACTGAACGGTGGAACGACCGGTACCTATGACATGCACTGACCACCAGGGGGAAGACGCTCAACACAAGAGCTGCCCCCAGCCTGCAGGCCCCAGGACAGCCAAGGCAGGTGCCAGCGGGGGGGCTCCACTGTTCACACTGCCAATAGCCCCACAGAAGGAGGCAACCAGCAGCAGTGGTGGGGCCAGTGAGCAGGTGGCGCAAGGCTGGCAAAGGTGGGTGCCAGCAGGGGCCTCCCAATTGCCCTGCTGGTCGCCCCAAAGATTGGTCCTGAATCACTGGCCAGACATAGGGACCCTACTCATGCAAGAATTTCATGCACCGGGCCTCTAGTGTCTATATAATTTTTTCCTATTTTTTACATATATTTTTCTCATTGCTTTCCTCTGAGGGTGGCCTCAAATGTACACAACTGCTATCTTGAGTGGCTAAAATTTTGATAGAAAACCCATTATTTTCTAACTAGAGTACAAGAAATAGATGAACCTAGTATCAAGAGTGTGATAGAAATCAAAGAAAAGAGAGACCTGGTTAGGTGATCCCCTAATTCTAGGTTTGAATTAACAAAATTCCAAGTGCACTTGTGAGCTGTGCATGTAAAGATGTAAAGGAGAGACCCAAAGCAGCGTATCAGAAGCTTTCATTACTGACACAAACCACCATCCAAGTCTGAGAGTAACTGTCTAGTGGAACATATGGCACAGACTCTGAGAAGTAGAGGAACAGCTTTGAAGATTGAATTTACATTGGAATAATCATCAACAAACGGCAAGACAATTTCCAGATTGAACCTACACAAGTGGAACTTCTGCTAAAATAAAGAAAAAAATAAATCATCATTTTAACAAGATCCAAAATCTTACAACATCATATTCAAAAGGTTCAGAATACAATCCATACAAAGATTTTTTAAATGTGAATAAAAGAAAAAGGCAATTAACAAATGCAAATCACAAGATGATCCAGATATAAGAGTTATCAAACAAGGACATTAAATCAACTAATATAACCGTAATTTGTGAAGTACAGGTAAAATCTTTGAAATTAAAATAAAGATAAATATTTTCAGTATATAAATAAAAACTGTTAAATAAACCAAATTAAAATTTTATAACAAAAATATAATATTTGATAAAAAAGAATCCTTGAGTTGAGGACCTCAGCATTATGATACCACTAGTGTGCCGGTGCACAAAATGTATGCATAGGGGGGTGTTCCCTCAGCCTAGCCTGCAACCTCTCCAATCAGGGACCCCTTGCAGTCAGACATCCCTCTTGCAATCTGGGACCACTGGCTCCTAACTGCTCACCTGTCTGCCTACCTGATTGGCCCTCATTGCCTCAGCCTGCCTGCCAGATTGCCCCTAACCCCTCTGCCTGCCTGCCTGATCACCCCTAACCTCTCTGCCTGCCTGCCTGATCGTCCCTAACTGCCCTCCCTTGCCATCCTGATCTCACCCCCAACAGCCCTCCCCAAAGGCCTTATCTCGCCCCCAACTGCCCTCCCCTGCTGGCCTGGTTGACCCCAATTGCCCTCCCCTGCTGGCCTGATCCACCACAAAGGTCCACCCCTGCCGGCCTGATCTTGCCCCCAATGGTGCTCCACTGCAGACCTGATGTTGCCCCCAACTGTCCTCCCCTGCCAGCCTGATCTCACCCCCAACTGCCCTCCCTTACTGGCCTGGTTGCTCCCAACTGCCCTCCCCTGCTGGCCTTGTTGCCCCCAAATGTCCTCCCCTGCCAGCCTGATCTCACCCCCAACAGCCCTCCCCAAAGGCCTTATCTCGCCCCCAACTGCCCTCCCCTGCTGGCCTGGTTGACCCCAACTGCCCTCCCCTGCTGGCCTGATCCACCACAAAGGTCCACCCCTGCCGGCCTGATCTTGCCCCCAATGGTGCTCCACTGCAGACCTGATGTTGCTCCCAACTGCCCTCCCCTGCCGGCCTGGTTGCCCCCAACTGCCCTCCCCTGCTGGCCTGATCCACCCCAAAGGTCCACCCCTGCTGGATTGATCTTGCCCCCAATGGCGCTCCACTGCAGACCTGATGTTGCCCCCAGGTGCCCTCCCCTGCTATTATGGTTGCCCCCAACTGTCTTCCCCTGCCAGCCTGATCTATCCCACAATAGCCCTCCCCTGCCAGTCTGATCTCACCCCCAACTGCACTCCCCTACCAGCCTGGTTGCCCCCAACTGCCCTCCCCTGCTGGCCTGGTTTCCCCCAAATGTCCTCCCCTGCCAGCCTTATCTTGCTCACAACTGCCCTCCCCTGCCGGCCTGGTTGCCCCCAACTGCCCTCCCTTGCTGGCTTGATCTCATCCCCAATGGCCCACCCTGCCAGCCTGATCTCGCCCCCAACTGCCCTCCCCTGCCGGCCTGATTGCCCCCAACTGCCCTCCCCTGCTGGCCCGATCACCCCTAATGGTCTCTGCCTTGGCCCCAACCACCAGGGCTTTGTCCAGAAGGAAGTTGGACATCCAGAAGCTGGCCAGTTGACCCGGTCTAATTAGCATATTACCATTTTAGTAGTATAGATAGATTATATAGAATAGGATTGCTTAAATGGGAGGGAAAGCCTTTTCCATCAAGAGGAGATGCTCTTGGCAGACAAAAATACATAATCCCTATATCTGGACTAATAGCCAGCCATATGCACTATACTGCCAAACCAGTCATTAAAAAATTGAACTGCTTTCTTACACCAAACAGCTGTTGCCCTTAAAACCCTTCCTCAGCCCCCACCTTAGGTTCTGCCTTCACAGTTCATCCAGATTAGGTTCTGATTGGTTGGTTTCTATGCCAGTCAGTGTCAAAAGATCCGTCTTCTAGGCAGCCATTGGCTTCTCACACTTCACCCAGATTTGGTTCTGATTGGTTGGTTTCTATGCCAGTCAGCATCTCCAGGCCTATCAATGGGCCTGATCAGAGAGGTGGGGCTGATCATTAGCCCCAGCAGAGGCCCAAGAGAAAGAGAGGCGTGGCTGCTGGCTAGGCCCAGAGCGAAAGAGAGAGGCAAGTGCTGATCAACAGCTGCCATGGAGGCTACGGATCAGGCACTGCTTCTCTATCCAGGCCACTCTTCAGGCCTGATCCACAGCCCCCTCGGCAGTCAGTGTTGGGTCGCCATGGCAACCCAGCACTGACTTCCAGTCAGTTGAGCCTTCAGTCATTTTGGATGTGATGGACCCTGGGTTTTTATATATTAGGATATCTTTCTCTGCTTTTTTAAACAACTAATTTAATATCTATACCTGAAGAAAAGCTCCTCTGCACTTTACACCAAGGGTCCTGGGAGGTTTCTAGCCCTCGTGCATCTGAAATAAATAATACTTTAGTGGGGACTGAAGATTCAAGTGATTTAACATATCTGACCACCCTCTCTTCCTGTGATGGGGAAAAAAAAAACAATTGAGAGAATGCAAAATTGAGCAGATACTCATGGGCAAGATATAAGTTGTAAGACCAGTGGCATGTATGGAACTGAAAAATATTTGAGTGGGATAGAAACCAGTTTGGACATGAGGAGAGGGAGAACCTATCCGAGGCATGTCCCCTTCACTGAATTGCACTTCAAGGAAGTAGGCTTTTGGCAGCAGATGTGGAACTTTCTAATGGAGGAGGTGAAAAGCAAAAGTCATGAGTGACTACCTAGCTATCCCTGCCATGCAAGTTAGCCAAAGAAACTTCTCTCCAGACACATTCAGATTTCTGAGGAGAGAATTCCATGCCTGGGGCGGGGGATGAGGGGAGGGGAGGAAGGAAGCAGAAAAGAATGTAAATGGACTTTAAAGGAAGATGTTTCCTGTGGTCTGCTTCAGGACATTTGCAGGAAGTCTGGCCACAAAGCTCTGAAAATACCCCACATAAGGATGCTTCTACCAATCTAATGGGCACCCTCAAAGTCCCAAGTGCTAATCCCCCACTTCCTCATACTCTGCTTCTGGCTCTTTATGCATGTTCCTGAGTGCATCGATGAGAGTGAGCTATTGTAGACACAAAGGTTTGTCAGATAATAGGCTCAGGTCAATGAGCAAAGGAGAAACAACTAACTTGAGCTACAATGACACAGTCTGAATTTTTTTTAAAAAAGGTTTAAAATAGCCATCCTGTTGAAATATAAGAACAAAAGAAGACGTAAAAGTTTAGTTAAGGAGATGTCTGCTACTTCAAATGTGAAGACAAGCACATATTTATAAACATTATGAAAAATCAAGTAAAGACTGACAAATTTCAGAGGGAAGGTAGGGGCTAAAGGGGGTATGAAAAGATTAACCAAAAATTTTACATGCAGAGAAGATGGCCACCAGCAGGAAGGTAGGGAGGGAGAGTGTGTGAGAGAGTAAGGGAGCGATAGAGGTGTGTATGGACATGTGTGGGTGTGGGTGTGAGTGAAATAAGGACATTTAGATCCTGCAGGTCTTCCAAAGGGCTGCCAATCCTGGCAGACTTAGATGGCAAAACCCCGCTGCCACTGCAAACACACCAGGGAGGACACCAGCGGCACAGAGACCCCGCCATCTTGAAGAACAGAACTGCTTGAGACTAGTATCCTAGCCTTGCCACCACCCAGTCTGGTCTTGGAGCAAACCGGGATCCTACAGCCACTCTGGTAGAAGACCTGCCACCACAGCTGCAGATCCAGGGACACCAAGACTCCAGGCACCCCGGCCACAGATTTCTGTGAGCCACAAAGCCAATCCCCCTCCCCCGTCGCCCCGCAGCAGCGGCATGGGATCTGCCAGACCCTGGCTGCACAATAGGGCTTCCTACACACACACAGCAGTCACAGCTTAACCTTACTTTGAGCCTTGGTGTCAGACACGGGAAGTTTGATTCCCGTGACCAAGCTCCGCACCCAGGCAGGGAGACTGCTGAATTTGGCCCTAAGTGCACATCTTTAGAGAGATTGTTTTCTGAGACCGGATCCCGCGCCCACCCAGGGCAGGGAGACAGTGCTGAATTTGAGCCTAGACTTGCGAACTCCGAGAACTTGTATCCAGCGACTAGCCTCCGCACCCAGGCAGGGAGGCAAGCCTGAATTTGAGCCTAGCTGTGCATCCCTGGGAAGAGAGTTTCTGCGACCAGATCCAGCCCCCATCAGGGCAGGGAGACAGCACTGAATTTGAGCCTGGGGGTGAAAACCCAGGGAATTTGTTTCCCATGACCAAACCATGCACCCTAGCAGAGAGGCTGCGCTGATTCTGAACATGTACGTGCAAATTTGGGGAGTTTGTTTCCCTTGCCCAGGCTCCATGCCCAGGAAAGGAGGCTTTGATGAATTTGAGCCTAGGTACGTGACCTTGGAGAGATTGTTTTCTGTGACCAAATCCCACACCCACGTGGGGAGACAGCGCTGAATTTGAGACTGGGGGTGCAAACCCTGGGAGTTTGTTTCCCATGACCAGAAGCTGCACCCAAGCAGGGAGACTGTGCTGAATTTGAACCTGAATGTGCGAAACTGGGGAGTTTGTTCCCCAAAACCAGACCCTGTGCCCACACAGGAGGGCAGCGCTGAATTTGAACCTGGGTGCATGGACATGGGGAGATTTTTTTTTCCACAGTGCACACCCATGTGACCGGACCCAACACCCACACTAAGCAGAAGTGCCACCTGACTTTGATTCAGTGCAAGTGCACACAGAAGGCTGTTTACTGCAGGGCAGAAGTGAATCTCCTGCCAACACAGTGAGACTGTGCAACCCAGTCTCCGAAGGAGATCAGAGACCCTGAATCTCCATGAAAGAGGCAGCAAAGAAAACCAGTGACTAGACTCTGTTCCTCATTGCATGCGCTTGGGATCCCTGATTCTCAGTACATTCACACTAAGAGCCAACAACTCCAATTCTTGGGGCATGCACACACGGGGACCCTGATTCTCAGTGTGAGGTAGCACCAAGCAACAGAGACTCTGATAATCAATTTTTGGCACAGACACAGGGAGCCTCTGACCCCTGACATGCACTAGGGGACTTTGATTTTTGGCACATGCCAGCAGGTTCTCTGTTTCAACGTGGCACAGGCAGGGTCCCTGATTCTAGGTGTGCACACAAGGCCACACTAAGCATCTGTGACTCTGACCCAGGGCGAGCGTGGCTCCCACCAACCCACATTAACCGCATGTCTTGGTGTCAGAGCTCTTCAGTGACACTTGGGGGCTGCAAAACTCCTACTCGACATTTGAACCTTCTGGTGATAGTCAGAATGGGGAGACAATGAAACAATCCCCAGAAGGAAGAAAAGGAGGAATCGCCGAGAAAGGAAATAAGTGAAACAGAAGCATGCAACACGACAGAAAAAGGATTCATTGTAATGGTCATGCAGTTCATACACCAGATGGACGAGAAAATCAACAATCTATGCAAAACTCAGGAAGAAATGAAAAAATGATATAGCTACAATCAAAAACACCATGGAAGGCTTCAATAGTAGACTAGAAGGAGCAGAAAACCGAATTAGTGAGTTAGAAGATAAAGTACAGAAACAAGCCAAATCTGAACAGCAACCAGAGGGAAAAAAAAAGCAGGAGGAGAGCCTAAGGGAGCTTTGGGACAATGCAAAACGAAATAACATACGTATAATAGGGCTGCCAGAAGGACAAGAAGAGCATCAAGGAGTAGAAAATTTATTTGAAGAAATAATGACAGAAAACTTCCCTGATATGGGGAAGAAAAAAATTACACAAGTACAGAGAGTGCCAAGCAAGAAGAATGGAAAAAGACCCACACCAAGACATGCCATAATTACCATGGCAAATGTTGTAAACAAAGACAGAATCTTAAAGGCTGCAAGAGAGAGACAGGGAGTTACCTACAAAGTATCCCCCATCAGATTATCAAATGATTTCTCAACACAAACACATCAAGCTAGAAGGGAATGGAAGGAGATATACAAAGTGGTGCAAAGCAAGGGAATGAATCCAAGAATACTCTATCCAGCAAGACTTTCAATAAAAATTGAAGGGGAAATCAGGAGCTTCACAGACAAAAAAGGCTAAGGGAGTTTATCACAACCAAGCCAGCAATGCAAGAAATGCTAAAGGGAATGCTGTAAAAAGAAGAAATAAAAAGGTAAGAAGGAACACAGCCTAAAAAATTAAAAATGGATAAAAACAAGTACCTTTCAATAATAACTTTAAAATATAAATGGACTAAATGCTCCAATCAAAAGACATCGAGTGGCTGAATAGATAAAAAAACATGACCCATATATATGCTGTCTACAAGAGACCCACCTCAGAACAAGGGACTCACACATACTGAGAGTGAAGGGATGGAAAAATATCTTTAAGGCAAATGGAAATGAAAAAAAAAAAAAGCTAGGGTAGCAATACGTATATCTGACAAAATAGACCTCAAAGTGAAGGCCATAACAAGAGATAAGGAAGGCCACTTCATAATACTAAAGGGATTGATATAACAAGAGGATATAACCCTGGTAAACATATATGCACACAATGCAAGAGCACCAAAATACATAAAATATCTCCAGGAAGATATCAAGAGAGAGATCAACAACAATACAATCAGAGTAGGGGCCTTTAATACACCACTGACATCACAGGATAAATCCTCTAGACAAAAAATCAGCAAAGAAACAGCAATCCAAAATGACTCACTAGATCAGATGGACTTAATTGACATCTTCAGAACATTTCACCCCAAAGTCGCAGAACATACGTTCTTCTCAAGTGCACATGGAACATTTTAAAAAATAGACCACATACTGGGTCACATGCAAAGTCTCCACAAATTCAAGAAGATTGAAATCCTACCAAGCAACTTCTCAGACCACAATGTCATAATATTGGAAATAAACTACAATAAAAACATTCCAAAACACTCAAACGCTTGGAAGCAGAATAGCATGTTATTAAATATTGATTGGGTTACCAATGAGATCAAAGAAGAAATTAAAAACGTCCTGGAAAATAATTGCAATAAAAACACAACAATCAAAAACATATAGGACACAATGAAAGCAGTCCTGAGAGGGAAGTTTAGAGCTCTACAGCCCTACCTCAAAAACAAACAAACAAACAAAAACAAAAAACAAACAAACAAAAAACAAGAAAAAATGGTAGAAAATCAGCTAATGGTACAACTCAAAGAATTAGAAAGAGATCAACAAGAAAAACCCACAGTGAGCAGAAGGAAGGAGATAATAAAGATTAGAGCAGAAATGAATGACATACAAACCAATAAAACAATACAAAATATCAAAGAAACCAAGAGCTGGTTCTTTGAAAGGATAAACAAGATTGATGAACCTCTAGCCAGGTTCACCAAGAAGCGAAAAGAGAGGAGCCAAATAAACAAAATCAGAAATGATAGAGGGGAAATAACAACAGACCCACAGAAATACAAAGGATTGTTAAAAAAATACTATGAACAACTATATTCGAAAAAACTAGACAACCTGGAGGAACTGGACATATTCCTAAAAAAATACAACCTTCCATAACTCAATCAGGAAGAATCTAAAAATATCAATACACTGATAACTTAAGAAGAAATTTAAGCAGTCATCAAAAAGCTTCCAACAAATAAAAGTACGGGTCCAGACGGCTTCACAGGAGAATTATACCAAACATACAAGGAAGAACTAAAACCTATATTTCTCAGACTATTCCAAAACAATTCAAGAGGAAGGAATAATTCCAAGCTCATTCTATGAAGCCAGCATCACCCTAATACCAAAACCAGATAAAGACAACAAAATGAAAGAGAATTACAGGCCAATATCCCTCATGAACATAGATGCCAAAATCCTCAACAAAATTCTAGCAAATCGGCTCCAGCAGTACATCAGAAAGATCATACACCATGACCAAGTAGGATTTATCGCAGGAATGCAAAGATGGTACAATATCCACAAATCAATAAACATGATACATCACATAAACAAATTGAGGGAGAAAAATCAAATAGTCATATCAATTGATGAAGAAAAAGCATTTGACAAAATCCAACACCCTTTCTTGATAAAACTCTCAGCAAGGTGGGAATAGAAGGGTCATATCTCAACATCATAAAAGCCATATATGACAAACCCACAGCCAACATCATACTCAATAGACAAAAACTACAACCATTTCCTCTAAGAACAGGAACTAGACAGGGATGCCCACTCTCACCACTCCTGTTCGATGTAGTACTGGAAGTACTAGCCATTGCTATCAGACAAGAAGAAGAAATAAAAGGCATCCAAATTGGAAAAGAAGAAGTAAAACTGACCTTATTCTCAGATGACATGATACTGTACATAGAAAACCCTAAAGATTCCATCAAAAAATTATTAGACTTAATAAATGAATTCGTCAAGGTGGCAGGATACAAAATTAACACTTAGAAATCTATGGCATTTGTATACACCAATAGTGAACATACAGAAAGAGAGACTAAAAAAGCAATCCCATTTACCATCGTACCAAAAAAAAATTAAGATACGTTGGAATAAACTTAACTAAAGAGGTAAAAGACCTATATGCAAAAAACTACAGGACACTGAAAAAAGAGATAGAGGAAGACGTAAACAGATGGAAGAACATACCGTGTTCATGGATTGGTAGAATCAATATCATCAAAATGTCCATGCTACCCAAAGCAATCTACAGATTCAATACATCCCCATTAAAATACCAACAGCATATTTCACAGACCTAGAAAGAACTCTCCAAAAATTCATCTGGAATAAAAAAAAAAAAAACCCAAAAACCCCGAATAGCTGCAGCAATCCTGACAAAGAAGAACGAAGTAGGTGGGATCTCAATACCAAATATAAAGCTGTATTACAAAGCCACTGTTCTCAAAACAGTCTGGTACTGGCACAAGAACAGACATATACATCAATGGAATAGAATAGTGAACCCAGAAATCGACCGAAAACCACTATGCCCATTTAATATTCCACAAAGGAAGCATGAACATACAATGGAGTCAATACAGTCTCTTCAATAAATGGTGTTGGGAAAATTGGACAGATACATGCAAAAAAATGAAACTAGACCACCAACTTATACCATACATAAAAACAAACTCAAAATGGATACAGGACTTAAATATAAGATGGGAAACCATAAAAATTCTAGAGGAATCCACAGGCAGAAAAATCTCAGACATATGCCGAAGGAACTTCTTCACTGATACTGCTCCTCAGTCAATGGAAACTAAAGAGAAAATAAACAAATGGGACTACATCAAAATAAAAAGCTTTTGCACAGCAAAAGAAACCATCAACAAAACAACAAGAAAGACCACTACATGGGAGAACGTATTTGCCAATGTTATCACCGATAAAAGTTTAATCTCCAACATTTACAGGGAACTCATACAACTTAACAAAAGGAAGATTAACAAGCCAATCTAGAAATGGGCCATGGACCTAAATAGAAACATTTTGAAAGAAGACAGTAGGAAGGCCAAGAAACATATGAAATCATGCTCAAAGTCACTAATTATCTGAGAGATGCAAATCAAAATGATAATGTGGTGCCGTCTTACACCGGTCAGAATGGGTATTATCAACAAATCAGCAAACGACAAGTGTTGGAAGGATGCTGAGAAAAAGGAACTCTTGTACACTGCTGGTGTGAATGCAGACTGGTGCAGCCAATGTGGAGAACAGTATGGAGTTTCCTCAAAAAACTAAAAATGGAACTACCATTTGACCCAGTAATACCACTTCTAGGAATATATCCCAAGAAGCTAGAAACATCAATCAGAAAGGATATATGCACCCCTATGATCATAGCAGCACAATTTACCATAGTTCAGATTTGGAAACAGCCTAAGTGCCCATCAGCAGATGAGTGGATTCAAAAACTGTGGTATACCTACACAATGGAATACTACGCTGCTATAAAAAAGAAGGAATTCTTACCATTTGCAACAACATGGATAGAACTGGAGAGCATTATGCTAAGTGAAATAAGCCAGTCAGAGAAAGATAAATATCACATGATCTCACTCATCTATGGGAAATAATGAACAACATAAACTGATGAACAAAAGCAGATCCAGAGATAGGGAAACATCCATCAGACTGTCAAACCTCAGAGGGAAGGTAGGGAAGGGTGGGGATAAGAGGGTGAAATCAACCAAAGGACTTGTATGCATGCACATAAGCCTAACCAGTGGACAAAGACAACAAGGGGGTTAGGGCATGAGTGGGTGGCGTTGGTAAGGTTAAGGGGGGGATGAGGACAAATATGTAATACCTCAATCAATAAAGAAATTAAAATGAATAAAAAAGGGAAAAAAGGTTTTACATGCATATATGCATAATCCATGGACTAAGATAATAATATGGTGAAGGCCTCGGGGGAGGGGATGGGGAGTGTGGGGAGAGGGGTCAATGGGGGAAAAGGGGGACATCTGTAATACTTTCAATTATAAAGATAAACTTTTTAAATTTAAAAATTATAATTGAACAAAGCAACTCCTAGGCATAGAATATTGTGACCTAACTGATCGAGTTCAAAATAACTGTTATGAAGAAATGAGCTACAAGAAACCTCAGAACACAACTCAATCAATGAACTCAGAAATAAAATTAGTGAACAGGAGTTCTTTACCAAAGAGATTGAAATAATAAAAAGAACCAAACAGAAATTTTGGATATGAAGAAGATTGCAATAGAGAACACTGGTAATAAGGAAGACCAGATAAAAGAATAAATAACTTGGGGAAGGAGGAAAAGATGGCAGCTGGCAGGAGGGAGTGGAGAGAGAGGAAGTGAGTGAGTGAGGGTTTGAAAGAAGAGTGTGTAGTTGTGAGTGGGGTGTGTGTGAGCGAGTGAGGGAAAGTTAAATCTCGCAGGAGTATCAGGGGCTGGCAGACAGCCTCTCCTTGACAAGGAGAGACTACAATGGCTGCAGGCACTCCCTGGACAGAGGAATTCCAGCACGGAGCCCACACCATCTTGAAAGGCCTTTTTTAGAAACCCATCAACACCACCAACAAGACAGGCCTTGGAACAGCCCCGGGACCCATCACCCACCGCAGTCAATATCCTGCTACCCCAGCTGCAGACCCACAAACCTCCACATCCAAAGATACACCTTTCGCAGCAGCTGTAAGTGCAGCTCCCCCTCCCCAACATCAAAACCCCGGAGTCGCGCTTGGGTGCGCTCGCACTCGCCATCCCAACCCCATAGACAAGCTAGGACACTTCACTCTGGGGTTTCGTGCCTCTCCTTGGGCAGTGCCAGGGAGTCGCTGAGAGTGAGCACGCATGCTCCCAACCCCATAGACAAGCTAGGACACTTCACTCTGGGGTTTCGTGCCTCTCCTTAGGAAGCACGTGGGAGACACCAAGAGCACCCGGGGATGTGATTCTGTACAGACGGGGGGGGGGGGCCGGCCCCGCAGTGGAAAATATGAATTCCCTCTTCCTGGAGGCTAGCCCAGCTGCTCAACCGAGGTGCTAGGACCCCTCGGAGTGCATTGGAGCTCTGCGCCCTGAGAGCATGCATCCATGGATACTCCATCGCAGGTGCGAGATTCTGGCAGCTGGGTACACTGAGCCCAACTAACCACAGGGCTCTAGTGGGAGCCACTATGAGCTCTCCTTGGGTGCAATCTTGTAAAAGTAGGAGGCGCACACCCCTCCAGCACTAGAAGCTTTAAAATCGCTTAGCTTTGATACTGGCCCACAGGCACCTCAACTGTGCAGCTACACTGCCAGGGCCCTTCAGAGTTCTTCAGTGTGCTTCACTGGCAACCTTACTTGGGTGCTCCTGTGAACCACCGCTGGGAGTAAGCGCCTATCCACCACAGGTGCAACAGCAAACCTGGGTCTGCCCACCCCACGACTGCAGATCTCTGGGCACCTCAGTCACGCCCCTCTAAATAGCTGGGCACGAGTGACTACAATTAAGGGTGCAAGACAGCAAAAATTGGGACACTCCCCTCCACAGCGACTGACTTCTAGACTCCGCAGTTGTGCCTCCCAAGCTCACAGGCCTACATGAAGAGAACCCAAATAGCTTGAGAAGGGAGTTACACTAGATTAACAAGCCCAGGAGAACTGAGAGATTACGCCAGTGGCACCATCCCCAAAAGAACCAGGGCAGCAAAGCAATTGGATCTACAATTAAAACATTACAGGAAAACATGGGAAGACAAAAAAGCAATCCCCAAAAGAAAGAAAAAGAGGAATCTCCAGAAAGGGAGTTAAATGAATCCGAGGCTAGCAGCTTATCAGAAATAGAATTCAGAGTAATGGTTATAAGGATGTTTAAACGGCTGGAGGACAAATGGACACAACTTAATGAGACCTATAAGGAGCTGAATGAGAATGTCACCAACATGAAAAGAAACCAAGAGGAGATGAAGAACGACATAACTGCAATAAAAAGCACAATGGAAGGCTTAAAAAGTAGACTAGAAGAGGCTGAGGACCACATCAGCGAAGTAGAAGACAAGGTAGAAAAAAACACACAAACACATCAGCAACTGGAAAGAAGACTTACAAAGCAAGAGGAGAGCCTAAGGGAGCTTCGGGACAACACAAAACGAAACAACATTCACTTAATAGGTATACCAGAAGGAGAGAAAGAGAAGCAAGGAATAGAAAACCTGTTTGAAGAAATAATGACAGAAAACTTCCCTGATATTGGCAAGAAAAAAACTTTCCAAGTCCAAAAAGTACACAGAGTCCCAAACAAGTTGAACCCCAAAAGACCGACACCAAAACACATCATAATTAAATTGATGAACACCAATGATAAAGCAAGAATCTTAAAGGCTGCCAGAGAGAGACAGAAAGTTACCTACAAGGGATCTCCTGTTAGAATAGCAACTGATTTCTCAACAGAAACACACCAGGCCAGAAGGGAATGGAATGAAATATACAAAGTGATGCAAAACAAGGGACTGAATCCAAGAATACTATACCCAGAAAGGCTATCTTTCAAAATTGAAGGTGGAATCAGAAGCTTCACAGACAAAAAAAGGGCTAAGAGAGTTCATCAGTACCAAGCCAGCAATGCAAGAAATGCTAAAGAGACTACTGTAAAAAGAAGAAAGAGAAAGGCAAGAAGAAATACAAACACTAAGGAAAAATATGACAACAAACAGGTACTTATCAATAATAACATTAAACATAAATGGATTAAAGGCACAAATCAAAAGACAAAGGATAGCTGAATGGATAAGAAAACATGACCCATATATTTGCTATCTACAAGAGACCCACCTTAGAACAAAGGATTCACACAGACTGAGTGTGAAGAAATGGAAAAATATTTTTCAGGCAAATGGAAATGAGAAAAAAGCTGGGGTTGCGATACTTATTGCCGGAAACAAATCAGTTTCACTAAAAGAGAGATATTGACAGGAAGCCAGGAAGGCTGGCCAACAACCTTAATTGCTCTAACCACTCACCCTTTAGTTGAGACATTGTTAGCTGAAGGAGCCTCCACCTTTGTTTTTCCCATGTAAATTTCTGTTTATCCTGGCTAAGATGTTTTCCCCAAAGCCTCAATAAAAGGGATGGCAGGGCCAGAGCAGGGAGTAGTTCTCTCACTAGAGTTGGACTACCGCCTGGCCCCCCATTTCGCCAAATTGAATTTCTTCAAGTCTCCTTTCATTTGTGTGCGGCCCTTCTCCAGAACTGGAACCCTGAACCGGAACCCTGGACCATGCGGGACGTGGAAAGGGATTCCTACATTCTGGCGCCTACCGAGGGACTTCTGGAGGAGAAGGTATTTTTCGCCTAAGAGTGAAGGAAGGAAAAAGTACACCGAGGAAAGGTGTGGAAAATTCACCGGGAAAAGGTGAAGGAAGTTCACCGCACACAAAAGCCCACGGCCAGCTGCAGAGTCACAAACTGTAAGTAGGGTGGGAACTTCTTTTTCAGCCAGGCTAATGGGGAAGAATTAGGTTATAAATATAAAGTAAACTTTATTAGAATTTTTGTTTGAATGCTTAAGGAATTAAAAGTTTCAGAAGGTTTTATTTTATGTTATAGAACATAACCCTTGGTTTTCTGAGGAAGGTACATTAGATCTTGAGTATTTGGCAAAAAAGTTGGTAAAAATAAATAAATAAATAAATAAATAAATAAATAAATAAATAAATAAATAAAATAAAACTGTTTATCCATGGGGAACATAATATTGTGTTTGCTAGAGCCTTTTAGAGAGGCTGAGGAGGAACTTTCTCCCCTGGTTCCCTCTGCTTCTCCCAGAGAGGAGCAGGAAGAAAAATTGAAAGAATGGCCTTTATGGCCCCTTCCACCTTCATGTCCTAATCCTGAAACATTTAATTCATCAATAGAATCATCTATACAGAGGGCCATCAGAGAAGGAACGAAGGACATGTCGGTGGAAGAAAGGCTTGCTTTTCCTGTTATACAAGTAGCTGACCCACAGCACCCAAATCAGATAATAAGACGCCATGAAAAAATTGATTTTAAAATGATAAAAGCTTTGCGAGAAAGCATTGTTCAAAATGGTCCAACGGCTCCTTTTGCAGGAGAAATCATGAATAATATTTCTGATGCATTCTTAACTCCTTCTGATTGGTATTCTCTGGCTCGTGCAACTCTGGATGGAGGAGATTATTTACTATGGAAGGGAGAATACTTGGAGAAATGTCAAGAGCAAGCCCGCACAAACGGAGGGCCGAATGCTCACATAACTTATGAAATGCTGGCAGGACTGGGACAGTATATGGATGTACAAAATCAGTTACATTATGTGCAACAGGCATATGAGAAAATTAGACTTTGTGGAAGGAAAGCTTGGTGGGCTTTACCAGCAAAGGGGACCCTCAGGGAGCTTTTAGTAAATGTATGCAGGGACCTACAGAGTCATTTTCTGATTTTGTGGCTCGTCTCACTCGAGCAGTGAGACGACAGATTCAACATGAGGCAGCAGGAGATATTTTAGTTCAGCAATTAGCTTATGAAAATGCCAATGCTGATTGCAAAAAATGCCTGATGCCTCTGAGAAGAAATAGTACCATTACAGAGATGATTCAAGCGTGTCAGAATGTGGGATCAGGCACTTTTCAAGCAAATTTACTCACTGCTGCAGTAACAGGTAGAAATAAGAGATGTTATAAGTGTGGAAGAATAGGACATTTCCAAAAGGAATGTAGGCAACTGAGAAGGACACAAGGTAGCGCTCTAGGAAGAGGCGTGAACACTCCGCCTCCAGATTTAAGCATCTCTCGGTGTCCTAGATGTCAGAAAGGGAACCACTGGGCCAGTTTTTGTAAATTGAAATTCCATAGAAATGGGAAGCTGCTAGATCAAGATAGAGGGCATGGTCAATCGCCAGGAAACAGCCAAAGGGGTACCCCCAGCCCCGTCATCAATAGGGGAAATCTGCCCTGCAAGGCCCACAGTGGATTCCCTCATCCGAGCAACTCCAGGAAGCGCAGGCCTGGATCTTAACAGCACTATAGCCATCACTTTGACCCTGGATATTGCTCGGCAAGCTGTTCCTACAGGAATTTGGGGACCTGTGCCACTAGGAACTTTAGGATTAATCTTAGGGAGGAGTGGAAACACTCTAAAAGGACTAACTGTCCTGCCTGGAGTCATTGATTCAAAGTATGAAGGAGAAGTTAAAGTTATACTAGAATGTAATCATGTTATGCAAGTTACTCCAGGACAAAGAATTGCTCAGATACTACTTTTACCTTATGTTCAGCAAGGTGAGACTTTAAATAGGAAAAGAGGCATGCAAGGATTTGGAAGCTCGGACATTTATTGGATACATGAAATTAACAAAACCCGTCCTATGATTAATTTAAGAATAGAGGGAAAACAATTTAGGGGTCTAGTGGACACTGGAGCGGATGTTAGTGTTATCAGTAAAGAATTCTGGCCTCCAAGTTGGTCCACGGCAGAAGCTTTGGGCTCAGTTAAGGGGATAGGAGTTCCTAATGACACACAACGTAGTGCTGCAGTGTTAAGATGGCAAGATGAGGAAGGACAGACAGGATGGTTTCAGCCCTACGTCATCTCTGGAATTGCAGTCAACTTATGGGGCCGGGATGTTTTAGAGGGTTTACAGGCATGTATTGTTACTGGCAAAGGAAAGCAGTTAATAACTCAGATAGGACATCAACCTTTTTAGGAGTGGTCACTGCTCAGACTCCTCACTCTCATGCTGATCCTATACAATGGAAAGATGATAGACCTGTATGGGTGGATCAGTGGCCATTAACCAAGGAGAAATTAAGTCATATTCATGAATTAATACAAGAGCAAATAGAGGCTGGCCACATAGAACCTTCCAATAGTCCTTGGAATACGCCTATATTTACAATCCCTAAAAAGGCGACAGGAAAATGGCGATTGTTACAGGATCTTAGAGCAGTTAATGCTACTATGCATACCATGGGAACTTTACAATCTGGACTCACAGTGCCTTCACAAATCCCTTTAAATTGGTCTCTCATAGTAGTAGATATTAAAGATTGTTTTTTCACCATTCCCTTGGCACCTCAAGATAAACAGAGATTTGCATTTTCAGTGCCATCTATTAATAATATAGAACCCATGAAAAGATATCAATGGAAGGTTTTACCTCAAGGAATGGCCAATAGCCCTACTTTGTGTCAAAAATATGTGGCTCAAGCTGTTCAGCCTTTAAGAGACAAATACTCCCAATGTTACATTATTCATTACATAGATGACTTGCTTTTAGTAAGTCCACGGGAAGAACAGACCTTGGCCATGTTTTCCCAATTAGAAGAGGAGCTCCCTAAATGGGGCTTAAGAATTGCTACAGAAAAGGTACAAAAAGAAACACCTTTCCAATATTTGGGAACCATAATTGAAAACCAATGTGTTAGGCCTCAAAAGGTGGAGATAAGAAAAGATTGTCTTAAAACTTTAAATGACTTTCAGAAATTATTAGGGGATATTAACTGGTTGAGACCTTATCTGAAGATCTCTACAGGAGAAATGACAAATTTATTTAGTTTACTTAGAGGTGACTCTACTCTTTCATCTCCCAGAACTTTAACAGATGAAGCTAGGAATGAGTTGCTAAGGGTTGAGCAGGCAATTTCTTCAGCCCAAGTAGCACGGGTCCAGCCCGAATTACCTTTATTGGGACAAATTAACCCCACTGCAAATAGTCCCACTGGAGTCATCTTCCAAAATAAAAATTCTCCTGCCATTATTGAATGGGTCCACCTAGGGCATCAATCATCTAAAACTGCAGTTACCTATGTAGAACTATTGGCCCAATTATTATTTCAAATTAGGAAACAGTGTAAACAGCTTAGAGGGGAAGAGCCCCAGTGTATCTACCTCCCCCTCACTGGGAAGCAATTAGAAATGTTATTTCAGACTGATAAAAATTGGCAAATTGGGTTAAGTGGATATTCAGGGGAACTTAGCTGTCACCTATTAAAACATAAATTACTACAGTTTTTATATAATACCTCCATCATTATACCAAAAAAAATACTAGGCAGAAACCTATTCCTGGAGCCTTAACTGTTTTTACCGATGGATCATCAAGTGGGAAAGCTGCCTATCATACAATAAATTCAGACTGAGTCATACTGACCAATCATACCTCTGTACAGAGAATTGAACTAGAAGCTATTAAGGCTGCATTGCAGGATTTCCAAGAGCCTCTTAATATAGTCTCTGATTCCTTTTATGCTGCAAACTTAGTGAATAGAATTGAAACTGCCCAGTTGAAATGGCTTAGTGACCAAAGTTTATTTTTACTATTCAAACAAGTTCAGCAGATTGTACAACAGAGACAATATCCTTTTTATATCACTCACATCAGGGCTCATAGTGTTTTACCTGGTCCTTTAACAAAAGGAAATGCACAGGCTGATCAACTGGTTGCTTAATTAAAAGAAGCCTTAGAATCTCATCAGCTTATACATCAGCCTGCCAAAATGCTGTCTAAACAATTCTCAATTACTCGACAACAGGCAAAACAGATTATTAAGGAATGTCCAACTTGCATGTTTCATCTACCTCAAGGGCCTAACACAGGAGTCAACCCTAGAGGTTTGCTAAGAGACCATATCTGGCAAATGGATGTAACGCATTATAATCCTTTGGATGCCTTGAGGCATTACATGTCTCTGTAGATACCTTTTCAAAAGTAATATGGGCTACTGCATCTATAGGAGAAACGGCAAAACAGGTTATTAATCATTGCCTAGATGCTTTTGCCGTCATGGGAATTCCAAAAATTATTAAAACTGATAATGGGCCTGCTTACACAAGTTGTCAATTCCAGGAATTTTGTAAAAGGTGGAAAATTCAGCACATTGCAGGAATACCATATAATTCCCAAGGACAGGCCATTATTGAATGACAGCATCAGCGGCTAAAATCCCAACTTGAAAAACAAAAAGGGATGATGGAGAAATCACCTGCGGGTAGGCTGCACCAAGCCTTAATTACTTTAAATTTTTTCACTTGTAATGATGAAGGTAGGACACCTATGGAACTACATTGGTGTCAGAATAAAACAAAAGAAAATGGTCTAGTTAAATGGAAGGATCCCGAATCTGGTTTATGGAAGGGACCTGATCCATTATTAACCTTTGGCAGAGGGTATGCTTGTATATTCCCAGAAAATTTTTCCAAACCGGTGTGGATTCCTGCTAGAAATATTAAACTGCAACAGGAATCCAAGAGAGAAACTAGCCATACTAATGAGGACCTTGCACCTGGAGTCACACAATGCAGCTGCAGACAATCAACTACCTCAGCCACAGAGGGCAGCAACTCCAAGCAGTCCACTGAAGATGAGAAGCAGGAGGAGAATGAGCTGGAAAACAAACAGCCTGGAGGTCTCCTGGGACATGGTAAGGAAGACGGTACAGATGCCTGACGCCTGAGAACATCTTTCTTGCCATGCTAGAAGTAATCATCTGTACAGTAATATTATCTGGGGCAAATATAGAAGTATTTCAGACTTATGCTTCTGACCCTTCATGGGTAAGAACCCTTACATGGGCTGAACCCCCACCTAATGTAGTATCCAGGAGGAATATGGATGGGGCAAGGAAGTAGGGGACTATCACTACTTCCTCCTGGGGGAGATACAGAAAATGTAACCATGACCTTGCCTATACAAAAATAAATTGACAGCCAGTTTAAAATTGAATTTCCATGGCCTAGAGCAAAGAAAATCCTTACATGATATTATTCTACAATGTCATTATAATTTTTGATATTTTATAACAGCATATACCAAACAAACTTATAAACTAATTCTTTGAATGTTTGGCAGCAATGTAAAAGCACATGAAAGGATTTAATCCCTTTCACTGTGTGGAAGGCCCCCTGGGAAGGCACTTGAGCATTCAATATTAGCCCTTCTTGCTCTTTTTGCCAAGAGGGACCCTCTTCTCACCATCCAATTGCCCACAGCTGTTGCCTGAGCTCTCTGTTCCTGCTGAGGTTGAAGCCTCATGGTGGCTGGTACCATGGATCTGTCTCTCGCACAATGGCGTGAGCTGGGCCCTCCCTGGAGAAGAAACCTGGGTTCCACAAGATATGTGATCAGTGCTGGGGCCCCGCCAGCAGGCGAGGGGATCCCAAGGCAGGTGCTGGGCATGGAGGCCACGGGGGCATAGGCTACCAAGGAGACAAAAATGAATCTCACTTCACCCTTCTTGGCCCTGGAGGATAGCTGGTTAGCCAGAGACGGGTAAGATTCCTCAAGGAAGGAACAACATAAGACAGGCACAGTAGCAGAGGGGCCATCAGGAAGGAATTGGGGATCAACAGAGGTGGGGCACAGACCCTCACCCCCCCAACATTGCAGGGGCCTGAAACCTAGCCCCTTCTGAGGGAGGTCTCCTGCCCCCATGGCTGCTTCGTGCTTCCCATGCCCAGCTCAGATCAGGACCCAGGTGACCGACAGAGACTTGGCCGACAGCAGCTGCCCTCTCACTCCAACAAGAATTGTTTGAGTTGTCTTGTACCCATGGTGTGGGGAAGTGGGTTTATGATATCTAAATCCAGCCTACCACCAGGAATGCTCAGGACCTACTCAAGAAGGCAAATAATCCTTTCCACTAATATTTAGATGGTAAAATAAGATTGTTAGAGTAATAAATTTGACAGTAAAATAGTAGTCAAGTTTTCGAAAAATTTAAATTGGCTAGTTGAAACAAGTGAATATTCTAGAAAAATTAATTGTACTGGACAAAAAGGTGTTCCTAAAGTGTTAACTAAAATTTTTATTGGTAATTCATCTCATGATAAAATTGCGTACCATGTAATGAACCTAAAACAGTAATACTATAGTGCAAAAAATTAAAATTTAAAAGCCATCAAGACTACATTATAAAATTTTCAAAAGCATCCTAATATTTAAATCAAAAAAGGGGAGGGATAGTAGAAGAATATCATGTAAGGAAAAATATCCTGTAAGTAATTACATCTAGAAAATTAATACTTTAGAAAATTAATTGTAAGGCTAAAAGCAAGACACCCATGAAAAACACACAAGGTGTCAAAACAAGCCAGAGGAAAATCATTTGGGCAAAAAATGAAATAGGATCCCAAGTCAAATTTATAGAAAATATTCCTTTATTAACTTTTGGTCGAGAATATGTTTGTATATTTTCAGAAAACAACTCCAAGACCATGTGGATTCCAGCAACAGAAAAGAATCCACAGGACTACTCCAGCCATGAAGACAGAAGAGAAGCAGTCCAGAGATGGAAGACGCTGATGTCGCCTTGCCATACTAGCAGTTAACAGCTGTGCATCACTACAGGTTGCCCAGGACCAAACCAGAGAGGGTCGGACATGCATTACCACCATTTGTCCACCATCCAGAACTGAAATATCATGGCTGACATGTACACATAAGGAACTGTTTGACATTGAAATTGGGTCTCAAAAGAACTTTTGGCCCAGAAAGAAACTCACTACAGACTGATTCATTTGCCTGTCACCATAACCATTATTGCTTGTCTCATTTTCGGTTCTTATAAGTGTATTTCTAATAGCACATGATCTCACTCATCTAGGGGAAATAATGAACAACATAGACTGATGAACAAGAACAGACCCAGAAACAAGGAGGCATGGATCAGACTGTCGGGCCTCAGAGGGAGGGTATGGGAGGGTGGGGGTAAAGGGGAGAGATCAACCAAAGGACTTGTGTGCAAGCATATGAGCCTAACCAGTGCTTAAGGACAACAAGGGGGTGGGGGCATGCCTGGGGAGGGGTGTGGGATGGGAATGGGGGGATGAGTACAAATATGTGATGCCTTAATCAATAAAGAAATTAACAAAAAAGAAGTACAAAGTTAGAGGGATCCAATACTAGATATAAAGCTATATTACAAAGCCACTGTTCTCAAAACTGCCTGGTACTGGCACAAGAACAGACGAATAGACCAATGGAATAGAACAGATAACCCAGAAATCGGCCCAAGCCATTATGCTCAATTAATATTTGACAAAGGAGGCAAGAGTATACAATGAAGTCAGGACAGTCTCTTCAAGAAATGGTGTTGGTAAAATTGGACAGATACATGAAAAAAAAAAAAAGAAACTAGACCACCAACTTATACTATACAAAAAAATAAATTAAAACGTGATAAAAGACTTAAATGTAAGATGGTAAACCATAAAAAACTTAGAAAAATCCATATGCAGCAAAATATCAGACATACTTTGTAGCAATATCTCTACCGATACAGCTCCTAGGACAATGGAAACAAAGGAGAAAATGAACAAATGGGACTACATTAAAAAAGCTTTTGTAAAGCAAAAATAACCATCAACAAAGCAACAAGAGAGCCAACTGCAGGGGAGAACATATTTGCCAATGTTATCGCTGATAAGGCTTTAATCTCCAAAATCAATAGGGAACTCATACAATGTAACAAAAGGAAGATAAACAATCCAATCAAAAATGGGGCACAGGACTTAGACATTTTTCGAAAGGGACATACATAAGGGCAAGAGACATATGAAAACATGCTCAAAGGCACTAATCATCTGAGAAATGCAAATCAAAACGACAATGAGGTACCATCTCACACCTGTCAGACTGGCTATCATCAACAAGTCAAGTGCTGGCAAGTATGTGGAGAAATAGGAACCTTCATGCACTGCTGGTGGGAATGTAGACTTGTGCAGTCACTGTGGAGAACAGTATGTAGTTTTCTCAAAAAATTAAAAATGGAAAAAAACAAAAATTAAAAATGGAACTCCCACTCTAACTGGTTTGGCTCAGTGGATAGAGCATTGGCCTGCAGACTAAAGGGTACCAGGTTTGATTCTGGTCAAGGGCATGTACCTTGGTTGCAGGCACATCCCCAGTAGGAGGTGTGCAGGAGGCAGCTGATCGATGTTTCTCTCTCATCGATGTTTCTAACTCTCTATCCCTCTCCCTTCCTCTCTGTAAAAAATCAATAAATATATATTTTTAAAAATGGAACTCCCATTTCACCCAGTAATCCCGCTTCTAAGAATATATCCCAAGAAACCAGAAAGGATATGTGCAGCTCTATGCTCATAGAAGCACAATTTACAATAGCTAAGATTTGGAAACTACCTCAGTGCCCATCAGCAGATGAGTGGATTAAAAACCTGTGGTACATCTACACAATGGAATAAGATGCTGCTGTAAAAAAGAAGGAACTGTTACTATTCACAGCATCATGGTTGGCCCAGGGGAGCATTATGCTAAGCAAGATAAGCCAGTCAAAGGAAGATAAGTATCACATGATCTCACTCATTTGTGGAATATAATGAACAACATAAACTTGTGAACATAAATTGATCCAGAGACATAATAACATGGTACAGACCATCCAATCTCAGATGGAAGGCATGGGAGATTGTGGGGGTGGGGATAAGAGATCAATCAAAGGACTTGTATGCATGTATATCAGCATAACCCATGGACACAGACAGTTAGGGTGTGAGGGCATATGCTGAGGGTTGGATCGGTCAGGGAGAGGTCAATGTTGGAGAAAGAAGACATATGTAATACTTTAAACAATAAATAATTTAAATTAAATTAAATTAAATAACTATAGCTACTATAATTTTTTAATATGTTTTATTGATTTTTTACAGAGAGGAAGAGAGAGGGATAGAGAGTTAGAAACATCGATCAGCTGCCTCCTGCACACCCCCTACTGGGGATGTGCCCGCAACCAAGGTACATGCCCTTTTTTTTTTTTAATTTAATTTCTTTATTGATTAAGGTGTCACATATTTGTCCTCATCCCCCCATTCCCATCCCACCCCTCTCCCCACGCATGCCCCAAACCCCTGTTGAACTTAACCGTTGGATAGGCTCATATGCATGCATACAGGTCCCTTGGTTGAATTCTCCCCCTCCCCCCACCCTCCCCTTTCCTCCCTCTGAGGCCCGATAGTCCGATCGATGCCTCCTTGCTTCTGGTTCTGTTCTTGTTCCTCAGTCTATGTTGTTCATCATTTCCCCTAGATGAGCGAGATCATATGTCACTAGATATAGACTTATAAGAACTGAATGTGAGACGAGCAATAATAGTTATGCTGACAGGCAAATGAATCAGTCTGCAGCGAGCTTCCCCCTGGACTAACAGTTCTTTTGAGACCCAATTTCAATGTCCAGCAGTTCCTTATGTGTACATGTCAGCACTGACCCCTCAGCTCTGGATGGTGGACAAATGGTGGTAACGGAGGTCCGACTCCCTCTGGTTTGGTCTCGGCCAGAGCCAGGGGGACAGCGTCACCCGGATTAAGGGGCACGTGGCCACACCCATACCCAAGGGGCGCGTGGCCTCACACGGGCCTGAGACCCAGCCTCACCCGGGTGGATCCAGGGGCACACGGCCTCACCCGGACCCAGGATCCGGCTTCATCCATACCCAGGGACGTTTGGCCTCTCCCAGACTCAGGGGCACGTGGCCTCACCCGGGCTAAGGTGCACAAGGCCTCACCCGGATCCAGGGACACATGGTCTCACCCGGACCCAGGGGCACGGGGCCTCAACCGGGCCTAGGTGCACGAGGCCTCACCCGGATCCAGGGACACATGGTCTCACCCGGACCCAGGGACGCTTGGCCTCTCCCAGACTCAGGGACACGTGGCCTCACCCGGGCTAAGGTGCACAAGGCCTCACCCGGATCCAGGGACACATGGTCTCACCCGGACCCAGGGACGCTTGGCCTCTCCCAGACCCAGGGGCACGTGGCCTCAACCGGGCCTAGGTGCACAAGGCCTCACCCGGATCCAGGGACACATGGTCTCACCCGGACCCAGGGATGCTTGGCCTCTCCCAGACCCAGGGGCACATGGCCTCGCCAGGGCCTAGGTGCACGAGGCCATACCCGGATCCAGGGACACATGGTCTCACCCGGACCCAGGGACGCTTGGCCTCTCCCAGACCGAGGGGCACGTGGCCTCACCCGGGCCTAGGTGCACGAGGCCTCACCTGGATCCAGGGACACATGGTCTCACCCGGACCCAGGGACGCTTGGCCTCTCCCAGACCCAGGGGCACGTGGCCTCACCCGGGCCTAGGTGCACGAGGCCTCACCCGGATCCAGGGACACATGGTCTCACCCGGACCCAGGGACGCTTGGCCTCTCCCAGACCCAGGGGCACGTGGCCTCACCCGGGCCTAGGTGCACGAGGCCTCACCCGGGTCCAGGGACACATGGTCTCACCCGGATCCAGGGACGCTTGGCCTCTCCCAGACCCAGGGGCACGTGGCCTCACCCTGGCCTAGGTGCACGAGGCCTCACCCGGGTCCAGGGACACATGGTCTCACCCGGACCCAGGGACGCTTGGCCTCTCAGACCCAGGGGCACGTGACCTCACCTGGGCCTAGGTGCACGAGGCCTCACCCGGATCCAGGGACACATGGTCTCGCCTGGACCCAGGGGTGTGTGGCCTCTCCCAGACCCAGGGGCACGTGATCTCTCCCAGACCCAGGGGCACGTGGCCTCACCCAGGCCTAGGTGTGCGAGGCCTCAACTGGATCTAGGGACATCTGGCCTCACTCAGACCCAGGGGAGTGCGGCCTCCCCCAGACCCAGGGGCGCTTAGCCTCACCCGGGCACGGGACCCAGCGTCATCCGGGTCCAGGGGCACATGGCCTCACCCGGACCCGGAATATGGCCTCACCTGGGCCCAGGGGCATGTGGCCTCACCCAGACCCAGGGACGAGAGGCCTCACCTATACCCAGAGGCGTGTGACCACACCCGAGCCCAGAGGCGCGCAACCCCGCCCGCACCCGGGTCTCAGCGGGGCCCCGTTTTCCCGATCCCTATTCCTGCCGGTCAACCCCCCCTCAGCAATTCCCTTGGCCATCCTTCCAGAGCTCCAGGACGGCTGCTGCAGCACTCGTCGGGCAGCGGCTCGGTGAAGCTCCGGTGCGCCCGGTGCACGGCGGCGGGCCGGTCCGGCGTCGCTGCGTCGGCCCTTGGGTCTGCAGTGGTGGCCGGTCGCCGAGCATGTGCAACTGGCCGCTTCCGGGGCGTTGAGATTCTTGACGGACTCGGAGGTCAGCAAGCGCGGAGTCTCCTACCCCATGTCTCATAGGGGCTCGTCTGTCCGTGCTCGGCAGCCAGTGGAGCCGTCCCCTCAGCCGGAGACTGCCGGGGGAACTGCGCCGAGCACGTTCCAGGCCGCCGTTGTGTCGCCTGAGCCGTAGTTCTTAAAGTGTGGTCTTTGGGTCACCGGCATCAGCATCATCCCATATACCCCTCTTTTATTCTAGTTGTAGAGCATCCACTCAGCCAGCCCTATGGTGGTCTTGGATGGTGTCTGCTCTGCTCTCCTGTCATAGTCTCAAAGTTGTTGTGGTAGGCAGCAATCAGGCTTCCGCCCTATGCCTCCATCTTGGTCCTCCTTTGTATAGTTAAGTCTTGATTGTTGTTGGTGTTACTGGGAGGGCTCTCTTTGTCTATAAAAGAAGAGTTGCTGTGCAAGAGACACGTTTATGTGCCGGGTCTTGGTGCAGCAAGGGTTTGGCTCTCACAGAATGTGTCACTTATGTGCGTGGTTGAAATCTGGTGTCATCTCCCACAGACCACTAGATGCCCTCGTTTCTGGGTCTCCAATGGGGTGTAGATCAGCTACTGCCTTAGGCACTCAGCAAGGATTACAGCAAAAACTGTAGTTTCCTCCTCCTGTCTGAGTGGCCCTGGAGCAGTCCGACTAGAACAGCAGTTCATCTGGTCCGCTGCCTGAGGGCAGGCCACCCACATGCATAAGCCATTGCTTGGAGCGCAGGTGCGCCTGCAAGACTTGCGGGGCGGGTCTTCAAAACGTGCGGGGCGGGTCCCAGGGCAGGGTGGGTCCCAGGGCGGGGCGGGGTCTCAGGGCGCCAACAGGCCATGGTGCGGCGAGCTGCGATGGCTGTGAGTCTGGTCCTTCTGCCTTCCACATTTCTAAGTCCCCTTGTTCCGCACTCCAGCGCAGCATACACTGATTGCTGGGCGCACCTCCGCAAGAGTCCCGCCTCTCCCCGCAGGCATTTGGGTCTCCCGCGGGTCCCCAGAAGCTGGATTTGAGGGTGATGGAGAGCTAATCTCCCCTAGGTTTGGAACAAAAGCCCCTTTCCCCCGCCACCAGCCAGACCCACGCGCCTCCACACCTCATCCCCTCCGATTTCACTGGATGTGAGGCAACAGATCAGCCTTTCACCTCCGCCGCCATCTTTTTCGAACTTCCCAATTTGTACTTCTTAATCCCTTCAATTCAGTCAACTCTACTGAAGTCTAGCGCCGCCAGGAGGTGCACGGAGAGGGCGCCCGGGCCTCCGTCAGGTGTGCGGGGCGCGAGGCCTGCGGAACCAGGCGCGTGGGGGCTGCGCGGTGGGGATGGGCGATGGGCGGCCGCCGGGCTCCGGGTGCCGCCGCCGCCGCCGCCGCCACCGCCGCTGCCGCCACGTCCCCACCGCCCTGGGCCGGGCGGCCTGCGGGGGCGGCGCAGTTGCGAAACTGAGTGAGTATGGAGTCGGAACTTTCCTTGGCGGCCGCGATTTCTGGGCAGCGTCTGGGACCCCTCCCGTCTGCTCCCCAAGCCCCCGAGCCCGCTCCCTCTCCGCACCTGGGGCCTCTTAGCCGCCGTCTTGATTCTCCTCCGTCAAAATGGCTAGAGGGCTTGAATGTAAGATGAGAACTCCTAAGAATCCTCCAAATCGGTGTTGGCGGCCTCTGGGGCCCCGAGGATCCAAGGTACATGCCCTTGACCGGAATCGAACCTGGGACCCTTGAGTCCGAAGGCCGACGCTCTATCCACTGAGCCAAACCGGCTTCGGCGCTACTATAATTTTTAATAAGCAACACATAAGAAGAAGTACATTGTGATATCAAAAATAAAAAGGAGTGGAGAAAATCCAGGAGACTTTGTAGGTGAATGATGATATGTTGCTATTGTCATAAATGAACTGTTTTATCTATTATGAAATAAGTCTCATGGCAACCACAAAGGAAAAACTAGAGTAGATTCACTAAAATTTTAAATTAGAGTGGCACAACATACCACCATGGAAAACCACCAATTAGAAAAGGTAGACAGAAACATAGGGAAAAAGAAACAATTGATGGACAAAACTACCAAAAGGCAATCAAATGGCAGTAGTAAATTCTTTTATATTAATAATCTAAATGGAATAGGAATGAATTTACAAATCAAAAGTTATACAAATTGCTATGAGACATGTCTGAGATTTTTCTGCCTATGTTTTACTTTAGAATTTTTATGGTTTTATGACTTACATTTAAGTCTTTTATGCATTTTGAGTTTATTATTGTGTATGGTGTAAATTGGCAGTCTAGTTTCATTTTTATGAATGTACCTGTACAATTTTCTCAACATCAATTATTAAAGAAACTGTCTTCACAGCATTGCATGCTATTGCCTCCTTTGTCAAATATTAATTGAGCATAGTGGCTTGGATCATTTTCTGGGTCCTCTGTTCTGTTTCGTTGATCTATATGCCTTTCTTGTGCAATACCAGGCTGCTTTGAATACAGTGGCTTTGTAGTATAACTTGACACATGTCTTAGGAAAATGGAAGCAGGAGAAAATAAACAAATGGGACTACAGCGAATATAAAGCTTCTGCACAGCAAAAGAAACCATCAACAAAATAAAAAGAGAGCCCACTGTATGGAAGAACATATTTGCCCATGATACATCTGATAAGGGTTTAATATTCAAAATATATAAGGAACTCATACAACTTAACAAAAGAAAGAAAAGCAATCCAATTAAAAAATGGGTAGAGGACCTAAATAGAAACTTCTCCAAAGCGGACATACAGATGCCAAGAGTCATATGGAAAAATGTTCAAAGTCACTAATCATCAGAGAGATGCAAATTAAAATGACAATGAGGGGAGGAACCAAGATGGAGGCATAAGGTAAACACCTGAACTTGCTATCTCGCACAACCACATCAAAACTACAACTAAAAGAAAAAATGGATATCATCCAGAACCACAGGAAGGCTGGCTGAGTGGAAGTTGTACAACAAGAAGGAAAGAGAAAAGCGCATCTAGACTGGTAGGAGGTGCAGAGGTGTGGAAGAGTGAAGGTACGAAGGTGCGTGCGATAACGGGCTGGCAACTGGGTACGCTGTGGTCTTTTTCAATCAGGAGGGAGATACAAACTCCTGACTGCTCTGAATTCCAGTACCAGGTGAGACTCTGGGGACCTAGACTCATTCAGGGAGAAACTGGACTATCTGGCATCAGACTGGAACATGAGGGTGGTTTTCTCTCAGAGGTGGTCGCAGCGTTCATTGTTCCTTCACAGGGCTATGGGACACAGAGACCCAGGGACCTATCGGGGCAACCATTGCTGTTTGCACCACCCCATGATTCCCTGAGACCATGCCCAACCCAAGTTACAACCCCACCCAAGCTGTGCACAGAGGAATTTGCATATGAATGGCCTGGCCTTTTGCAACCTAACCTAACAACCTGCAGCTGGGTCAAAGAACCCCAGAGCTTTCAAAAAAAGGCCTAAGGCTCGTCATCAGCCTGCATTGTTTCACAGCTGTGCCTCATCTGGGCAACTCCAAACCCCAAACTAAGAGGAGGAATCTGCAGATCTCTCTGTAGCTCCTGCTGGGTGGCCTCAGGCAGGGTTTTACTTTGCACCTCCTTGGAGACCCAAGAGCCAGTACACCCAGTGGTCAAAGTGAGACCACACTAGATTACAACTCTTCAGATCCATAAGAGACACACTCAGGGGGCAGACTCAGTGAGCACCAAAGCCCCACTGAAGCAAGTCAGGCCCCATAAGGGTGTTTCCAGCGCAGCAATTTTCCCATTATAGACACAACCGGTCCTCACAGCCAATTGGTCTGGAGGTCAATTCCACCCAGTGATACCAACAGTAATCAAGGCTTAATTACAACAAGACTGTGCACACAGCCCACAAAGGGGTGCACCAAGAGCATCCACCTCAGGTGACTGGGGAGGCTGAGCCATTGGGCCCTATAGGACACCTAGCACACAAAGCCACTCTATCGACACAGGGAAGCAGCCAAAATGCGGAGACAAAGAAACATGTCACAAGTGAAAGAAATGGAGGAAAGCAAACTACTGGATATAGAGCTCAAAACCACGGTTATAAGATTACTCAAGAATCTTCTAGAAACCTCCGAGAAATTTACTGAGACCCTGAAGGATATGAAAAAGGACCAATTAGAAATTAAGCATACGCTGACTGAAATAAATAATAATATACAGAGATCCAGCAGCAGACTAGAGAATACCAAGAATCAAGTCAAAGATTTGAAATACGAAGAAGCAAAAAAACACCCAACCAGAAGAGCAAAAAGAAATAAGAATCCAAATATATGAAGATAGTGTAAGGAGCCTCAGGGACAACTTCAAGCGTACCAACATCCGAATTATGGGGGTGCCAGAAGAAGAGAGAGAGAGCAAGATATTGAAAACCTATTTGAAGAAATAATGACAGAAAACTTCCCCTACCTGATGAAAGAAATAGACTTACAAGTCTAGGAAGTGCACAGAACCCCAAACAAGAGTAATCCAAGGAGGACCACACCAAGACACATCATAATTAAAATGCCAAGGGCAAAAGACACAGAGAGAATATTAAAAGCAGCAAAAAAAAAATAGTTACCTACAAGGGAGTACCCATGTGACTGTCAGATGATTTCTCAACAGAAACTATGCAGGCCAGATGGGAGTGGCAAGAAATATTCAAAGTTTTGAATAGTAAGAACCTACAACCAACAATACTCTACCCAGCAAAGCTATCATTTAGAATTGAAGGTCAGATAAAGAGCTTCACAGATAAGAACAATCTGAAGGAGTTCATCATTGCCAAACCAGTATTATATGAAATGCTGAAGGGTATTCTTTAAGAAGAGGAAGAAGAAGAAAAAGGTAAAGGTAACAAAAATTATGAACAACAAAGTGACAACAAATACATATCTATCAACAAGTGAATCTAAAAATCAAGTGAATAAGAAATATGATGAACAGAATAAACTGGTGAATATAGTAGAATCAGGGAAATAGAAAGGGAGTGGACTGACAATTCTCGGGGGGAAGGGGGTGTCGTGGTGTGGGAAGAGACTGGACAAAAATCAAACACCTGTAGACGAGGACAATGGGGGCGGGTAAGGGCATGGGGTGGGAACCAGGTGGAGGGAAGCTATGGGGAGAAAAAAGAGGAACAACTGTAATAATCTGAACAATAAAGACTTTTTTTTAAAAAAATGACAATGAGGTATCATCTCACACCTGTCAGAATGGCTACCATCAATAAGTCAAAAAATGACAAGTGTTGGCGAGGATGTGGAGAAAAAGGAACACTTGTACATTGCTGTGGGAATGCAGACTGGTGCAGCCATTATGGAAAACAGTATGGAGTTTACTCAAAAATTAAATATGGAACTGCCATTGACCCAGTGACCCCACTTCTAGGAATATATCCTATGAAACACAAAACACCCATCAGAAAGTATGTATGCACCCCTTTGTCCATAGCAGTGCAAATTGCAATGAGTAAGATCTGGAAACAGCCCAAGTGCCCATCAATAGATGAGTGGATAAAAAGTTGTGGTATATTTATACCATGGAATACTATAAAGCAGTAAAAATGAAGGATCTCTTACCCTTTGAGACAACATGGAGGGACCTAGAGAGTATTATGCGAAATGAAATAAGCCAGTCAGACAAAGACAAGTATCACATCATCTCACTCATCTGTGAAATATATAGAACAAAATCAACTGATGAACAAAATCAATAGAGTCATAGAAGCATGGAATAGACTGATGAATCTCAGAGGGAAAGCAGGGATGAGTGGATGGGAAGAGATTAACCAAAGAACTTATATGTATATACACGTAACCCCTGGACACAGACAATACTGAGGTAAAAGCCTGATGTAGGAGATGGGTGCAGGCTAGAAAGGGTTAATGGTGGAAAAGGGGGACATCTGTACTACTTTCAACAATAAAGATAATTTTTTAAAGAAGGCACACAGTAACAGGATAGTTTTTATTTTAAAAAGACCCAATTTTATGATGCCTACAGGAGATGCATTTAAGATCTAAAGACACACATTGGCTCGAAGTGAACAGATGGAAGAAGATATCACAAGCAAAGGAATTCAAAAGTGAGAATAGTAGTACCTATATAAGAAAACGTAGACTATATATATTTTTTAATTTCTTTATTGATTAAGGTATCACATATTTGTCCTCACCCCCCCCCATTCCCATCCCAAACCCCTACCTACATATGCCCCCACACCCCTGTTGTCCATGACCACTGGTTAGGCTTATATGCATGCATACAAGTCCTTTGGTTGATCTCTCCCCCTTTCCCCCACCCTCCCCTACCTTCCCTCTGAGGTTTGACAGTCTGATCAATGCTTCCCTGTCTTCAGGTCTGTTTTTGTTCATCAGTCTATGTTGTTCATTATTCCCCCTAGATGAGTGAGATCATGTGATACAAGAAATACACTTATAAGAACCGAAAATGAGACAAGCAATAATGGTTATGCTGAGAGGCAAATGAATCAGTCTGTAGTGAGTTTCTTTCTGGGCCAACAGTTATTTTGAGTCCCAATTTCAATGTCAAACAGTTTCTTATGTGTACATGTCAACAATGATATTTCAGTTCTGGATGTTGGACAAATGGTGGTGATGCAGGTCCAACCCTCTCTGGTTTGGTCCTAGGCAACCTGCAGCGATGCACAGCTGTTGACTGCTAGTATGGCAAGGCGTTGTCAGCGTCTTGCATCTCTGGACTGTTTCTCTTCTGTCTTCATGGCTGGAGCAGTCCTGTGGATTCCTCTCTGTTGCTGGAATCCACATGGTCTTGGAGTTGTTTTCTGAAAATATACAAGCATATTCTTGACTAAAAGTTAATAAAGGAATATTTTCTATAAATTTGACTTGGGATCCTTTTTCATTTTTTGCCCAAATGATTTTCCTTTGGCTTGTTTTGACACCATGTATGTTTTTCATGGGTGTCTTGCTGTTAGCATTACAAATGAAAGTTAATTTTCTAAAGTAAAAATTTTCTAGATGTAATTTACTTACAGGATATTTTTTCTTTACATGATATTCTTCTACTACCCCCCATTTTTTATTTAAATATTAGAAGGCTTTTGGAAATTTTATAATGTAGTCTTGATAGCTTTTTAATTTTTTGCACTAAAATATGGCTGCTTTAGGTTCATTACATGTTATGCAATTTTACCATGAGATGAACTACCAATAAAATTTTTTGTTAACACTTTAGAAACAGCTTTTTGTCCAGTACAATTAATTTTTCTAGAATATTTGCTTATTTCAATTAGCCAATTTAAATTAGTCTGAAAACTTGACTACTATTTTACTGTCAAATTTAATACTCTCACAACAATCTTATTTTACCCTGTAAATATTAGTGGAAAGGATTATTTGTCTTCTTGAGTAGGCTCTGAGCATTCCTGGTACTAGGCTGGATTTAGATATCAAAAATCCACTTCCCCACACCATGGGTACAAGACAACTCAAATAAGACTTGTTGCAGTGAGAAGGTAGCTGCTGTTGGCCAAGTTTTTGTCTGTTACCTGGGTCCCGATTTGAGCTGTGCATGGGAAGCGAAGCAGTAGTCTTTAAAGCAAAAATGGAAACAAGGGACAAGTTATATCAATATATAATGATAAAGAGGTAGATACATACTAAGAATGTATAAGAAGTATAGATATATAAACAGCCAACATCAAAGCACTTAAATTTATTAAGCAAATCTGACAGATATAAAGGAAGAAACAGACAACTATACAATAATAGTAGGAGAATTCAGTACCCTAATTTCTGCAATGGATGGCTCTTCAGACAGAAAATCAACAGTGAATTGTTACAAAGAATCATACCCCACATCAAATGTACTTACCAGACATGAAGAGCATTCCACTCAAAAGTAGCAGAATAGGTAAATGAGAACCAAGTTGCTGGCGTAGGTAAATGCCAGTACTCACTGCCTCCCACAACCACATGAAAATAACAACTAAAATACAAACAACCATTATTCAGAACCACCTGAAATCTGGCTGAATGGAAGTCTTACAACTAGAGAAGTAAAGAAAGTACTTGGAGATGGGTAGGAGGGGTGGAGGCACAGAAAGGAATGGTCCAATACCCACATGTGGCACTTTTTAAATCAGGAGGGATATCTCAGCTGCAGAAACCTCCCATGAGGAGAAAGGAGTCCAAACACCACACACACCATCCCCCAGCCCAGAGTTTTAGAGCTTGGAAGAGAAGTCCACATTACTTTGGGCTATAAAAACAGCAAGGATTGTGACTGAGTGATATGGAGGCTGGTGGAGATTTAAGCAGTTCCTCTTAAAGGACCAGCACACAAAATTACATGGTTCTGCTTCCTCTGAGCTCCAGTGCCAGGCGACAGCTTTGGGAGATCCAGGGACATAAGGGAGGAACTCGATTGTCTGGCATCAGGACAATAATTCAGGGGTGGCTTTTTTCCAGGGGTCATTGTTTCTGTTCTGGAACCCCCCTCATCACAGAGTTAACTGGCATTCATACCTTGTTTCCAACAGCATGGTTCACACTGTTCACTCCACCCTGGTGATTCCTTGAAAGCCCACCCCATCTGACTTGCAGCCCCAGCCAAGGTGTTTACAGTGGCTTTTCCATTTGAATGTACTTTCATGTATCAGGCTTCAGATTTCTCTAAAATAACTCAAACAGGCAGAAACTGGTGCCAGTGTGCCCCAAACCTATCAATAATAGGCCCAAGACACAGCACTAGCACCAACCTGCATTGCTTCACAACTAGGCAACAACTGGGCACTTCCAAGACAAATATAAGTAGCAGCCATTTGTAGATCTCTCTGTAGCTCCCGCCAAGTGGTCCCAGGCAGTGGCTGACTTTGCACCTCCAGGCAGGCCCCAGAGCTAGTGTATCTGATGGACAGCTTCAGACCATACCAGATTCCAACTCTTCACATCAATAAGTGACAGACTCAAGGGGCAGACTCAGTGAGCACAAAAGCTCGACTGAAGCAAGTCCAGCTCCATATGCAAGTTGCGTGCACAGCAACTCTTCCGCTATAGCACAGCTGGCCCTCACAGTCAATTGGCATGGAAGTCAATTCTTCCCAGTGACACCAACAGCAATCAAGGCTCAATTACAATAAGACTGTGCACACAGCCCACACATGGGCATACCTAGAAAGATAGCACAGGTGACTTGGGAGTCTGAGCCACTGGGTGATATAGGACACCTAATACACCAGGCCACTCTACCAATTCCAGGAGACATAACAGCTCTACTTAATATATGGAAACAAACACAGGGATGCAGCCAGAATGTGGAGACATAGAAACATGTCACAAATGAAAGAAATGGAAGCAAGCAAATTATTGGATACAACAGTGGTAATAAGGGTTGGTCAAGGATCTTAATGAATGCTTCAAGGGACTTAATGAGATCTTCAAGGGACTTAGTGAGACTTTGGAGGCTCTTGGTGAGAATTTCACAGAAATGAAAAAAGACCAGTCAGAAATTAAGCATACACTAACTGAAATAAAGAATAATTGACAGGGATTCAACAGTAGAGTAGACAATGCCAAGAATCAAATCAGCAATTTGGAATATGAGGAAGCAAAAAACACCCAAGCAGAAGAGCAAAAAGAAAAAGGAATCCAAATATATGAAGATAGTGTAGGAAGCCCCGGGGACAACTTCAAGTATGCCAACATTCACATCATGGGGGTGCCAAAAGGATAAGAGAGAGATAGTAAGATATGAAAAATCTCTTTGAAGGAATAATGACAAAAATATTCCCCTACCTAGTATAAGGAATATACTTACAAGTCCAGGAAGCATAAAGACTCTCAAACAAGAGGAACCCAAAGAGGCCCACATCAATACACATCATAATTAAAATACCAAAGGTTAAATACAAAGAGAAAATCTTAAAAGCACCAAGAGAAAAGCAATGAGTTACATACAAAGGAGTGCTTATATTACTATCAGCTAAATTCTCAACAGAAACATTGCAGGCCATAAGGATATGGCAAGAAATATTCAGTGATGAATAGCAAGGACCTATATCCAAGATTACTCTACCCAGCAAAGCCATCATTTAGAATTGAATGTCAGATAAAGAGCTTCATGGACAAGAAAAAACTAGAGGAGTTCACCACCACCAAATCAGTATTACATGAACTGTTGAAGGGTATTCTTTAAGAGGAGGAAGAAGAAGAAAATGAAGAAGAAGAAGAAGAAGAAGAAGAAGAAGAAGAAGAAGAAGAAGAAGAAGAAGAAGAAGAAGAAGATAAAATAAAATGTATGAACAATAAAATGGAAGTAAATATATATCTATCAATAATTGAATCTAAACATCAAAATAAATGAACAAGAAATATAATAAACAAAATAAACTGATAAATAAAATAGAATCAGAGGCATGGAAATATGGAACGGACTGACGAAAATCTGAGGGAAGGGGGAGCAGGAAGAGATTAACCAAAGATCTTATATGCATGTATATAATACCTATGGACACAGGCAATAGGGTGGTGAAGTCCTGGGGCAGGGCAGGAACCAGATGGAGGGGGAAATGTGGGGGAAACAGGGGGAAATCTGTAATAATCTCAACAATAAATATTTTTTTTATAAAATTAACAAGACATTCCTGCTGCAAGCATGGCTGGAAGCCCAGACCAGACTAAGAAGTAACCAACGGAGTGCTGCAGTGTGTGCTCACAGGGCTCCCCAGCCCAGACTGGGCTCTGGCAGCAGTAAATCAAAACAATATAAACTGATGAACAAAAATAGATACAGAGACAGAGAAGCATCAAACAGACTGTCAAACTTCAGTGGGAAGGCGGGGGTAAGAAATCAACCAAAGGACTTATATGCATGCATATAAGCATAACCAGTAGACACTAGGGGGGTGAAGTCATGTGCTGAGGGCTGGGAGTGGATGGGGGGAAGTCATTAGGGGAAAAATGAGACATATGTAATACTATAGGTAATACTTTAAACTATTGAAAATGCCATTTGTATTAAAAACAAACAACAACAGTGTGTGCCTTGTACATGCATACCAGATACACCCACTGAGATCAAGTTGAATCACAGGTTTCTGCAGTGAGTGACCACATGACAGCCTCATCCAGACCAGCAGAGAAGGGAAGCACACACACACACACACACACACACACACACACACACACACACACCATGCTGCCCCACACTAGCTCTGGTCTAGCCATAGACAGTTGGAATGGAGAGCTACTGCATAATCATAATCACCAATGGCTGTCCCAACTCAAACCCACTCCTTTTGGCCAGGTGGCACCCCAGGCACCATACAAACACACCCAGCTCCAACCAGCCTGCCAAACCACCCTGCACATATATTACATTGGGAGATACAGCTATTTAATTTAACTCATAGGAATAAACACAGAAAGTTAAATGACATGAGACAAAGGAAATTTTTCCAAATGAAGCAAAAAAAAAAAAAAAAAAAAAACACACACACAACCAAAACCAAACAAACAGAAAATAGCTAATAAAGCAGAAATAAATAATTTAACTAATTAATTCAAAGAAATAGTCATAAGGACACTCAACAAAGTTGAGAATAGAATGGAAGAACTCAAAACAGAGAGTTAGAAAATAAAGAACCAATCAGGAATTAAGAATATAATAAATGAAATGAAAATAATTAGAAAGAATCTACAGCAGATTGGTTAACACAGAAGCACAGATTATTTTCCTAGAAGACAGAATAGTAAAAATTACTAATTCAGAACAGCAAAAAGGGAAAATTTTAAAAACTTAGGATAATATAAGGGAATTATGAAACAATATCAGGTGCACTAACATTCACATTAAAAGGATTCCAGAATATAAAGGGAGAGGGAAAAAAAACAACAGAAAGTATATTTAGAAAAAAATGGCTGAAAACTTTCCTAATCTTGGAATAACCAGAAATTTAGGTGCAAGAAGAACAAAAGTTCCAAACAAGAGGAAACAAAAGACACAGAAAACAACAAATATTATAATTAAAATGGCAAAAGTTAAGGGTAAAGAGACCATCTTTAAGATAGCAAGAGGACGCAGCAACTCACATACAAGGGAAACCCCATAAAGCTATCAACTGACTTCTCAGAAAAATCTACGGGTAAGAAGGTGGGAAATATTTAAAGTGCTGAAAGAAAAAAATCTACACAAATTGACAGTTATAAGAACAGTCATGGGGATGTAGAGTACAGCATAGAAAATCTAGTCAATAATGCAGTAACTATGTATGGTGTCATATGAGTACTGAAATTATCAGAGTGATTACTTCATAGGTTATATAAATGTCTAATCACTATATTGTGCAACTGAAATTAATGTAATATTGGATAACAACTATAATTGGACATTTTTATTTAAAGAAATAAACCTAAAACCTGGAATATTACACCCAGCAAAGTTATAATACAGAATTGAAGGAGAAATGAGTTTTACATCTTCTTTATCTATAGAAGGGAACTTTGGTTGTTTCTCAGTCTTGATCATCTGCAATGTACATAGGAATACATATAGCTTTAGAAATATATTTTTTCAAAAATTTCAGGTAGATACTCAGAAGAGGGGTTGCTGGATAACTCTATTCTTGATTTTCTGAGGAACCTCCATAACTGTTTTCTATAAGGGCTGTACCAGTATACATTCCAACCAGCAGTAAATGAGGTTCCTTTTTCTCCAAAACCTCTTCAACAGTTGTTATTTATTGTCTTGTTGATAATAGCCATTATAACAGGTTGTATCCCAATCCCACTGTAGTTTTGATTTTAATTTCCCTAATAGCTAGTGAATCTGAGAATCTTTTCATATATCTATTGGCCATTTGTATGTATTCTTCGGAGAAGTGTTTGTTCAGGTCCTCTGTCCATTTTTAATAGGTTTGTTTGTTTCTTTGTTTGTTTGTTGTTGAGTTGTCTGAATTCTTTATATATTTTGGATATTAACTCCATATCAGAAATGTTTTTCACAAATATCTTCTCCCTTAAGTTGGTAGCCTTTTTGTTTTGTTGACAGTTTCTTTTGCTGTGCAGAACTTTCTTAGTCTGATATAGCCTAATTCATTTATTTTTGCTTTTACTTCCTTTGCCTTTGGGGTCAAATTAATAAAATCATCTCTAAAACCAAAGTCCACAAGTTTAATGCTTATGTTTTCCTCTGTGTAATTTATTATTTCAGGTTTTATATTTATGACTTGTATCCATTTTAAGTTAATTTTCATGTATGGTTACAAATAGCAGTCCAGTTTCATTCTTTTGTAGGTGGCTTTCCAATTTTCCCAGCATCATTTATTGAATAGACTTTTTCCCATTGTATGATTTTGGGTTTATGTCTGAGCTCTCAGTTTTGTTCCATTGGTCTCCATGTCTCTTTTTCTGCCAGTACCATGCTGTTTTGATTATTGTTACTTTGTATTATAAATTGAAGTCAAGGAGTGTGATACCTTCAGCTTTATTTTTATCCTCTCAGGGTTGCATTGGTTATTCAGGGTATTTTTGTTCTGTTTCTTTTTAGAATGGCATTGGAATTTTGATAGTGAGAGCACTAAATCTGTATATTGCTTTGGGTAATATGGCCATTTTAACTTGAAAAGTTGATTCAGTCCATCTATGAAAACAGAATATCTTAGAATAATTTTCTATTTTTTCTGTATTTTTTTCTATTTCTTTTAACAGTGCCTTGCAGTTTTAACACACACACACACACACACACACACACACACACACACACACACACACAATGGAATATACTCAACCATAGGAAAAAATGAAATACTACCATTTGTGATATTATGTTTGGATCTTGAGAATATCATGCTAAGCAAAATAAGTCAGACTATATTATGTCAAGAACCATATGATCAAGCCTGCCAAATCTGAGGAGCAGCAGCCATGCAAGCAGCTTGCCACCATCTGCCCGAGGAGCAGCAGCCATGTGCAGCCCATCTCCATATAAAGAGCAGCAGCCTAGCGAGCAAAACATCCCCATCCGAGGAGCAGCAGCCATGCTAATCAGCCCACCCCTGTATGGGGAGCAGCAGCTATGTGAGCAGCCCACCCCTGCCAGCCAGAGAAGCCACCAATGCTGTGAACAGCTGCTCAAGCAGTGCCCACCAGAGGAGATGCTACCAACTGAGGAGCAGCTGCTGACATGACTGCCTGAGCAGCAGCCACCACCTGAGGAGCCGCTGCCACCCGAGGAGCAGCCTCAACAAAACTCGACACCTAGATCCTTCAGTGACAGCAAAAATGGGGATACAAAGAAACCCACAAAGGAAAGACAAGGAGAAATCAACAGAACAGGAGCTACATGAATGGAGGCATGCAATATGTGAGAAAAAGAATTAAGAAAATAAGTCATATAGTTCATAAACCAGATGGATGAAAAAATCAACAATTTATGTAAGAATCAAGAGGAAATAGAGTGACATAGCTACAATAAAAACACTATGGAAAGTTTCAACAGCAGACTAGGGGAAGCAGAGGAACGAATTAGCAAATTAGAAGACAGGGAAGCAAAACACACCCAAACTGAACAGCAAATGGAGAAAAATAATAAAGACAGAAGGAGAGCCTAAGGGAGCTATGAGACAACATGATACAAAGAAACGTATGAATAATAGGGGTGCCACAATGACAGGAAGAGGAACAAGGCTTAGAAAACCGATTTGAATAAATAATGTCAGAAAACATCCATGATTTGGGGAAGAAAAAAGTCACACAATTACAGAGAGTCCCAAACAAGATGAACCTGAAAAGACCCACACCAAGACATGTCTAATTACGATGACAAATGTTCAAGACAAAGAGAGAATCTTAAAGGCTGCAAGAGACAGACAGAAAGTTACATAAAAGGGATCTCCCATTAGATTATCAAATGATTTCTCAACAGAAACACCTCAGGCCAGAAAGGAATGGAAGGAAGTTTACAAAGTGATGAAAAGCAAGAAAATGAGTCCAAGAATACTCAATCCAGCAAGGCTATCATTCAAAATTGAAGGGGAAGAGGGGAAAGATGGCGACTGGCAGGAAAGTAGGGAGAGAGAGAGTGTGAGTGAGGAACCCATAGAGTGTAGACGTGTGTGGTGTGTGTGTGTGTATGAGCTAGGGTCAGTTAGATTCTGCAGGTCGTCCAAGGGATTGCCTAACCGGGCAGTCGTAGACGGTGGAGCTCCGCGCACAAAGCGGACACTTCTCAGCGGCTGGTGCGGATGCGGAGACCATGCCATCTTGAGAAACAGAGCTGCCTGAGACTCGGATCCTGGCTTCAGACACAAACCAGGACCCTGCAGCCACTGGGGACAGAGAACTGCTATCACAGCTTCAGATCAACAAACAACAAGAATCCAGACTTCCTGGCAGATTTCCGTGAGTCAAAGAGCCTATCCCCCTCCCCGCAGGCACGCGGATAGTGCCATAGTAACTGATAGACCCGCCCCTCGCATAAGCTGCAGAGTTTGTGCAGGGACACGCTCCCCCTTAGGGAATTTGGCGCGAGGGACAGAAGCAGCTCCCCTTCTGGGAAATCTGACAGTGCACACAGAGGGCTCCCCTTTGGGGAATTTGGGGGAATTTGGCTTGCGGGTCACAGCTCCCCTTTGGGGAATCTTAGAGTGCGCACAGAGGGGCTCCCCTTTGGGGAATTTGGCGCGCAAGACGGACTCTGCCCCCCTTCGGGGAATCTGGGAGAGTGCATGGAGGCAGCTCCCCTTCAGGAATTTGAGAGTGTACGAAGCCCAAGCCAGTTTGGCTTAGTAGAGAGAGCACACACAGGATGCAGCTCCACTTCAGGGTATTTGGCACACCGGACACAGCTGCCTGGGATCCCTGACTCACAGCGCATTCACACTAAGAGCCAGTGACCCCAATTGTTGGTGCATGCACACACAGGGACCCTGATTCTCAACGAGAAACTGCACAAGGCAACAGAGACTCTGACACTCGATTCTTGGTGCAGACACAGGGAAACTCTGACTCCTGGCACATGCTAAGGATCTCATTTTTGGCACATACCAACAGTGTGGTGCAGACAGGGCCCCTGATTCTAAGTGTGCATATGAGACCACACAAAACACTGGGGACACCGACCCTGGGCAAGTCTGGTTCCCACAAACAAAAGGCAGCCACACGTCCTAGTGTCAGAGCACTTCAGTGAAACTCGGGTGGAGCAAAGTCCCCACAGCACACGACCCAGGTCCATGCAAACTGAAGCTTGAGCTTTCTGGTGATAGCCAGAATGGGGAAACAAAATAACTCACAGAGGAAAGAAAATGTGGAGTCACCAAGAAAGGAAATTAGTGAAACTGCAGCTTGCAACATGACCGAAAAGGAGTTCAGAGTAATGGTTGTGGAATTTATACATTGGATGGATGAGAAAATCAACAATTTATGCAAGAATCAGGAAGAAATGAAAAGTGATATAGCTACAATCAAAAACACCATGGAAAGTTTCAACAGTAGACTACAAGAAGCAGAGGACCGAATTAGTGAGTTAGAAGATCAGGTACAGAAAAAATGGTGACTGAATAGAGTCCTGTTTGGAGGCTGGTCCTGGGGCGGAGAATAGGAGCAGCAGAGGCTCGCAGGGGGAGTGTATGTTGGCAAGCCAAGGGACAGCTAAACTCCAGGAGAAGGCGGGGGAGTGCTGGGCAGGGTTCCCCTGACCATGCAGCACCCACAGGGGCTGGGTCCCCTCCCGGAGCTGCGGGCTCATCGGGTGCCTCGCCATAATGCAAGGAAAGGAGGATTTTATTGGTAACCTGACTTTCCGCGACAACTGCAAACACTGAACAGCTGCGAGCACCAGAACAACAGTTCCCTATCGGACCAAACATTCAGATTCCAAGGAACTCTTCACTGCACCACGGAAAGGTCAGATTTCGCCTGAAATAAGGTGTGGTTTCTAAACCCCACGGTGGGTGAGGGAAGCGCTGGGTGAGGGAAGCGCGCGAGCCGCAGGACTGGCAGGAACTGGGAGGTCTGTGCCTAGAAAAATCGGCGGCAGGTGGAACTGCCTTGATCCGTGAATGTGGAAGGGGGTCCTCTGAGCTGCTAACAGAAGTGACCTCTTAAAAGCAACTCATTTTAATCTGACGAGGAGGGTCAGACTAAGAATTTTCAAAGGAGTGCAGGATCCTTAGGCTGGCTCACAGACCCACTGTCCGCACACTTGGGCTCTTTCCGACTCTAATTACTAAGCCCAATACATAGGAAAACCCAGGTGGAAAAACCCTGAAAGACTGTAGGGGGAAGTTGTTTTTTCAGAACCTGGGGAGCAGAGCTTGGTGTGACCATCGGAGAGGCAGCTCTGAGGCGCACACCTCCACAAACCAGTAGTGAGTGCCATAGAGGGGGAAAAAGAAAAAAAAAGCTAGAGAGGCCCGGAAGTCAATTCAGAAACATTGCCACCCAGGGGCTGAAACGCTAATTGTCTCTGGTGTAATCAAAATAAATATGAGAAATTAAGACATGGCCTGCTTAAAAAGCAGGACTCGCTTACAACACTGAGGAGCCGTGGAATGAAGCTGAACTGAAATACCGCCCAGACTGGGAAACAGGCATACCAAACAGAATAATAGAGGAAGTGAATGACAGCTGCTACTGCACATTTTAGTCTTCCTATTTTTTAATTTCAAATTCTTTTTTCAATTTTTTTAAATTTTTTATTCTCATTTTTTATTTTCATTTTTTGCATCTTTTAAATAAGAAACTAAATTTTTTTCCCTTCTCGATTTTCAGCTTTTTAATTATTACATTTTTATTTTCAATCAGCACTATTATTACTATTATTTTACTTTTTTTTTAATGTCATTTGATTTTCTCTTTCTTTTATTTTGGGATTAGTGTCCTACATTCGATTTGCATCTTTCCCTTACAATCGTTTTACCCTATCTCAACGCTAACATTATGCCATCACTCTCCTCCTAACCTTTCTCCTTTTGGTCTCCTCTTTATCTTAATCCTTTCTGGCTTTAGATTTTCCCTACTTTTTCAGTTTATTCTCTGCTAAAACTTCACCCTACTTATATATCTAATTCCCAACCCCCTGCTCCAAATCCATACAAACCTCTCTCTATGCTACCTAAAAAAATTATTTTTCTCTCTGGCCTTTTGTTGTTGTTTGCTTGTGTGTTGATTAGATTAAATTTTTATGCTTTTTTATGAGATTGTTTTGATTATTCTTTTTGTTTGTTTGGTTGGTTCTTTTGTTTGCTTTGATTTTGTTTGTTTTTTACTTTTGTTTTCCCTTGCCTCACTTGATATTAGTTGGTGTTGCAGTTTGTATTAATCTCCAGGCTCGTGTTGCTGGAATTTGCTGGGAATAGTGGTTGTTCTAGTGGAGATTACTCCCCATATATATAGTTTGTTCCCCTTTTCTCTCTTAGTATCGTTCTTGTCTCTCTTACGTTTTTTTCTTTTCTTTTATTTTCTTTCTGCTCTCTTCCCAAGTTCAGATTCACACTCTTTTTTTTTTTGTTGTTCTTTCTTTTTACTCTCCCTCTTCCACTCCTATTCCCTAATTTGTCTTTCTCTGGTGGTTACCTTTATTGGGGGTTATTAATATCATGAATACAATTCTGTTCAGTGCCTTGTCTGTTGTGCCTGGTTGTGTTGTATTTTGTACCTTTAAATCAACGCCGGAGAGAGAGATCTATATAACCAGACATCCGGAGAAGAGAGACCATGGGGAGACAAAGAAATAGCCCGCATAGGAAAGAAAAGCAGGCATCACCAGAACAGGAAGTAAACGAATTAGAGGTAAACAACCGATCAGAGAAAGAATTCAGAGAAATGGTCATAAGTTGGCTGAAAGGATGGAAGACAAATTCGACAATATGAGTAAGAACCAAGAGGAAATGAAGAAGAACCAAGAAGAAATGAAAAATGACATCACTGCTGTAAAGAACTCAATAGAAAGCATCTAGAGTAGACTAGAAGAAGCAGAGGACTGCATAAGTGAACTAGAAGACCAGATGGAAAAAAATACCCAATTACAATAGCTTCTAGAAACAAAAATTAGAAAGCATGAGGAGAGCCTAAGGGAACTTCGGGACAACAAAAAACAAAACAATATCAGGATAATAGGGGTACCAGAAGGAAAGGAAACTGAGCAAGGAATAGAAAACCTGTTTGAAGAAATAATAACAGAAAACTTCCCTGATATAGGGAAGAAAAAACCCACACAAATCCAAGAAGGTCACAGAGTTCCAAGCAAACTGAACCCCAAAAGACCGACGCCAAGGCACATTATAATTAGGTTGGCAAACACCAATGACAAAGTAAGAATCTTAAAAGCAGCCCGAGAGAGACAGACAGTTACATACAAAGGAACCCCCATCAGACTAGCAACTGATTTCTCAACATAAACTCATCAGGCCAGAAGGAATGGAATGAAATATACAAAATCATGCAAAGGAAGGGTATAAATCCAAGAATACTGTACCCAGATAGGCTATCAATCAAAATTGAAGGTGAAATCAGGAGCTTCACAGAAAAAAAAGGACTAAGGGAGTTTATCACCACCAAACCAGCAATGAAAGAAATGCTAAAGGGTCTGCTGTAAAAAAAAAAAAAAAAGAAAAAAAAGAAAAAGAAAGAAATAGGAAGCAAAGAAGGAACACAGGGGTATAGAATAAAAATGGCGACAAATGAGTACCTATCAATAATAACTTAAAATGTAAATGGATTAAATGCCCCAATCAAAAGACACAGGGTAACAGATTGGATAAGAAAACAAAAACCATATATCTGCTGTCTACAGGAAACGTACCTCAAAAAAAAGGATGCATACAGACTGAGAGTAAAGGGATGGAAAAAGGTTTTCCAGGCGAATGGAAATGAAAAAAAAGCTGGGGTAGCAATACTTATATCTGACAAATTAGATTTCAAAGTGAAGGACATAACAAGAGATAATGAAGGCCACTTCATAATACTAAAGGGAGAAATCCAACAAGAAGAAATAACTCTGGTAAACATATATGCACCCAATACAGGAGCACCAAGATACATTAAAAAACTCCTGGAAGATATCAAAGGAGAGATTGACAGCAATACAATCATAGTAGGAGACTTCAACACCCCATTATCATCATTGGACAAATCCTCTAAACAAAAAATCAGCAAAGAAACATCAATCTTAAATGACTCACTAGACCAGATGGAATTAATCGACATCTTCAGAACATTTCACCCCAAAACCACAGAATATACATTCTTCTCAAGTGCACATGGGTCATTTTCAAAGATAGACCATATGTTAGGACATAGGCAAAGTCTCTCCACATTCAAGAAGATAGAAATCATATCAAGTATCTTCTCCGATCACAGTGGCATAAACTGGAAATCAACTACAATAAAAACAACCCAAAGAAATCAAACACTTGGAGACTAAACAGCATGCTATTAAACCATGACTGGGTTACCAAAGACATCAAGGAAGAAATAGAAAACATCATGGCAGCAAATGACAATGAAAACACAACAATCCAAATTCTATGGGACACAGCGAAAGCCGTCCTGAGAGGGAAGTTCATAGCTCTACAAGCCTACTGCAAAAAACAAGAAACAATGGTAATAAATTACCTAACCCAACAACTCAAAGAGTTAGTGAGAGAGCAACAAGATAAGCCCAGTATAAGCAGAAGGAAAGAAATAATAAAGATCAGAGCAGAGATAAACGACATAGAGACCAAAGAAACAATACAAAAGATCAACAAAACCAAGAGCTTGTTATTTGAAAGGATAAAGAAGATTGATGAACCAACTGCCAGGCTCACCAAAAAGCAAAGAGAGAGGACCCAAATAAACAAAATCAGAAATGAAAGAGGTGAAATAACAACAGACCCCGACGAAATACAAATGATTGTTACAAAATACTACGAACAACTCTATTCCAACACACTGGACAACCTGGAGGAAATCGACATATTCCTAGAAAAATACAACCTTTCAAAACTCAATCAGGAAGAATCTAAACAGCTCAACAGGCCAGTAACTATGGACAAAATTGAATCAGTCATCAAAACGCTTCCGGCAAACAAACACCCGGGGCCAGACGGCTTCACAGGAGAGTTTTACCAAACTTTCAAGGAAGAACTAAAACCTATCCTCCTCAGACTATTCCAAAAAATTCAAGAGGAAGGAACACTTCCAGGCTCCTTCTATGAAGCCAGCATCACCCTAATACCAAAACCAGATAAAGACAACACAAAGAAAGAGAATTACAGGCCAATATCCCTCATGAACATAGATGCCAAAATCCTCAACAAAATCCTAGCAAATCGGAACCAGCAATACATCAGAAAGATCATACATCATAACCAAGTAGGATTTATCCCAGGAATGCAAGGATGGTACAATATCCGCAAATCAATAAACGTGATACATCACATAAACAAACTGAGAAATAAAAATCACATAGTCATATCAATAGATGCAGAAAAAGCATTTGACAAAATCCAACACCCTTTCTTGATAAAAACTCTCAACAGGGTGGGAATAGAAGGAGAATACCTCAACATAATAAAAGCTATATATGATAACCCCACAGCAAACATCATACTCAATGGGCAAAAACTAAAAACATTTCCTCTAAGAACAGGAACAAGACAGGGATGCCCACTCTCACCACTCCTGTTTGACATAGTACTGGAAGTATTAGCTATCGCATTTAGGCAAGAAGAAGAAATAAGAGGCATCCAAATTGGAAAAGAAGAAGTGAAGCTGTCCTTATTTGCAGATGACATGATATTGTACATAAAAAACCCAAAATATTCCATCAAAAAACTAATAGACTTAATAAATGAATTTGGCAATGTAGCGGGATACAAAATTAACGCCAAGAAATCTATGGCATTTCTATACACCAATAATGAACTTACAGAAAGAGAGACTAAAAAAGCAATCCCATTAACCATCGCACCAAAAAAATTAAGATACCTAGGAATAAACTTAATTAAGGAGGTAAAAGACCTATATGCAGAAAACTATAGGACACTGAAGAAAAGATAGAGGAAGACGTAAACAGATGTTAGAATATACCATGTGCATGGATTGGTAGAATCAACATCATTAAAATGTCCATACTACCCAAAGCTATCTACAGATTCAATGCACTCCCCATCAAAATACCAATAGCATATTTCACAGACCTAGAAAGAACTCTCCAAAAATTCATCTGGAATAAAAAAAGACCCCGACTAGCCACAGCAATCCTGAGAAAGAAGAATAAAGTAGGTGAGATCTCAATACCAGATTTGAAACTTATTACAAAGCCACTGTTCTCAAAACAGCCTGGTACTGGCACAAGAACAGACATATTGATCAATGGAACAGAATAGAGAATCCAGATATCGACCCAAACTACTATGCTCAATTAATATTTGACAAAGGAGGTATGAACATACAATGGAGTCAAGACAGTCTCTTCAATAAATGGTGTTGGGAAAACTGGACAGATACATGCAAAAAAATGAAACTAGATCACCAACTTACACCATACACAAAAATAAACTCAAAATGGATAAAGGACTTAAACATAAGACGGGAAACCATAAAAATACTAGAGGAATCCACAGGCAACAAAATCTCAGACATATGCCAAAAGAACTTCTTCACTGACACTGCCCCTAGGGCAATGGAAGCTAAAGAGAAAATTAACAAATGGGACTACCTCAAAATAAAAAGCTTTTTTACAGCAAAAGAAACCATCAACAAAACAATAAGAAAGCCCACTGCATGGGAGAACATATTTGCAAATGCTATCACTGATAAAGGTTTAATCTCCAACATCTACAGGCAGCTTATGCAACTTCATAAAAGGAAGATAAAGGATCCAATAAAAAAATGGGCAATGCACCTAAATAGAATATTTTCCAAAGAAGACAGAAGGAAGGCCAAGAGACACATGAAAACATGTTCAAAGTTACTAATTATCTGAGAGATGCAAGTAAAAACAACAATGCGGTACCATCTCACACCTGTCAGAATGGCTATCATCAACAAATCAACAAACGACAAGTGTTGGCGAGGATGCGGAGAAAAAGGAACCCTCGTGCAATGCTGGTGGGAATGCAGACTGGTGCAGCCACTGTGGAGAACAGTATGGAGTTTCCTCAAAAAACTGAAAATGGAACTCCCATTTGACCCAGTAATCCCACTCCTGGGAATATATCCGAAGAAACTAGAAACACCAATCAGAAAGGATATATGCACCACTATGTTCATAGCAGCACAATTTACAATAGCTAAGATTTGGAAACAGCCTAGGTGCCCATCAGCAGATGACTGGATCGGAAAACTGTGGTACATCTACACAATGGAATACTATGCTGCCATAAAAAAGAAGGAATTCTCATCATTTGCAGCAACCTGGATGGAATTGGAGAACATTATGCTAAGTGAAATAAGCCAGTCAATGAAAGAAAAATACCACATGATCTCACTCATTTATGGATAGTAAAGAACATTATAAACTGATGAACAAAGAGATAGATACAGAGACAGTAAAGCATCAAACAGAATTTCAAATTACAGGGGGAAAGTTAGGGAGAGGTGGGGCAGATAAGAAATCAAACAAAGCACTTGTATGCATGCATATAAGCATAAACAATGGATGGAAAATTCTGGGTGGTGAGGGCATGTATGGGTGGGGGGTGGGGGGCAATGGTAAGATATGTACACATATAATACCTCAATAAAAAAAATGTCAAAAAAAAAGATCAGGTACAGAAACAAGCTCAATCTGAACAGCAATTGGAGAAAAAAATTAAAAAGCAGGGGGAAAGCCTAAGGAAGCTTTGGGCAACATGAAACAAAGTAACATGCGTATAATAGGGCTGCCAGAAGGACAAGACGAGCAGCAGGGATTAGAAAATCTATTTGAAGAAATAATGACAGAAAACTTCCCGGATATGGGAAAGATAAAAATTACGCAAGTACAGAGAGTCCCAAGCAGGATCAACCCCAGAAGACCCACACCAAGATATGTCATAATTTCAATGGAAAATATAAATGATAAAGACAGAATCTTAAAGGCGGCAAGAGAGAGACAGAGAGTTAGTTACCTACAAAGGAACACCCATCAGATTGTCAAATGATTACTCAACAGAAACACAACAAGCTAGAAGAGAATGGAAGGAGGTATACAAAGTGTTGCAAAGCAAAGGACTGAATATAAGAATACTATATCCAGCAAGACTATCAATCAAAATTGAAGGGGAAATCAGGAGCTTCACAGACAAAAAAAGGCTCAGGGAGTATATCACCACCAAACCAGCAATGCAAGAAATGCTAAAGGGAATACTGTAAAAAGAAGAAATAAACAGGTAAGAAGGAATACAGACACAAAAATAGATATGAATACAAACAAATACCTTTCAGTAATAACTTTAAATGTGAACGGACTAAAGGCTACAATCAAAAGACATTGAGTGGCTGAATGGATAAGAAAAATATGACCCATATATGTGCTGTCTACAAATGACCCACCTCAGAACAAGAGACTCACACAGATTGAAAGTGAAGGGATGGAAAAAATATCACAGCGGCATAAAACTGGAAATCAACTACAATAAATACAATCCAAAGAAATCAAACACATGGAGACTAAACAGCATGCTATTAAACAAGGACTGGGTCACCAGAGAGATCAAGGAAGAAATAATAAACATCATGGCAACAAATGACAATGAAAACACAACAATCCAAACTCTATGGGACACAGCAAAAGCAGTCTTGAGAGGGAAGTTCATAGCTCTACAAGCCTATTGCAAAAAACAAGAAATAATGGTAATAAATTACCTAACCCTACAACTCAAAGAGCTAGAAAAAGAGCAGCAATAAAAGCCCAGTGTAACCAGAAGGAAGGAAATAACAAAGATCAGAGTGGAGATAAATGACACGGAGACCAAAGAAACAATACAAAAGATCAACAAAACCAAGAGATAGTTCTTTGAAAGGATAAACAAGATTGATGGACCTCTAGCCAGGCTCACCAAGAAACAAAGAGAGAGAAACCAAATAAACAGATCGATACAGAGGCAGTAAAGCATCAAACAGTCTGTCAAATTACAGCAGGAAGGTTAGGGAGAGGTAGGGAAGATAAGATATCAACCAAAGGACTTGTATGCAGGCATATAAACATAACCAATGGACGTTAAACTCTGGGGGGTGAGGGCATATATGGGAGTGGGGGGGGCAATGTTAAGATATGTACACATATAATACCTTAATAAAAAAATTGAAAAAAAAATTGAAGGGGAATTAGTAGCTTCACAGACAAAAAAATAAAAGGCTAAGGGGGTTTTATCACTACAAAGCCAGCAATGCAAGAAATGCTAAAGGGACTGGTGTAAAAAGAAGAAATAAAAAGGGAAGAAGGAACAAAGGCACAAAAAATAAAAATGGCTACAAACAAGTATCTATCAATAATAACTTTAAATATAAATGAACTAAATGCTCCAATGAAAAGGCATCATGTGGCTGAATGCATAAGAAAATATGACCCATACATATGCTGTCTACAAGACATCCAATTCAGAACAAGGGACTCACACAGACTGAAAGTGAAGAGATGGAAAAATATGTTCCAGGAAAATGGAAATTAAAATATCAGGGGTAGCAATACATATATCTGACGAAATAGACGTCAAAGTGAAGACCATAACAAGAGATAAGGAAGGCCACTTCATAATACAAAAAGGATCGATAAAATAAGAGGGTATAACCCTGGTAAACATATATGAACCCAATACAGGAGCACCCAAATACATTTAAAAGACTCCTGGAAAATATCAAGTGAGAGATTGACAACAATACAATCATAACAGGGGACTTTAATACCCCATTGAAATCATTGGGCAAATCCTCTAGAGAAAAAATCAGCAATGAAACAGCAATGCTAAACGACTAGATCAGATTGACATAATTAATATCTTCAGAACTTTTCACCCCAAAGCCATGGAATATACATTCTTCTCAAGTGCACATGGGATATTTTAAAAGATAGACAACATATTGGGTCACAGGCAAGGTCTCTCCAATTTCAAGAAGATTGAAATCATACCAAGCATCTTTTCAGACCACAATGGCATAATATTAGATATAAATTACAACAAAAACAAACAAAAAAATCCAAACACTTGGAGACTGAATAGCAAGATATTAAACAATGATTTGGTTACCAAAGAGATCAAAAAAGAAAATAAAAACAACCTGAAAATGAATGGCAATGATAAAACAAGAATCCAAAATCTATGGGAAAAAGTGAAAGCAGTCCTGAGAGGGAAGTTTATAGCTCTAAAGGCCTACCTCAAAAATAAAATACAAAACACACACACACACACACCAAGAAAAAAAATGGTAATAAATTATCTAACTCTACAACTTTACAAATTAGAGAGAGAGCAACAAGTAAGCCTAGAGTGAACAGAAAGAAGAAGATAATAAAGATCAGAGTAGAAATAAATGCCATAAAGACAAAAACAAACAGATAAACAAACAAAAACAATAAAGGATCATTGAAAACAAGAGCTTGTTCTTTGAAAAGATAAACAAGATTGATGAACCTCTAGCCAGGCTCACCAAGAAGCAAAGAGAGAGGACCCAAATAAACAAAATCAGAAATGAAAGAGGCAAAATAACAACAGACCCTACAGAAATAAAAAGGATTGTAAAAAAAAAAATACTATGAACAATTCTATTACAACCAACAAGACAACCTAGAGTAAATGGACATATTGCTAGAAAAATACAACCTTCCAAAACTCAATCAGGAAGAATCTAAAAATATCAATAGGCCGAAAACTAAGGAGAAAATTGAAGCAGTCATCAAAAACCTTCCAGCAAACAAAAGCCCTGGGCCAGAAGGCTTCACAGGAGAGTTTTAACAAACATTCAAACAAGAAATAAAACCTATCTTCCTCAGACTATTCCAAAAAATTCAAGAGGAAGGAACACTTCCAAGCTCATTGTATAAAACCAGCACTACCCTAATACCAAAACCAGATAAAGACAATAAAAATAAAAATAATTACAGGACAATATCCCTCATGAACAGAGATGCCAAAATCATCAAGAAAATTCTAGCAAATCGGATTCAGGATTACATCAGAAAGATCATACACCATTACCAAGCAGGATTTATCCCTGTAATACAAGGATGATACAATATCCATAAATCAATAAATGTGATACATCACATAAACAAATTGAGCGATAAAAATGACATAGTCAAATCAATTGATGCAGAAAAAGCATTTGACAAAATCCAATACCCTTTCTTGATAAAAATCCTCAGCAAAGTGGGAATAGAGAGATCATACCTCAACCTAATAAAAGCCTTATATGACAAACCTACAGCCAACATCATACTCAATGGGCAAAAACTAAAACCATTTCACCTAAGAACAGGAGCAAGACAGGTATGCCCATTTTCACCACTCCTGTTTGACATAGTACTGGAAGTGCTAGCCATAGCAATTAGACAATAAGAAGAAATAAAAGGTATCTAAATTGGAAAAGAAGACATAAATCTGTCATTTTTTATAGATGACATGATACTGTACATAGAAAACCCAAAGACTCCATCAAAAAATTATTAGACAAAAGAGATAAATTCCGCAATGTAGTAGGATACAAAATTAATGCCCAGAAATCTATCACATTTTTATACACCAATAGTAAACTTACAAAAAGAGAGATTAAAAAAATACTATTTACCATTGCAACAAAAAATTTAAGATAACTAGGAATAAACTTAACTAAAGAGGTAAAAGACCTGTACTTGGAAAACTACAGGACACTGAAAAAAGAGATAGAAGAAGACATAAACAGATGGAAGAACATACCATGTTCATGGATTGGTAAAGCAACATCACTAAAATGTCCATACTATATAAAGCAATCTATATATTCCATGCACTCTCCATTATAATACCAAAGGAATACTTCACAGACCCAAACAAACTCTCCAAAAATTCATCTGGAATACAAAAAAAAAAAACCCAGAATAGCTGCAGCAATCCTGAGAAAGAAGAACAAAGTAGGAGGGACCTCAATACCAGATATCAAGCTGTATTACAAAGCCACTGTTCTCAAAACTACCTGGTACTGGCATAAGAACAGATATATAGGTCAATGGAATAGAATAGAGAACCCAGAAATTGACCCAAATCACTATGCTCAACTTATATTTGATCAAGCAGGCTAGAGCATACAATGGAGTCAAGACAGTCTCTTCAATAAATGGTGTTGGGAAAATTGGACAGATACATGCAAAAAAATGAAATTAGACCACCAACTTACACCATACACAAAAATAAACTCAAAATGGATCAAGGACTTAAACATATGACAGGAAACCATAAAAATACTAGAGGAATCCACAGGCAGCAAAATCTCAGACATATGCCAAAGTAATATCTTCATGATACCATTCCTAGGGCAATGGAAACTAAATAGAAAATAAACAAATGGGACTACATCAAAATAAAATACTTCTGAACAGCAACATAAACCATCAACAAATCAACAAGAAAGCCTACTGCATGGGAGAACATATTTGCCAATGTTATCTCTGATAAGGTTTTAATCTCCAACATTTACAGGGAACTCATACAACTTAACAAAAGGAAGATAAACAACCCAATCAAAAAATGGGCAATGAATAAAAATAGATACTTTTCAAAAGAGGACATACAGAAGGACAAGAAATATGACAACATGCTCAACAAATCAACAAATGACAAGTGCTGGCAAGGATGCTGAGAAAAGGGAACCCTCGTGCACTGTTGGTGGGAATGCAGAATGGTGCAGCCACTGTGGAGAACAGTCTGCAGTTTCCACAAAAAAAACAAAACATTGCACTCCCATTTGACCCACTGATCCCACTTCTGGAAATATATCCCAAGAAACTACAAACACTAATCAGAAAGGAAATATGCACCCCTATGTTCAGAGCAGCACAATTTACAATAGCTAAGATTTGGAAACAGCATAAGTGCACATCAGCAGATGAGTGGATTAAAAAACTGTGTTACATCTACAAAATGGAATACTACACCACTGTAAAAGGAAGGAACTCCTGCCATTTGCAGTAGCATGGATGTTCCTGAGAGCATTATGCCAAGCGAAATAAGTCAGTTGGAGAAAGATAAATATCACATGATCTCACTCATTTGTGGAATATAAAGAACAACATAAACTGATGAACAAAAACAGATCTAGAGACAGAGAAGCATCGATCAGACCATCAAACCTCAGAGGGAAGGCAGGAAAGGGGGAGTTTAGAGATCCACCAAAGGACTTGTATGCATGCATATTAGCATATCCAATGGACACAGACACTGGGGTGGTAGGGCTTGTCCTGGTGGATGGGAGTGGCCAGTGGGTGGTTAATTGGGGAAATAGGAGTCATATATAATACTTTAAACAATAAAAAATACAAAAAAATAAGTGATCTTGGAAAATCTAAATTTTTTTTTAAATTTATCTATCTATATATGCATCTATTTTTGGAAAAGGGGAATAGTGGAAACAACAGATAGGTTTGAGTTTAGTGAGTGAAAGTAATTAAGCAATTAGGAGAAGAAGAGAGCAAGAGAGGAGAGGAAAAACAAAAGCATTAAAAAAATTGACTAGTGAAGAGAGAGAAAAGAGAAGGGTGCCTGTACTTGGAGCAAGGGAGAGGAAATTAGATATATGAGTAAACCAATAATGACTATATTAATTACATGTCACTAAATCAGATAAAGAGGACCAATTTTTAACAAGGGGTAAAAAGAAAGGAGAGAGATAAACTAAAGCAGGGACAGGAGAAGAGAAACAGGATGAAAAAGGGAAAAGCGAGGAAGAAAAGTGTGGGAAAAAGAAAAATTAAGAAAAAAGAAAATAATGATATAAAAATAGAATGAAGAAAAATAATACAAAAAATAAAAGGTTAAAAATTGTTTTCTCCCTTAAGTAAAAGATATAAATAAAAAAGTGTAGTGTCATTTGCTTCGGCGGAGTTTTAATGTGCCATGGGGGCTGGTTTAAGACCCCGCTCTACTGTTCTGTCTGCCACTTGTCAGTTTCCTATTAGATTGTCAGCACCATTTTGAAGTTCCCAGCGATCCACAGCTCCTCTGTGTCTATCTCCTCAGTCTTGGTTGCAGGCAGGTGGGACCAATCTGGCTTCTTTGTTTGTCTGCCTGCTTTCAGGCTTATTTACTCAAGCGTCAATTTCTTAACTGCACTTTAGGTGGGGGTGTTTCCTGGACCAAACAGCCCCTCAACCCAGTCCCCCAGAGTTTCCTGGCATTATTCAGTTTCCTCTGCAAAGCTCTAGGCTGGGTGTGGCTGCACTAGTTGCCCTGTGGGTGCTGCTGGGAGTGGCTGGCTCTTCAGGAGAAACATGGCTGCTTATGGTTGGAGGGTCTGGAATGTCCCAGTGTCAGATTGCTGGTCACCTCTCCCTGTCCTACTCCCATCCACAGCCTCTCCACAAAACTGCACCTCCAATTGCACCCAGCCTCAATGAATATAATTGAAATGTCCAGTGAACTGGGTTTAGCAAACAAACGCAGGGAAAATATAAAGGCAAAAAAAAACACACACCACTGTGAGCTTCACTTCCCCTGGTACTATGCAGCTCTGGCAGTTCCTCAGGCTCCCTTTCTGGGCACAGCCTCTCACGGCTGTGGACTTAAATCTAGATTTCTGGCTGCCAACAGCCCTATGGACCCGCTTCCACCAAGGGACTCAGAGTTGGTGGAGCGCAGGTTTCTTATGACCCTCTAGTCCCAATGGTCACGCATCACTCTCTCTCTCTAGCCCAGATCCCTGATCCTACCTTTCTTCAGGCATCCTCTGTTGTTTCTGGGTGTGGATTATCTCACAAGCTGTGTTTAATTCTCCAAGTGAGTGTTGTCAATTTAGTTGTTCCTTCTATCTACTTCATTAGAAGGTGCAGGACACATCCGCCTATTCAGCCACCATTTTGAACTCTTCCTTTTATTGCCATTCTTATTCTTCATGCCTGTTTTCTCTTTACTTCTTCTTCTTACAACAGTCCTTTCTGTATTTGTTGTAGTGTTTATTTGGTGGTAATAAAATCTTTTGGCCTTTTTTTATCTGCAACGCTCTTTATTTCATCTACAATTTTGAGTGATGTCCTTTCTGGATAGAGTAGTCCTGGGTACATTCCCTTGGTTTTCATTATTTTGTATACTTCATGCCATTTTCTACTGAGAAATTAGCCAACAGTCTTGTAGTTAACTTTCTGTCTCTCTTGCATCCTTTAAGATTTTTTCTTTGTCTTTAATGCTTGCCATTTTAATTATTATGTGCCACAGTGTGGTTTTTTGGGGGTTCATTTTGGGTGTGACTCTCTGTGTTTCCTGATTTTAAGTGACTTTTTTCTTCACCAGGATAGGAAATGTTTCTGCCATTATTTCTTCAAACAGGTTCTCTATTCCTTGCCCTGATTCTACTCCTTCTGCTACCCATATAATGCAAATGTTACATTTCATATTTTTCCAAATCACCCTTAAACTCTCTTCCTGATTTTTTTTTCTTTTGCTGCTTTTAATGTGTGTTTTTTTCTTCTTTATCTTCTAATTTGCTGCTTCAGTCCTGAGCTTCTTCTAGTTAAATCCTTCTAGGGAGTTCTTTATTTCAGCTATGCCATTCTTCACTTCCAATTGATTCTTATGCATTGTTTCAAACTCTCTTTTCATGTTGGTGTAGTTCTCAGTAAGTCCCTTAATATTCTCATTAAGTTCCTTATAATTCTCATTAAGTTGCTTGCAGTTGTCTCAGAGTTCTTTAAGTACCTTTATTACCATTTGAATTCTTTATCTGACAAATTGCTTGCCTCCATTTCATTGAGTTCCTTTCCTGGTGATTCCTCCTTTTCTTCATTTGAGGGTTGTTTCTTTGTTTCCTCAATTTCTGCCCCATTGTATTTGTTTCTATGTATTTTATCAAACTGCTATGACTCCCAGAATTAGTGAGGTGGTCTTATTTAGTAAGTGTTTTGTGGGATCCAATGGTGCAATCTCTTAGATATTCTGAGCTGGGTGCTCTAGGAAAGCCCCTAACTTGAGTTATCCGTTGTGTTCTCCTGTTGTAGTTCACTCTTGAATGTTATTATTCCATTTGTGGATGCTGACTTTGTGGCTCACCCTAGATCATGTCATGCAAGCTATTGTGCAGGTGCAGGTGCTGACCAAACAGAACAAAATACAACACAATAAAAAATAAATAAATAAATCAAAAAATATACACAAGACTCCTCCAGCACCAACAAAAGCCACCACCAGAGAAGAGACAATTAAGAAAGAAAGAAGAGGAGGAACCAAGATGGTGGCATAGGTAAATGCCTGTACTTGCTGCCTCCCACAAGCACATCAAAATTATAACTAAAATACAGAGCTGCCATCATCCAGAACATCAGGAAAGCTGGATGAATGGAAGTGCTACAACTAGAAAAATAAAGAAGAAAGCACACTGAGACTGGTAAGAGGTGCAGAGGCACCAAACAGCCTGGTCCAACACCCACATGTGCTGCCTTCTTAATTGGGAGGGAGATCATCTCTGCAGAGGCCACCTTTGAGGAGAAAGGGGTCACAGCCATATAACAGAAGCCCAGCCCTGGGTCCCAGAGCTGGGAAGAGAAGTCCCCATAACTACATAACTATGAGTTGTAAAAACCAGTGTGGCTTAGGGCTCAGGGACACAGAGGCTGCTGGAGACCCAGCTGTTCCTCTTAAAAGGTCAGCATCACAAACTGAACTTACAAGATTCTGCTTCCTCTGAGCTCCAGCACCAAGGCCAGGCTCTGGGGGACACAGACACATATGAGGAGGAAATGGATTGTCTGGCATAAGGGTAGGAACTCAGGTGTGGCTTTCTCCAAGAAGGGATCATTGTTCCAATGCTCCCAGGTCACAGGACTGACTGGCAGCCATTTCTGTTTGTTCTGCCCTGGTGATTCCCTAGGTCCCAACTCATCCAGTTTACAACCCCACCCAAGCTGTGTGCAGTGGCTTTTGCATATAAATGGCTTGTCCTTACTCAGGCTAAAAATCTTTCAAATAAGCTGCAGGTCATGGAGCCCCAAAACTCTCAATAAAAGGCCAAAGACCCGGCATCAGCACCAGCCTGGCTTGCTTCATAGCTGGGCCTCCTCTGGGCACTTCCAAACCTGATACAAAGAGGAAAAATCTGCAGATCTCCTTGTAGCTCCTACTCAGTGGCCCCAGACAGTGGCTGACTTTGCACCTACCTGAAGACCCAAGAGCCAGTGTACCCAGTGGTCAGTCTCATACCATACCAGATTATAACTCTACACACCCATAAGCAACACACTCAAAAGGCAGACTAAGTGATCATGAAAACCCTACTGAAGCAAGTCTTGCTCCATATGGGTGTCTCCTACACAGCAGCTCTGCCATTGTAGTAGCAGCTGGTCCCCACAGCCAATTGGCCTGGAGGTCAAATCCTCTAAGTGACACCAATAGCAATCGAGCCTCAACAGCAAGAATACTGTGCTCACATGGCACCAATGGGTACACCTAGAGTTCCCAGCTTAGGTGATGGGGGAGGCTGAGCCACTGGGCCCTATAAAACATCTACTACACAAGGCCACTACCAACTCAAAGAGACATAGTAGTTATACCCAATACATAGAAACAAACACAGGGAAGCTGCCAAAATGTGGAGACAAAGAAAAATCACAAATGAAAGAAATTGAAGAAAGCAAACTACTGGATATAGAGTTCAAAACCATGGTTATAAAGTTACTCAAGAATCTTCTAGAAATCTTCAAGGGACTTAGTGAGACTTTCAAGGATCTTAGTGAAAATGCCAAGAAAATGGAAAAGGACCAGTCAGATATTATATATGAAGATAGTGTAAGGAGCCTCTGGGACAGTTTCAAGTGTACCAACATTCGCATTATGTGTTTCTAGAAGAAGAGAGAAAGCAAGATATTGAAAACCTATTTGAAGAAATAAAGACAGAAAACTTCCACTACCTGGTGAAAGAAATAGACTTACAAGACCAGGAATCACAGAGTCCCAAACAAGAGGACCACCCCAAAACACATCATAATTAAAAAGCCAAGGGCTAAAGACAAAGAGAGAATCTTAAAAGCAACAAGAGAAAAGCAGTTAGTTACTTACAAGGGAATGCCCATGACTGTCAGCTGATTTCTCAATAGAAACTATGCAGGTCAGAAGGGAGTAGCAAGAAATATACAAAGTGATGAATAGCAAGGACCTACAACCAAGATTACTCTATCAAGCAAAGCTATCATTTAGAATAGAAGGTCAGATAAAGAGCTTCACAGACAAGAAAAAGCTAGAGGAGTTTATCACCACCAAACAAGTATTGTATGAAATGTTGAAGGATATCCTTTAAGAAGAGGAAAAAGAAGAAAAAGATAAGAATATGAACAACAAAATGACAGCAAATATTACCTATCAACAATTGAATCTAAAAATCAAAATAAATAAATAAGAAAGCTAACAAACAGGATAAACTGGTGAATAAAATAGAATCAGAAGCATGGAAATGGAACAGACTGATGATTCTCAGAGAACAGGGTGGTGGGGGTAGGAAGAGATTAAACAAAGATCTTATATGCATGTATGCATTACTATGGACACAGACAATAGGGTGTTAAAGGTCTGGGGTGGGGTGGGAACAGGGTAGAGAAGGCAATGGGGGGAAAAAGAGGGACATCTGTAATAATCTCAACAATAAACATTAAAAAATAAATATTTTTTTAAGAAGAAAGAAAGAAAAAAGAGAGCAAGAATGATAGAAGAAACAGAATGAACAAAGTACAAATGAAAAAGGGGGGAGGAATATGTAGATGCAGAGCTGAAATAAAGAAAATAAGAATAAAGAATTAGGGGAATGGTGGAAGAAAAATGTTTTAAAATAACAGTGGAAGAAAATAAAGAAATTTTGAAAAGAAAAATAGAGGAGAAAGCAGATAAATCTAAAATGAGAAAAGGAGAAATGATGAAAAAGCAGAAGAAAAAGAAAAGAGAGAAAGAAATGGGGAAAATGAGTAGTGAAAAAATTGAATAGAAAAAGGTAAGAGGAAAATTAGATATATGAATGAAACAACAATGACTGTAATAATAACAAATCAATAAAGCAGATAGATAATAAGATTGGTTTTAAAAGGAAAGAAAAGAGAAAAAATAAAAATAGAAATTTTAAAGAGAAAAGGGGAAAAAAGGAAAAAAATGTGAAGTGGCATTTCAGCAGAGTTTGGTGCCCATGGGATCTCCCTTTGTATCCTACTCTTCTGATGGCTATGACTGACTCTCCTGTCTGTCAATTCTTGGCTTCCTGTGAGGTACTGTGTTAACCACTGTCAGGAGCTGTCCTCCTTTGGCTTTCAGCAACCTGTTTGAAACTCCAAGTAATCCACCATTTGTGTCTCTCTCCATAGGACTTGGCTGCAATCAGGAGGGTCCAATCTTCCCTCTAAAGTAGTTTTGTTAGCAGCTTGGGGCCCAGGGCTAGGTCTGCAAATGTTCCCTGGTTCCCTGGATTCTGCCTCCACCACACCTTTGCCTGCTAGCCAGCTGTCACTCTTAATCACTCAAATGTCTGTTTCTGATAGGGCTTTAGATGGGGAAGTGCTGTCTAGCTTTCAGGGAATGTGGTTGATGTGTTTCCCTGTTCCAGAGCTACTCTTCCGTGAGTGGCCCAAAATATTACTCTCTACTTAGCTGGGCAGAGATCCTTGTATGGAGAACAGTGGTATCAGCTGGATACCTGGAGTTTCTATCAACTCTCCCATGGGAGGCAAAGTATCAGACAGGTTCCCAGGATAGTGGTGAGGACAGCCCCTTCCCCAATCCAGTCACTGATGCTCCCTGAAACTGTTGAAACCCTTAGGCTTGGCCTCTGCTTGTTTCCTCTGAAAAGTTCAAAAATGCAGGGCAGGCTGTATCACCTAGGGAAGGGTAGTTTTCTTTTCCTGCCCTGGGGATACTGGTGGTGGCTAGCTCCTCTCAGGAAAAATGGCCTTTTCCCTTTAAGGGTGTACATCCAAATGCAGAACTTTGGCTACTGCTTTTCAAAGTCTCCCTGCAATGCTTCCTAATTCAGACTCTAACTTAGGCACCGCAAGTACATACTTCACTCCCTGCATCAAATCCTCAGGTGAGTAGATGAAAACTCCTTTGCTCTGAGTTTAAAAAGGAAAACAACAAAAAACTGCAGCTTTCTCTCCAACTGGCTCTGGTCTACCTGCTCCAGATTATGCCAGCCCAGCACCCCTACCACCTTTCATGGCTGGGTGTTATATGGGCTGCTGGTCTTGGCTCTGGTGCTCTCGGCTGTAGAGTCCAGCCTGTGTTCCTTGCCTCCATCTTCTGGGGGAACAGACCCTCCCATAGCCAGTAGCTCAGTCCTCACTCTTGGCCAGAAGGCCTGCCACCCCTGGAAGTTGGGTCAGCTCCTCTTGCTACCCAGCCCTTTCTACCTGTCTCCAGATGTTTTCTGTCCTTCCTTGATATAAGTCTCCCCCTCAGCTAAACCTCAGTTGGTAATTCCAGGTGAATGTTCTTCATTTTAGTTATATTTCCAGTCTGGCCCTGGGAGGAGGTGCATGACAGGTCTGTCTATTCGGCTGCCATAACCTACATTTTTATTCCTTACTAGGGGCCCAGTGCACAAATTTGTGCACCTTGAAAGGAACTGTGGGCCGCGAGGCTGCAGTAGGCACAGGGGCGGGTCTGGGTCCATCCACACGACCCTGCCCAGCCCCTCTCACCACAGCCCCCTGTCCCCTGTCTGCCGGCAGCCCTGCTCCTTCCACTGCTGCTCCCACACACTGACAGCACAGAACGATTGGGGCCAGCGCCAGCAGTGGGTGTGAGCGGTGGCTGCTGCCCTCATTGCCCCTCAAGAGCAGGGAGAGGTGGAGAAGCCTTCAGGGACCATCAGGGCCAGCAGCCGCCTCTCGCACCCACTGATTGTGCCAAGTGATCGGGACCAGCGCCGGGCACCGGCAGTGGGTGCAAGCGGTAGCTCTGGCGCCAGCTGCTGGTGCGAACAGGGCCAGCATTGGTGGTGGGTGCAAGCAGCGGCTCCAGTGCCAGCAGTGGGTGTGAGCAGGGCTGGCACCAGCAACAGGTGTGAGGGCCGGGCAGGACTGCGGCACACAGGAGCAAAGAATTTTCAGTAACCACCAGAGGCTCACCCCGATGACAGCGACCGGTGCCCCACCTTGGTCTGGCACCTCCGCTCACCTGCTCCAGCATCCCACCACAGCCAACGCCCGCCATGTTCTGCACACACCCCCTGGTGGTCATCGCATGTCATAGCGACCAATTGTTTGGTTGATTGGTTGTTCCAGTTGTTCTGCCATTTGGTCTATTTGCATATTAGCCTTTTATTATATGGGATGAACATATTTTTCTTTAACTCACCAAGCATCTGTTCTAAAGTCCTTGTCTCATCATTCTAACGTTGGGTGATATTGGAATTGCCACCTTTATAGTTGAGAGTGGCTTATACTTTTCTGGCTGTTTATTTGTAGAATAATATTGGATTGTTTCTTGGACATGTTAAATGTTATATGTAGAGCTTTGGATTGTCTTGTATGCCTTCTAAGAGTGTTGATTTTTTTAGCCACCAATCAGCTTGGTTAGACTCAAATTATTACTATTAAGTATCAAAAGAGTACTCAAATTTGGTTAAACTCAAATGTCAAGTTCTGTCATCTTTGCTATGGGAGGCAGCTCAGATCTCAGAAAGACTACTTTCAAACAGCTCCATACATTCATGGTGCAGCCATCGACTTAGAAGCATTTTTACACAGAATGTGGGATTCTCCTTCTTTGGATTTCTCCCTTTGATGATCCCACCAGTCTCTGGAAAGCCTGGTTGCACTTAGCTCCTTTCTCTAGTCCTTCCAGGCAGAAAGACAATAAGATTTCTATCAGAATTTTCTTTACCCCAAGCAAGTCCACCATTGTAACTTCCCTCAGGAGAAAGCAATGAAAATGGAAACCCACCCCATTTGGTCACTTCCTCCAAGTTTAGATTTTCCTATAAAATATAACTGCTTTCATTTGTTCCCCAGAGAACAGGGGTAGTTGTTTTATTATATTGAGCTCAGAGTTTATTTTTGTTACTTCAAGTTAATTTTTCAAGAATTTATTCCTCCACACAGGAAGCAGTACTTTATAAATTTCAAATAAATATTTACAGTTATAAAAAACGGTTACCCAAGGTTATATAATTATTACATGTAGAATATGCCCTCAAAACCAGTTCTTTTTTCCACTGTTCAGTGATTTTCAAACAACACACAGAGAAATATACACCATTGATGCTAAAATGAGTTTTCCACTGAATTTTCATGGTGCTTATAGCCTGATATAATTTCTCAGGTGCTTCTGAGACAATGTCTACCATTGAACACAGTATGGTGGTTCAACTGCCCCTTAATTACTTTATTTTTAAATATTCCATTCTATACTGGAAACTCATCCTTAATACTTGCATGTTCATAAATATCATCACACAAGCTTCCCTGGGGATAAATTGGACTCTAAGGAGTTAAATTTATATTCATCAAGCCCAGAGAAGGATTGGTAAACCAAAGTCTATTTATTAATTTTCAATTAGCAATATCACATCTGAGAAAGCTTTAAAGCTCATATCAGCTACTCCTCTAAGTAGGGAAACACACATAGGAGAGAAAATAAACATCAGAAGTCCCTGTGTGGATGCAGTAAGGGCATACTGAGTAAATGCTTTGAAGGAGACCATCAAATCCTGATAGTTATGTGTTTCTTCCCCCTTCCCTCCGACCTCAACCCCTCCCCCCTGCCTCTTCTAGCTGAAGTCATGAATTCCTTCTGCCTACCTTACACAATTCTGGAACTGGAGAGCAAAATCCATTAAAGCAGGTTGGTATGTGGGATTAGTTTTCCTTTCTGCTTTGGTTTTGACAGGTTTTAATCCAGTTACTTGTTGAATCTGAGACTTTCCTCTGATGATTTCCATTCTATCTAGTAAGGCCCTCTTCCAGGGTTGCTCCATACTGTTCTTTCCCTATTCCAGCCAGATAAAGCCTTGATGATATGACCTGTCTGCAATCTGGGCTCTCACTGCTGCCAATTACCGCCCCCCCTCACCAACTGATCCTACACAAATTATGCTAAAGATCTATTGAGTCATCTTTTTCCACTGTCATACTCATCATTGTCATCATCATCATCATCATCATCATCAACAACTTCATCATTTCATTCTAGCAATTCCAGCAGTGACTTTATTTACATGTTCTAATGCTATAATCCTAGTATCTCTGAGAAGTAGGAAAGGCATGTATAATCAACTTCACTTTATATGTGAGAAATCTAAAGCCCAGAAAAGTTTTTTATTCAAATATGTGCAGCTAGCTAGCAATGAAGCCAGAACTGAAATCCATGTATTTTACTTTCTAGTCTCAAACACTTTTCCCAACAATAATGTTTCACTGAAGATGCCTATTATAATGCAGATTCCTAAGCCCCACACTCTTTTATTAGAAACTTAAGAGGGAAATCTTCAAAGGGTCTTTAAAGGGCCCCCAAGTCTTTCTTATGAGCAGGCAAAATGGCCCACACTGCATAATATTCTGTCTACCAATCAGGGTTAGACATTAGTGTCTCCTGTCCCACATACAGTGCTGGAAATATCCTATAAACATATACTTGTGGTCCCAGGTCTTTGAATTACATCCTTTTTCAAAAGCTCATGTTCTTTGATATAGGCCACTTTAGCTAGGGATTTATGACAGGCCAAATGATAATCTCAGAGATGTTCTGCTATAGTCCCCACACAATTTTATTTCTGGGATTTTACTTATAGGAACCTCCAACATTTATGATTATTTTCAACTCTCCTTTTGCATGAGTCCCATGTAACTCATATTATTGTGTCTCTTTTTAATCAAATATGAATTTGATTTTTCCCCCAATGTCATAGGTATTGCAACCTTGCAACCAACTAGTGTTCAATCACCCAACTCCTTAGCTTCTCTATTAATATAGGGAAATTTCTATTGTATCCCATGGGTCTAAAAAATGCTGCAGAGTTAGAACACCTGCCATAATTTTAAGGAGACTCTGCAGCTCAGCTATTGAGAAATATTGTTCAAAGTGCCCTTCAAGCTTGGCTGTTCTAACTTTATAGCTTCTTCTTTCAGGAAACATATACTCATCTATTTAAGGTACCCATTGTTCTATCTATCCTTTTAGAAAGGCAAGTGGTAAATAGAAGGAGGGCGATAAGAAAGGAGGCCGTTTAGACCTGCTTAGTCTAGGAGAAACAAAGCCCTCTTGGTTATGTAAAGTCTAGTTCAGTTGTTGGCAAACTCATTAGTCAACAGAGTGGCAAACCTCAGCTCGCGAGCCGCATGTGGCTCGCGAGCTGCATTTTGCCGACCACTGGTCTAGTCTACCTCACCAAGACTAAAGTTCAACAGTAAGATTTGGTCATCAAGTCTTCCTTTTCCTTACATTGTTTCTTCTGCATATATTTTCTTCTGGGACCTCACAGGCTGACTGAGGATAGGATTTTGGATTTTTTTTTTTTTAGCATATCATCTCTTCTCTTTTCCTCTCCTCTCCTCTTCTCTCTCTCCTCTCCTCTCCTCCCCTTCCTTCCCCTCCCCTTCCTTCTCCTCTACTCTCCTCTCCTCTTTTCTCTCCACTCCCCACCCTTATTCTTCTCTCTCTCTCTCTCTCTCTCTCTCTCTCTCTCTCTCTCTCTCTTTAATTTATTCTAATCACAACAGACATGTTCACACAATTCTGTCTTGAATAGATGTTCCTGTCTTTCTGGGACCATCCCCAAGGGTTACAACATGATAAGATCATATCTCTCTCCTCCTATTCAGGGCCCTAGTCTCAATATATTTTTCACCCCCTAAGAATAAATCTCCCAGTGGAAGATACCTGCTCTCTATGGCTCAAAGAAGAAGCTAGTTAAACTGAGGGTCAAGCTGATCTTTAGATTAATGAAGAATGTTCAGCTGGTATAGGAGAAAATTAGCATAATTTACTATATCAGTTTCTAAATCAATGACAGCTAAGTCACTTAACTTATGTGGAATTTACTTTCCTTGCATGATAAATAAGGAAGGTGGATTTAGCAACAACTTCTAAATAAGTGGTTTTCTAACTGTGATCTACAGTACTTTGGGCCCATCATACTTTACTTTAACTAGAGCAGCTATTATTTTATCTGTTGTATAATGAGGCTCCAAGTAAAACTATGGTGAACAAAGGGTTAAACCACTAAAACATTTAAAAATACTCACCTATAGAACACTTGAGGTTAAGTCCAATCTTAACATGTTTTTATCTGGAAGTAAAAGCTCTTTATAACCATTTCATTAAAATGGGAATATTTGGGGTTGTCTTATCAAATAATAAACTTAACAGGTGGGGATTTCAGTCTGGGTTGCCAGGAAAGCAATGCCATGAAAGATTGGTGAAGCAAATATTTGAATGCAAGTTTATGGTCATTAAAAAACCATCCCAATGCATGACCGCCTTGTGACATGCATCCAGTGGATACTGAGCTCCCCTTAAGTAGTGTTAAAGAACAAAAATTCAACTGAGTAAATTTGAAGATTGAAATGGTTAAGGAGAGGTTCCTGATTACAGCCTCATTTGTATTTACTCCTAACCAGTTCCACAGGCAGATAGGCACGTGACCAAGGTAGTGAATACTGAACCATAAATAACCTCTAGTAGGTCCTGTCCAACACAACAATGTAAATTTAGGAGAATTGATCAATGAGGTGTCTCAGTTTGTTTGTTAATAGTTAGGGACATTGTTAGATAACCTAAAAAGTATTGCCTGATTGTGTGCCAACCACCTAGGCATTCATAGCCCAAGGAGAATGATAACCACCATAGAAAAAGATAAAATATATAGGGCATAAGTACTTCCACTAAGGTGGCACAGATAATGGACAAACCTGAGTTATTAATGAGAAAACCCATGCCTGAAATATTACTCCCCATCACCCCCTTAGCAATGACCTGGGATATAGGAATGATGGTGTTCCCAGGCCCAGGCCAGAGTAAAAGAAATAAAGAAAACAAGAAAGGGTTTCATATTTAGTTAAAGTCTTGTTCTGGTGTCTTGGGTGGAAAGAGTCTACATTGATGTTAACTACTTCTCTTTCTTGTCAATTTGATTCATAGGTCTCTATCATCTGCACAGGACCAAATTTCAGATGGAGCCTTCTTTAACTGTGAGATGTGTAACTAATGGTCAATACCTTTAGTTTTGCAGCAATATCAGTACTTAGGAGTACTTGGTAAGATCCTGTCCAATGGAGCTTGAGGACTGTCTTTGTCTAATGATGCTTCCAGAATAGCTAGTCACCAAGCTCTAAGCTGGGACCAACAGAATCCTTTGAATTGGAATCTGGAAAAGCTTCTTTAACTTGTTGGTAATAGGCATGAGTATAAGACATTGAAAACTTACAGTAGTTGATCATACTAGCATGAGACAATAGGGATATACTGAAAGCTCTATACTAAGAGACATTGGCCTATTGCTAACTGTCTCATATGGAGTGATTGTATGTTTCCCAGAAGGTATGCTGAAAACAGCAAGACCAAAGACAATATCTTAGGCCTAGGGACTCAAAAAGTTTGGATATTTTAAGTTTGTGGATCCCATTAGATCTCTCTACCTTGGGGGTGATAGGGACAGTTGATAATTTTTTTCTTCTTTAAATTTTATTTGCAAATACTGTTTACATTCAATATTATTTTATATTAGTTTCAGGTGCACAGCATAGTGGTTAGACAATCATATACTTTACAAAGTGTTTCCTCTGATATTTCAAGTACACACCTGGCACCATACATAGTTATTACAATATTATTGACTATATTCCCTATGAACAGTGATAATTCTAAGAAGCTTTTGATTAAGACTTGTATGATTTGCTCAATGAATTGGGTACATCAGTTACTGGGATTGTAAGAGTTATACCCTGAGTGGGAAACACATTTTTTTTAACAATTTATTTGCCACTGTGAAGGCATGAGCTTTGTGGACAAAGAAGGCTTCAACTTATCCTGAAAACATGCATACAATAACAAAAGCATTGATATATTAAGTGCAGTAAAATAAAGTCCAGTTGCATGTGTTCAAAAGGTTCAGAGAGAGGAGGTCTGAGGCCTCTGGGGCCAAAATTAGTTTTTCCAGATTTATGGACATGGCAGGTCAGACATTGCTGGCAGACTGTTTTCACAAATTATAGAAGTCTGTTCACCAATGACTTATTGTAATTTGAATCATCTTAAATGCACTGTGGTGGGCGAAGGAATGAACACACACACACACACACACACACACACACACACACACACACACAAATAAGGTTTGCCAGGGAGCTGTGAAAACCAAGTGGCTCTGGGGGAAGAAAAATGGCGGCAGAATAGACAGACGGATCCCGAGCCTTGTCCCGGAGCAGAAAGAAAGAACAACTGAGTATTTGTTGGCGAGTTAAGGGATAGCTATACTCCAGGAGAAGGTGGGGGACTGCTGAACGGGGTTCCCTTGACTGGGCAGCCCCCACTGCTGCTGGGTCCCCTCCCAGAGCTACGGGATTGGATTGGATGCAGAGACTGCGCCATTTTGAAGAGGAAAGTGGATCTTATTGGAAGCCTGAAAATCTACAACTGCGGCAACCACCGAACAGCTGCGGACCCCAGAACACCAGTCCCCAATTGGCACAAACATGTGGATTCAGAGGAGCTCTACACTCCACCATGGAAAGGTCAGATTTTGCCTGGGATAAGGTGAGGTCTCTGGTCCTGGCAGGAGAAACACGAGCACTGTGGGATCTGGAGGACCGGGGTAAGTCTGTGCCTAGAAAAATCCAGGCTGTTGGCGCTGGCGTGATCCGTGAATGTGGAAGGGGGTCCTCAGAGCTGTTAACAGAAGGGATCTCTAAAAAGCAACCCATTTTGATCTGACGCAAAAGGACAGCCTAAAAATTTCAAGAGTGTGCTGGCTGCTTAGACCCAAGGGGTAAGAGGGACTGCACAGACTTACGCTCAGACCCTTTGTTCACACACTTGGGCTTTTTCCTCTTAAAATCCTTGCTTCTGATTACTAAGCCCAATACATAGGATCACCCAGTTGGGGACACCCTGGGAGACTGCAGGGGAAAGTTGTTTTGCTGGAACCTGGGGATCAGATCGGGGAGTGACCATCAGAGAGCCAGCTCTGGGGCAGCCCACTCCCACAAACCGGTATTGAGTGCCACAGGGAAAACAGGATCTAAGCACAAGATAGAGAGGCCATATAGATCTGGAAGTCAATCCAGAAACACTGCCACCCAGGGGCTGAATCACAAATTGACTCTTGTGTAATCAAAAATAAAGGAATACAAGAAAATAACACACCACCTGCTTAAAAATCAGGACTGGCTTACAACACTGAGGAGCAGTGGAACGCAGGGAACCGCAATACTGTCCAGACTGGGAAACAGGAATGCCAAACAGAACAATAGAGGAAGTGAATGACATTCACTACTGTACATTTTATTTATTTTTTTATTTTCATTTTTTACTTAAGAAACTAATTTTTTTCTTTTTTCCTCACTTGATTTTACCTTTTTAATTATTACATTTTTATTTTCAATCAGTATTATTACTACTACTATTTTACCTTTTTTTAAAAAACAAGTGTCATTTTATTTTCTCTTTATTTTACTTCGGGATTAGTGTTCTACATTCTATTTTCATCTTTCCTTTAGCATCATTTTACTCTATCTCAACTCTACCTTTATGCCATCACTCTCTTCCTAACATTTCCCCTTTTGGTGTCCTGTTTCTCTTACCCTTTTCCTGCTTTAGATTTTCCCTGTTCTTTCTGTTTACCCCCTGTTAAAATTTCACCCTACTTATACATCTAATTTCCAATTGCCTGCTCCAAGTCAATACACAACTCTCTCTTCTCTGTATTAACTATCCAAAAAATTGTTTTTCTCTGTCCTTTTGTTGTTGTTTACTTGAATGTTGATTATATCAATTTTTTATGCTTTTTTATGAGATTGTTTTGCTTATTCTTTTTTTGTTTGCTTTGTTTTTATTTGTTTTTTGCTCCTGTTTTCCCTCGCTTCACTTGATATTAGTTGGTGTTTGTAGTTTGTATTGATATCAAGGTAATTGTTGCTGGCATTTGTTGGGATTAGAGGCTGTTCTATTGGAGTTTTCTCCCCATATATATAGTTTGTTCCCCTTTTCTTTCTTAGTCTCTTTCTTTTCCCTCTTACTTTTTTTTCTTTTCCCAATTGCATTTTGACACTCCTTTTTTTTCTTTCTTTTTCCTCTTCTTCTTTCGCTCCTATCCCCTAATTTGCCTTTCACTGGTGGTCACCTTTATTGGGGGTTATTAATATCATGAATACATTTCTGTTCAGTGCCTTGTGTGTTGCACTGGTTGTGTTGTATTTTGTGCCTTTAAATCAATGCAGGAGAGAGAGAACTACATAGCAAGACATCCGGACAAGAGAGACCATGGGGAGACAAAGAAAAAGCCCACATATGAAAGAAAAGCAGGCATCACCAGAAAAGGAAGTAAACGAAATAGAGGGAAGCAACCTGTCAGAGAAAGAATTCTGAGAAATGGTCATTAGGTGGCTAAAAGAATGGAAGACAAATTTGAAAATATGAGTAAGAACCAAGAGGAAATGAAGAAGAACCAAGAAGAAATGAAAAATGATATCGCTGCTGTAAAGAACTCAATAGAAAGCATCAAGAGTAGACTAGAAGAAGCAGAGGACTGCATCAGTGAGCTAGAAGAGAAGGTGGGAAAAAATACTCAAGTAGAGCAGCTTCTAGAAAAAAAAATATTAAAAAGCAGGAGGAGAACGTAAGGGAACTTTGGGACAACACGAAACAAAACAACATCCATATAATAGGGGTTCCAGAAGGAGAGGAAACTGAGCAAGGAATAGAAAACCTGTTTGAAGAAATAATAACAGAAAATTTCCCTGATATAGGGAAGAAAAAACCCACACAAATCCAAGAAGCTCACAGAGTCGCAAGCAAAATGAAACCCAAAAGACGGACACCAAGGTACATTATAATTAAATTGGCAAACACCAAGGACAAAGTAAGAATCTTAAACGTGGCCATAGAGAGACAGAAAGTTACATACAAAGCAATCCCATCAGATTAGCAACTGATTTCTCAACAGAAACTCATCAGGCCAGAAGGAAATGGAATGAAATATATAAAGTCATGCAAAGGAAGTGTCTGAATCCAAGAATACTGTACCCAGCAAGGCTATCAATCAAAATTGAAGGTGAAATCAGGAGTTTCACAGACAAAAAAGGACTAAGGGAATTTATTTCCACCAAACCAGCAATGCAAGAAATGCTAAAGGGTCTGCTTTAAAAAAAAAAAAAAAAGAAAAGAAAAGAAAGAAAGAATGAAGAAAGAAAGAAAAGATATAGGAAGTGAAGAAGGAACACAGGGGTAAAGAACAAAAATGGTGACAAATAAGTACCTACCAATAATAACTTTAAATGCCCCAATCAAAAGACATAGGGTAACGGATTGTATAAGAAAACAAGACCCATATATCTGCAGTCTCCAAGAAACACACCTAAGAATAAAAGACACAAACAGACTGAGGGTGAAGGGATGGAAAAAGAATTTCCAGGCAAATGGAAATGAAAAAAAAAAAAGCTAGCAATACTTATACCTGACAAATTAGATCTCAAAGTGAAGGACATAAAAAGAGATAATGAAGGCCACTTCATATTACTAAAGGGAGCAATCAAACAAGAAGAAATAACTCTGGTAAACATATACTCACCCAATACAGGAGCACCCAAATACATAAAAAAACTGCGGGAAGATATAAGGGGAGAGATTAACAGCAATACAATCATAGTAGGAGATTTTCATACCCCACTAACATCATTGGACAAAACCTCTAAACAAAAAAATCAGCAAAGAAACATCAATCCTAAATTACTCACTACACCAGATGGAATTAATTGACATCTTCAGAACATTTCACCCCAAAGCCACAGAATATACATTCTTCTCAAGTGCACATGGGTCATTTTCAAAGATAGACCATATGTTGGGTCATAGGAAAAGTCTCCTAAAATTCAAGAATATAGAAATTATATCAAGCATCTTCTCAGATCACAGTGGCATAAAACTGGAAATCAATTACAATAAAAACAATCCAAAGAAATCAAACACATGGAGACTAAACAGCATGCTATTAAACAATGACTGGCTTACCAGAGAGATAAAGAAAGAAATAAAAAACATCATGACAACAAATGACAATGAAAACACAACAATCCAAAATCTATGGGACACAGTGAACTCAGTATTCAGAAGGAAGTTCATAGCTTCACAAGCCTTCTGCAAAAAAAAAAAAAAAAAAAAAAAAAAAAAAAAAAAAAAAAAAAAAAAACAAGAAACAATGGTAACAAATTACCTAACCCTACTTCTCAAAGAGTTAGAAGGACAGCAACAAGAAAATCCCAGTGTAAGCAGAAGGAAGGAAATAATAAAGATCAGAGCAGAGATAAACAACATAGAGACCAAAGAAACAATAAAAAAGATCAACAAAACCAAGAGCAAGTTCTTTCAAAGGATAAACAAGATTGATGAACCAACTGCCAGGCTCACCAAGAAGCAAAGAGAGAGGACCCAAATAAACAAAATCAGAAATGAAAGAGGTGAAATAACAACAGATCCTACCGAAAAGATTGTTACAAAATACTACGAACAACTCTATTCCAACAAACCGGACAATCTGGAAGAAATTGACATATTCTTAGAAAAATATAACCTTCCAAATCTCAATCAGGAAGAATCTAAACAGCTCAATAGGCCAATAACTATGGAAGAAATTGAAGCAGTCATCAAAAAGCTTCCGGCAAACAAAAGCCCAGGGACAGACGGCTTCACAGGGGAGTATTACCAAACATTAAAGGAAGTACTAAAACGTATCCCCCTCAGAATATTCCAAAAAAATTCAAGAGGAAGGAACACTTCCAGGATCCTCCTATGAAGCCAGCATCACCCTAATACCAAAACCAAATAAAGACAACACAATGAAAGAGAATTACAGGCCAATATCCCTCAAGAACATAGATGCCAAAATCCTCAACAAAATTCTAGCAAATCGGATCCAGCAGTACATGAAAAAGATCATACGCCATGACCAAGAAAGGTTTATCACAGGAATGCAAGGATGGTACAATATCCGCATATCAATAAACAGGATATATCACATAATCATATTGAGAGATAAAAATCACATAGTCATATCAATTTATGCAGAAAAAGCATTTGACAAAATCCAACACCCTTTCTTGATAAATACTCTCAACAAGGTGGGAATAGAAGGATCATACCTCAACATTATAAAAGCTATATATGATAAACCCACAGCAAACATCATACTCAATGGGCAAAAACTAAAACCATTTCCCCTAAGAACAGGAACAAGACAGGGATGCACACTCTCACCACTCCTGTTTGACATAGTACTGGAATTATTAGCCATTACTACTAGACAAGAAGAAGAAATAAAAGGCATACAAATTTGAAAAGAAGAATAAAGCTGTCCTTATTTGCAGATGACATGATATTGCACATAAAAAACCCGAAAGACTCCATCAAAAAACTAATAGACTTAATAAATGAAATCGGCAATGTAGGAGGATACAAAATTAATGACAAGAAATCTATGGCATTTCTACAAACTAATAGTGTACTTACAGAAAGAGAGACTAAAAAAGCAATCCCATTTACCATCGCACCAAAAAAAATTAAGATACCTAGGAATAAACTTAACTAAGGAGGTAAAACACCTATACGCAGAAAACTACAGGACACTGAAAAAACATTTAGAGGAAGACATAAACAGATGGAAGAACATACCATGTTCATGGATTGGTAGAATCAACATCATTAAAATATCCTTACTACCCAAAGTAATCTATAGATTCAATGCACTCCCCATTAGAATACCAACAGCATATTTCACAGACCTAGAAAGAACTCTCCAAAATTTCATCTGGAATAAAAATAGACCCTGAATAGCTACAGCTATCCTGAGAAAGAAGAATAAAGTAGGAGGGATCTCAATACCAGATCTCAAGCTGTATTACAAAGCCACTGTTCTCAAAACCGCCTGGTACTGGCACAGGAACAGACATATAGACCAGTGGAATAGAATAGAGAATCCAGATATCTACCCAATCCATTATGCTCAGTTAATATTTGACAAAGGAGGCATGAACATACAACGGAGTCAAGACAGTTTCTTCAATAAATGGTGTTGGGAATATTGGACAGATACATGCAAAAAAATGAAACTATATCACCAACTTAAACCATTCACAAAAATAAACTCAAAATGGATACAAGACTTAAACATAAGACAGGAAACCATAAAAATACTAGAGGAATCCATAGGCAGCAAAATATCAGACATATGCTGAAAGAACTTCTTCATTGTTACTGCTCCTAGGGCAATGGAAGCTAAAGAGAAAATAAACAAATGGGACTACATAAAAATAAAAATCTTTTCCACAGCAAAAGAAAACATCAACAAAAAACAAGAAAGCCCACTATATGGGAGAACATATTTGCCAATGTTATCACTGATAAATATTTAATCTCTAACATCTACAGTCAACTTATACAACTTAATAAAAGGAAGATAAATGATCCAATAAAAAAATGGGCAAGGGACCTAAATAGAATCTTTTCGATAGAAGACAGAAGGAAGGCCAAGAGACACATGAAAACATGCTCAAAGTCACTAATTATCCGAGAGATGCAAATCAAAACGACAATGCGGTACCATCTCACACCTGTCAGAATGGCTATCATCAACAAATCAACAAACGACAAGTGTTTGCGAGGGTGTGGAGAAAAAGGAACCCTCGTGCACTGCTGGTGGGAATGCAGACTGGTGCAGCCACTGTGGAGAACAGTATGGCGTTTCCTCATAAAACTGAAAATGGAACTCCCATTTGACCCAGTAATCCCTCTCCTAGCAATATATCCTAAGAAACTAGAAACACCAGTCAGAATGGATATATGCAACCCTATGTTCATAGCAGCACAATTTACAATAGGTAAGATTTGGAAACAGCCTAGCTGCCCGTCAGCAGATGACTGGATCAGAAAACTATGGTACATCTACACAGTGGAATACTATGCTGCCATAAAACGAAGGAATTCTTACTATTTGCAGCAACCTGTATGTAACTGGAGAACATTATGCTAAATTAAATAAGCCAGTCAATGGAAGAAAAATACCACATGATCTCACTCATTTGTGGATAATAATGAACATTATAAACTGTTGAACAAAAAGATAGATACAGACACAGTAAAGCATCAAACAGACTGTCCAATTACAGCAGGAAGGTTAGGGAGAGGTGGGAGAGATAAGAGATCAACCGAAGGACTTTTATGCATGCATATAAGCATAAACAATGGATGAAAAACACTGGGGGGGGGGTTAGGGCATGTATGGGAGTGGGGTGGGGGATAATGGTAAGATATGTACACATATAATACCTTCATAAAAAATGGAGAAAAAAACCCCAAGTGGCTCTAGGGTTCCCTTTTCTCCTTATCCTCACCAACACCTGTTGTTTGCTAATTTATTGAAGATTGCCATTCTTACTGGTTTGAGGTACTCTCTCATTGTGGTTTGGATTTGCATTACTCTAATGACTAGTGATGTTGAGCAACTTTGCTTATGTCTAATGACAATCTGTATGCCTTCTTTGCAGAAGTGTTTATTCAGGTCTTCTGCCAACTTTTTTTTTTTATTGAGGTATTATATGTGTACATATCTTACCATTGCCACCTCACCCCACACCTATACATGCCCTCACCCCCCCCCAGTGTTTTGCATCCATTGGTTCTGCTTATTTGCATGCATACAAGTCCTTCGTTTGATCTCTTATCTCCCCCACCTCTCCCTAAACTTCCTGCTGTAATTTGACAGTCTTTTTGATGCTTTACTGTCTCTGTATCTATCTTATTGTACACCAGTTTATAATGTTCTTTATTATCCATAAATGAGTGAGGTCATGTGGTATTTTTCTTTCATTGACTGGCTTATTTCACTTAGCATAATGTTCTCCAATTTCATCCAGGTTGCTGCAAATGATGAGAATTCCTTCTTTTTATGGCAGCATATTATTCCATTGTGTAGATGTATCACAGTTTTCTGATCCAGTCATATGCTGATGAGCATCTAGGCAGTTTAAAAAACTTACCTATTGTAAATTGTGCTGCTATGAACATAGGGGTGCATATATCCTTTCTGATTGGTGTTTCTAGATTCTTCGGATATGTTCCCAGGAGTGGGATTACTGGGTCAAATAGGAGTTCCATTTTCAGTTTTTTGAGGAAACACATACTGTTCTTCACAGTGGCTGCACCAGTCTGCATTCCCACCAGCAGTGCACGAGGGTTCCGTTTTCTCCGCATCCTCGACAACACTTGTCTTTTGTTGATTTGTTGATGATAGCCATTCTGACAGGTGTGAGATGGTACCGCATTATTGTTTTGATTTGCATCTTTTGGATAATAAGTGACTTTGAACATGTTTTCATGTGTCTCTTGGCCTTCCTTCTGTCTTCTTTTGAAAAGATTCTATTTAGGTCCGTTGCCCATTTTTTTATTGGATCATTTATCTTCCTTTTATTAAGTTGCATAAGCTGACTGTAGATGTTGGAGATTAAACCTTTATCAGTGATAGCATTTGCAAATAATTTCTCCCATATAGTGGGCTTTCTTGTTTTTTGTTGATGGTTTCTTTTGCTGTGGAAAAGATTTTTATTTTTATGTAGTCCCATTTGTTTATTTTCTCTTTAGCTTCCATTGCCCTACGGGCAGCGTCAGTGAAGAAGTTCTTTCGGCATATGTCTGTGATTTTGTTGCCTGTGGATTCCTCTAGTATTTTTATGGTTTCCTGTCTTATGTTTAAGTCCTGTATCTATTTTTAGTTTATTTTTGTGTATGGTGTAAGTTGGTGATCTAGTTTCATTTTTTGAATGTATCTGTCCAATTTTTCCAAAACCATTTATTGAAGAGACTGTCTTGACTCCATTGTACGTTCATGCCTCCTTTGTCAAATATTAATTGAGCATAGTGGTTTGGGTCAATATCTGGATTCTCTATTCTGTTCCATTGATCTATATGTCTGTTCTTGTGCCAGTACCAGGCTGTTTTGAGTACAGTGGCTTTGTAATACAGCGTGAGGTCTGGTATTGAGATCCCGCCTACTTAATTCTTCTTTCTCAAGATTGCTGTGGCTATTCGGGGTCTTTTTTTATTCCAGATGAATTTTTGGAGAGTTCTTTCTAGGTCTGTGAAATATGCTGTTGGTATTTTGATGGGGAGTGCATTGAATCTGTAGATTGCTTTGGGTAGTAAGGATATTTTAATGATGTTGATTCTACCAATCCATGAACATGGTATGTTCTTCCTTCTGTTTACGTCTTCCTCTATCTCTTTTTTCAGTGTCCTATGATTTTCCGTGTATAGGGCTTTTACCTCCTCAGTTAAGTTTATTCCTAGGTATTTTAGTTTTTTTTTGGTGCGATGGTAAATGGGATTGCTTTTTTAGTCTCTCTTTCTGTAAGTTCACTATTGGTGTATAGAAATGCCACAGATTTCTTGGCGTTAATTTTGTATCCTGCTACATTGCGGAATTCATTTATTAAGTCTATTAGTTTTTTGATGGATTCTTTTGGGTTTTTTATGTACAATATCATGTAATCTGCAAATAAGGACAGTTTTACTTCTTCTTTCCCAATTTGGATGCCTCTTATTTCTTCTTCTTGTCTAATTGCAATAGCTAATACTTCCAGTACTATGTCAAACAGGAGTGGTGAGAGTGGGCATCCCTGTCTTGTTCCTGTTCTTAAGGGACATGGTTTTAGTATTTGCCCATTGAGTATGATGTTTGCTGTGGGTTTATCATATATAGCTTTTATTATGTTGAGGTATGATCCTTCTATTCCCACCTTGTTGAGAGTTTTTATCAAGAAAGGGTGTTGGATTTTGTCAAATGCTTTTTCTGCATCAATTGATATGACTATGTGATTTTTATCACTCAATTTGTTTATGTGATGTATCCCATTTATTGATTTGCGGATATTGTACCATCCTTGCATTCCTGGGATAAATCCTACTTGGTAATGGTGTATGATCTTACTGATGTACTGCTGGAGCCGATTTGCTAGAATTTTGTTGAGCATTTTGGCATCTATGTTCATGAGGGATATTGGCCTGTAATTCTCTTTCTTTGTGTTGTCTTTATCTGGTTTTGATATTAGGGTGATGCTGCCTTCATAGAAGGAGCCTGGAAGTGTTCCTTCCTCTTGAATTTTTTGGAATAGTCTGATGAGGATAGGTTTTAGTTCTTACTTGAATGTTTGGTAAAACTCTCTTGTGAAGCCATCTGGCCCCAGGCTTCTGTCTGCCAGAAGCTTTTTGATGACTGCTTCAATTTCTTCCATAGTTACTGGCATGTTGAGCTGTTTAGATTCTTCCTGATTGATTTTTGGAAGGTTATATTTTTCTAGGAATATGTCCATTTCTTCCAGGTTGTCCAGTTTGTTATAATAGAGTTGTTCGTAGTATTTTGAAACAATTCTTTGTATTTCGCCGGGGTCTGTTATTTCACATCTTTCATTTCTGATTTTGTTTATTTGGGTCCTCTCTCTTTGCTTCTTGGTGAGCCTGGCAGTTGCTTCATCAATCTTTTTTATCCTTTCAAAGAACCAGCTCTTGGTTTTGTTGATCTTTTGTATTGTTTCTTTGGTCTCTATGTCGTTCATATCCGCTCTGATCTTTGTTATTTCCTTCCTTTTGCATACACTGGGCTTTTCTTGTTGCTCTCACTCTAACTTTTTGAGTTGTTGCCTTAGGTAATTTGTTACCATTGTTTCTTGTTTTTTGCAACAGGCTTGTAGAGCTATGAACTTCCCTCTCAGGACTGCTTTCGCTGTGTCCCATAGATTTTGGATTGTAGTTTTCATTGTCATTAGTTGCCATGATGTTTTTTATTTCTTCCTTCATGTCTTTGGTAACTCAGTCATTGTTTAATAGCATGCTGTTTAGTCTCCAAGTGTTTGATTTCTTCAGATTGTTTTTATTGTAGTTGATTTCCAGTTTTATGCCACTGTGATCTGAAAAGATGCTTGATATGATTTCTATCTTCTTGAATTTGGAGAGTTTTTGCCTATGTCCTAACCTATGGTCAATCTTTGAAAATGACCCATGTGCACTTGAGAAGAATGTATATTCCGTGGCTTTGGGGTGAAATGTTCTGAAGATGTCAATTAATTCCATCTGGTCTAGTGAGTCATTTAGGATTGATGTTTCTTTGCTGATTTTTTTGTTTAGAGGATTTGTCCAATGGTGATAGTGGGGTATTAAAGTCTCCTACTATGATTGTATTGCTTTCAATCTCTCCTTTGATATCTTCCAGGAGTTTTTTTATGTATTTTGGTGCTCCTGTATTGGGTGCAAATATGTTTACCAGAGTTATTTCTTCTTGTTGGATTTCTCCCTTTAGTATTATCAAGTGGCCTTCTTTATCTCTTGTTATGTTATTCACTTTCATATCTAATTTGTCAGATATAAGTATTGCTACGCCAGCTTTTTTTTTCATTTCCATTCACCTGGAAAACCTTTTTCCATCCCTTCACTCTCAGTCTGTATGCGTCTTTTTTTCTGAGGTGGGTTTCCTGTAAACAGCAGATATATGGGTTTTGTTTTCTTATCCAATTGTTTCCTTTTGTCTTTTGATTGGGGCATTCAATCCATTTACATTTAAAGTTATTATTGATAGATACTTATTTGTCACCATTTTTATTCTATACCCCTGTGTTCCTTCCTTGCTTCCTATTTCTTTTTTTTTACAGCAGACCCTGTATCATTTCTTGCATTGCTGGTTTGGTGGTGATAAACTGCCTTAGTCCTTTTTTGTCTGTGAAGCTCCTGATTTCACCTTCAATGTTGATTGATAGCCTTGCTGGTACAGTATTCTCAGATTGAGACCCTTGATTTGCATGACTTTGTATATTTCATTCCATTCCTTTCTGGCCTGATGAGTTTCTGTTGAGAAATCAGTTGCTAGTCTGATGGGGGTTCCTTTGTATATAATTTTCTGTCTCTCTCTGGCTGCTTTTAAGATTCTTATTTTGTCATTGTTGTTTGCCAATTTAATTATAATGTGCCTTGGTGTCGGTCTTTTGGGGTTCATTTTGCTTGGGACTCTGTGAGCTTCTTGTATTTGTGTGGGTTTTTTCTTCCCTATATCGGGGAATTTTTCTGTTATTATTTCTTCAAACAGGTTTTCTATTCCTTGCTCAGTTTCCTTTACTTCTGGTACCCCTATTATTCAGATTTTATTTTTTTTCGTGTTGTCCTGAAGTTCCCTTAGACTCTCCTCATGCTTTCTAATTTTTTTTTCTAGAAGCTCCTCTATTTGGGTATTTTTTCTATCTTGTCTTCTAGCTCATTTATGCAGTCCTCTGCTTCTTCTAGTCTACTCTTGATGCTTTCTATTGATTTCTTTACAGCAGCGATGTCATTTTTCATTTCTTCTTGGTTCTTCTTCATTTCCTCTTGGTTCTTACTCATATTTTCAAATTTGTCTTCCATTCTTTTCAGCCACCTTATGACCATTTCTCTGAATTCTTTCTCTGATAGGTTGCTGGCCTCTAATTCATTTATTTCCTTTTCTGGTGATGCCTGCTTTTCTTTCCTATAGGGGCTGTTTCTTTGTCTCCCATGGTCTCTCTTCTCTGGGTGTCTGGTTATATTGTTCTCTCTCTCCTGTGTTGATTTAAAGGTACAAAATACAACACAACCAGGTACAACACACAAGGAACTTAACAGAATTGTATTCACAATATTAATAACCTCCAATAAAGGTGACCACCAGAGAAAGACAAATTAGGGGATAGGACAGGAAGAGGAAGAGTAAAAAGAAAACAAAAAAAGGAGTGTGAAAATGAACTTGGAAAAAGAGAATAAAAAAAAAGAAAAAAAAGTCAGAGAGACAAGAATGATACTAAGAGAGAAAAGGGGAACAAACTATATATATGGGGAGTAAACTCCAATAGAACAACCACTAATCCCAGCAAATGCCAGCAAAAGGAACCTGGAGATTAATACAAACTACAACACCAACTAATATCAAGTGAGGTAAGGGAAAACTGAAGTAAAAAACAAAAAAAAACACCCACAAAGCAGACAAAAGAACTAAGCAAACAAAAAAGAATAAGCAAAACAGTCTCATAAAAAAGCATAAAAATTCAATCTAATCAACATTCAAGCAAACAACAACAAAAGGCCAGAGAGAAAAACATTTTTTTTTAATTTTTTTTTTGTTAAGGTAGTGTAGTGAGAGGTGTGTATGGACTTGGAGCAGGGGGTTGGAAATTAGATATATAAGTAGGGTGAAATTTAGCAGAGGGTAAACCGAAAGAGTAGGGAAAATCTAAAGCCAGAAAGGGTTAAGATAAACAGGAGACCAAAAGGGGAAAGGTTAGGAAGAGAGTGATGGCATAAAGTTAGCGTTGAGATACGGTAAAACGATGCTAAAGGAAAGATGCAAAAAGAATGTAGGACACTAATCCCAAAATAAAACAAACAGAAAATCAAATGACACTTAAAAAAAAAAGAAAACAAGTAAAATAATAGTAATAAAATTCTGATTGAAAATAAGAATGTAATAATTTAAAAAGTGAAAATCGAGTGAGGAAAAAGAAAAAAATTTAGTTTCTTAAGTAAAAGATGCAAAAAATGAAAATTAAAAAATAAAACATTAAAATAAAAAAATTAAAAAATTAAAATTAAAAATAAGAAGAATAAAATGTGTCATTCACTTCCTCTATCGTTCTGTTTGGTACACCTGTTTCCCAGTCCGGGCTATATTGCAGTTCTCTTTGTTCCACTGCTCCTCAGTGTTGTAAGCCAGTCCTGATTTTTAAGCCTGCGGTGTCTTAATTTCTCGTATTTAGTTTTGATTACACCAGAGACAATTTTTTTTCAGCCCCTGGGTGGCAGTGTTTCTAGGTTGACTTCCGGGCCTCTCTAGCTTTTTTTTTCTCTCTATGGCACTCACTACTGGTTTGTGGAGGTGTGCACCTCAGAGCTTCCTCTCCGATGGTCACTCCCAGCTCCGCTCCCCAGGTTCCGGAGAAACAACTTCCCCCTGCAGTCTCTCAGGGTATTCCCCAAATGGGTTTTCCTTTATATTGGGCTTAGTAATCAGAATCGGAAAAAGCCCAAGTGTGCAGACAGTGGGTCTGCGCTCAAGACTAAGCAGCCTGCACCCCTTTGAAAATTCTTAGTCTGACCCTCCTCGTCAGATCAAAATGGGTTGCTTTTTAGAGATTCCTTCTGTTAGCAGCTCAGAGGACCCCCTTCCACATTCATGGATCACGGCAGCTCCAACAACCATGGATTTTTCTAGGCACAGACTTCCCTGGTCCTGCAGTTCCTGCCTTTCGAGAGTTTCCCTCTCCCGCCGCCGGGACGAGAAACCTCACTTTATCCCAGGGAAAATCTGCCCTTTCCTTGGTGCAGTGAAGAGTTCCTTTGAATCCACGTTTTTGCACCCTTTGGGGACAGGTACTCTGGTGCTCACAGCTGTTCAGTGTTTGCCATTGTCGCGGAAAGTCAGGCTCCGATAAAATCCTCCTTCCCTTGCAAGATTGGGGGTCTTCCCCCTCTGAGCCCGCAGCTCCGGGAGGGGACCCAGCCGCTGTGGGTGCTGCATGGTCAGGGGAACCCTGCCTAGCACTCCCCGACCTTCTCCTGGAGTATAGCTGTCCCTTAGCTTGCCAACAGACACTCCCCATGCGAACCTCAACTGTTCTTACTCTCTGCCCCAGGACCAGGCTCAGAACATGTTTCTATTCAGCCGCCATTTTACACCAAAAAAAAAAAGCTTCTGCCCACTTTTTAATTGGGTTGTTTTTTTTTTTTTCTGGTGATGATGTCTGTGTTCTTTATAAATTTTGAATGTTAACCCCTATTGGATGTATCATTGGTGTATATCTTTTTCCATTCAGAAGGTTGTCTTTTCATTTTGTTGATGGTTTCCCTTGCTGTGCAAAACTTTTAAGTTTGATGTAGTTGCATTTGTTGGTGAGAATGAAGATTAATGCAAATGCTATGGAAAACAGTTTGGAGGTTCCTCAAAAAATTAAAAATGGAATTGCCCTATGAGGCAGCAATTCAGCCTCTAGGAATATATCTGAATAAACCCAAAACACTAATTTGAAAGAATATATGCACACCCATGTTCATTACAGCATTATTTACAATAGCCAAGAAATGGAAGAAACCAAAGTGCCTACCAGGAGATAAATGGATAAAAATACTGTTGTACATTTACACAATGGAATACTACTCAGCCATAAAAAAATTAAATGTCACCATTTGTGACAGCATGGATGGAGCTACAGGGTATTTTGCTAAGTAAAATAAGTCAGACAGAGAAAAAGAAATACCATATGATTTCACTTATGTGTGGAATCTAAAGAACAAAATAAATAAACAAAAAATACAAATAAACTTTTAGATACAGAGAACAGATTTCCAGAGGGGAAGGGGGTTGGGAGATGGGTGAAAAACTTGATGGGATAAAGGAGTACAAATTTGGCATGGCCAGTGTGTCTTATTGGTTGATCATCAATCCATGAACCAAGAGGTCCCCGGTTCGATTTCTGGTTTACGGGCTGAATCCCCAATGGGAGCATGCAGGAAACAGCTAATTAATATTTCTCTCCCATTGATGGATATTTCTATCTCTCTGTCCCTCTCCCTTCCTTTCTCTCTTAAAATAAAAAAAAAGATATTTTTAAAAAAAATTAAAATTAAAGAAATTTTTAAAAGTACAAGTTGGTAGTTACAGAATAGTTACAGGGATATAAATTACAGCAAAGGGAATCTATACTAATAAAAGAGTAATATGCAAATTGGTCAGGACGCCCTCATAGTAACAACCAAACAGCAGGCTGCATGGGGCAACCAGGCTGGCAGGGCTTGGGGGCAGTGAGGGATGACCAGGCCAGCAGAGGGGGGCACTAAGGGGCAACCAGGCTGGTGGGAGGGCAGTTGGGGCAACCAGGCTGGCGGTGGGGGGAGCCATTAGGGGTGACCCGGCTGTCAGGGGGGCAGTTAGGGGCAATCAGGCAGGCAGGCATGTGAGCAGTTAGGAGCCAGTGGTCCCAGGGATCAGGCCTAAACTGGCAGTCAGACATCCCCTGAGGGGTCCTGGATTGGAGAGGGTGCAGGCTAGGCTGAGGGGACCCCTCCCCCATGCATGAATTTTATGCACCAGGCCTCTAGTATAGTCAATAATATTGTAATAACAATGTATGGGGCCAAGTGGGTACTTGAAATATTGAGAGTACCACTCTATCAAGTACATGATTTTCTAACAGCTATGCAGTACATCTATAACTAATACAGAATAATATTTAATGTAAACTGTAATTTAAAAAATAACTTAATAAAAAAAAACACATGTGGCCATCTTGTGCTTCTTATAGCCCTGACTGTTCATTTAACCCTTTGCACTTGCTTGCTTTTTTCTCGATTCCTTTATTCTACTTGGGATATAATTTTTTAAATACCCCAGATTTTACAAAGTGCGGCAGTAGAATAAAAAACGAGTTTCTTTTCATACAAACTTATTTATTTGGATTTTTTATATTTCAAATTATTGATACATTCAAAGAGTATAAAAAGAGCTGCTACTGATGCTAACCGTGTCGAGTCACACTTGACATCCGAGTGCAAAAGGTTAATTCACAGCCATTTTTTACCCATATTAATTTCTTTTATTTAGGATCAGACTGTTGCTATGTTACAAGGACATCAGGATGGCAAAGTCTAGCAATAAGGGTTATTTTTTGTAGAAACAGATGGATTTCACCCACATGTGCCAAAATCTATAAATTCTATTGCTGCTTCCTTTACATGAAAGTCAGCTAGGGCATTTCCCTGATACTTGGGTTCAATATTTTTAGTTTGAGCTTCAATTTTAATGGCAGTAGTTTCAGAATTTAAGAGAATAGCAGTAAGAAGAACATTTATTTATTTGTTGCACATTTTGGGGATCCTGGAGAACATAAGAAAACCCATTTGTTTCCATAACATTCTAAAATCCTGGGTAAACCAAAAGGCATACCAGCAATCAGTATAAATATTTACAGTTTGTCCTTCTGATAACTGGAATGTTTGGATAAGAGCATAAAGCTCTGCTTGTTGAGCTAATTTAGCTTGTCAGAAATTTCCCTTTTTGAGTAAATTGTATTGCGAGTAGTAACATAACCAGCTTGAAAATTTTCTTTTCCATATGACCAATCTGCAAACAAGGTTAGATCAGGATTAGTTAAAGGGTGGCTCATAAATCAGGACCCAGTGTCACAAAATGACGTGTTATTTACTACCTCATAGTCATGGTGCCTGCCTTCATCAGGTAGAGGTAGTAAGGATTAAGGGTGTTGTAGGTGGGGACGAAAGGAGCCACAGGGTAACCTGACAAGCTCAGGGGAAGCCTGTGTGGCAGTCTTGCAAACTCAGAGACCTAAAATAACCACAAAAGATAGTCTGAAATTAAATATTTAACTACAAACAGGTTATGGTGGGTAGTCATGTCCTAGGCAAGTATTTTCCCTGAAAAAGATCAACTTGATAAGAAGGAGAAAATGGCGACGGAATAGAGTCGGGTTTGGAGTCTGTTCCTGGAGCGGAGAGTCGGAGCAGCAGAGGCTCGCAGAGGGAGTGTATGTGGGCAAGCTCAGGGACAGCTAAACTCCAGGAGAAGGCGGGGGAGTGCTGGACAGTGTTCCTCTGACCGCGCAGCACCCACAGGGGCTGGGTCCCCTCCCGGAGCTGCGGGCTCGCCGGGCGCCTCGCCATCTTGCAAGGAAAGGAGGATTTTAGTGGAAACCTGACTTTCTGCGACAACTGCAAACACTGAACTGCTGGGAGCACCAGACCACCGGTCCCCTATCAGCGCAAACATTCGGATTCAAAGAAACTCTTCACTGCACCACGGAAAGGTCAGATTTCATCTGAAATGAGGTGCGGTTTCTAATCCCCTTGGTGGGTGAGGGAAGCGCTGGGTGAGGGAAGCGAGGCAGCCGCAGGACCTGCAGGAGCCAGGAGGTCTGTGCCTAGAAAAATCGGCGGCAGTTGGAACTGCCGTGATCCGTGAATGAGGAGGGGGGTCTTCTGAGCTGCTAACAGAAGTGACCTCTTGAAAGCAACTCATTTTAATCTGACGAGGAGGGTCAGACTAAGAATTTTCAAAGGAGTGCAGGCTCCTTAGTCTGGCGCACAGACCCACGGTCCGCACACCTGGGCTCTTTCCGACTCTGATTGCTAAGCCCAACACATAGAAAAACCCAGGTGGAAACCCTGAAAGACTGCAGGGGGAAGGTGTTTTTTCGGAACCTGGGGACCAGAGCTGCGTGTGACCATCAGAGAGGCAGCTCTGAGGCGCACACCTCCACAAGCTCTGAGGCGCACACCTCCACAAACCAGTAGTGAGTGCCATAGAGGGGGGAAAAAAAAAAAGAGCTAGAGAGGCCCGGAAGTCAATTCAGAAACACTGCCACCCAGGGGCTGAAACGCTAATTGTCTCTGGTGTAATAAAAAATAAATACGAGAAATTAAGACACGGCTGGCTTAAGAAGCAGGACTGGCTTCCAACACTGAGGAGCCCTGGAATGAAGCTGAACTGAAATACCGCCCAGACTGGGAAAAAGGCGTACCAAACAGAATAATAGAGGAAGTGAATGACAGCCGCTACTGCACATTTTAGTCTTCCTATTTTTTAATTTTCAATTCTTTTTTCAATTTTTTAAATTTTTTATTCTCATATTTTTTATTTTCATTTTTTGCATCTTTTACTTAAGAAACTAATTTTTTTCTTTTTCCTCACTCGATTTTCACCTTTTTAGTTATTACATTTTTATTTTCAATCAGCACTATTATTACTACTATTTTACTTTTTTTTTTAATGTCATTTGATTTTCTCTTTCTTTTATTTTTGGATTAGTGTCCTACATTCGATTTGCATCTTTCCCTTACAATCGCTTTACCCTATCTCAAAGCTAACATTATGCCATCACTCTCCTCCTAACCTTTCCCCCTTTGGTCCCCAGTTTATCTTAACCCTTTCTGGCTTTAGATTTTCCCTACTTTTTCAGTTTACTCCCTGCTAAAACTTCACCCTACTTATATATCTAATTCCCAACCCCCTGCTCCAAATCCATACAAACCTCTCTCTACGCTACCTTAAAAAAATTATTTTTCTCTCTGGCCTTTTGTTGTTGTTTGCTTGAATGTTGATTAGATTGAATTTTTATGCTTTTTTATGAGATAGTTTTGATTATTCTTTTTGTTGGTTTGGTTGGTTCTTTTGATTGCTTTGTTTTGTTTGTTTTTTACTTTTGTTTTCCCTTGCCTCACTTGATATTAGCTGCTGTTGCAGTTTGTATTAATCTCCAGGCTCGTGTTGCTGGAATTTGCTGGGAATAGTGGTTGCTCTAGTGGAGTTTACTCCCCATATACATAGTTTGTTCCCCTTTTCTCTCTTAGTATCATTCTTGTCTCTCTTTCTTTTTTTTTCTTTTCTTTTTCTTTTCTTTTATTTCTTTTTCTTTTCTTTCTTTCTGCTCTTTTCCCAAGTTCAGATTCACACTCTTTGTGTTTTTTTTTTGTTTGTTTGTTTGTTTTTCGTTGTTGCTCTTTATTTTTACTCTCCCTCTTCTACTCCTATTCCCTAATTTGTCTTTCTCTGGTGGTCACCTTTATTGGAGGTTATTAATATCGTGAATACAATTCTGTTCACTGCCTTGTCTGTTGTGCCTGGTTGTGTTGTATTTTATACCTTTAAATCAACGCCAGAGAGAGAAATCTATATAACCAGACATCCGGAGAAGAGAGACCATGAGGAGACAAAGAAACAGCCCTCACAGGAAAGAGAAGCAGGCATCACCAGAAAAGGAAGTAAACGATTTAGAGGCAAACAACCTATCAGAGAAAGAATTCAGAGAAATGGTCATAAAGTGGCTGAAAAGGATGGAAGACAAATTCGACAATATGAGTAAGAACCAAGAAGAAATGAAGAACAACCAAGAAGAAATGAAAAATGACATCGCTGCTGTAAAGAACTCAATAGAAAGCATCAAGAGTAGACTAGATGAAGCAGAGGACCGCATTAGTGAGCTAGAAGGCAAGATGGAAAAAAAATACCCAATTACAACAACTTCTAGAAACAAAAATTAGAAAGATTGAGGAGAGCGTAAGGGAACTTCGGGACAATACAAAACAAAACAACATCAGGATAATAGGGGTGCCAGAAGGAAAGGAAACTGAGCAAGGAATAGAAAACCTGTTTGAAGAAATAATAACAGAAAACTTCCCTGATATAGGGAAGAAAAAACCCACACAAATCCAAGAAGCTCACAGAGTTCCAAGCAAAATGAAACCCAAAAGACCGACACCAAGGCACATTATAGTTAAGTTGGCAAACACCAACGACAAAGTAAGAATCTTACAAGCGGCCAGAGAGAGACAGACAGTTACATACAAAGGAACCCCCATCAGACTAGCAACTGATTTCTCAACAGAAACTCATCAGGCCAGAAGGGAATGGAATGAAATATACAAAGTCATGCAAAGGAAGGGTCTAAATCCAAGAATACTGTACCCAGCAAGGCTATCAATCAAAATTGAAGGTGAAATCAGGAGCTTCACAGACAAAAAAGGACTAAGGGAGTTTATCACCACCAAACCAGCAATGAAAGAAATGCTAAAGGGTCTGCTGTAAAAAAAAAAAAAAAGAAAGAAATAGGAAGCAAAGAAGGTACACAGGGGTATAGAATAAAAATGGCGTCAAATAAGTACCTATCAATAATAACTTTAAATGTAAATGGATTGAATGCCCCAATCAAAAGACACAGGGTAACAGACTGGATAAGAAAACAAAACCCAGATATCTGCTGTCTACAGGAAACCCACCTCAAAAAAAAGGATGCACACAGACTGAGAGTAAAGGGATGGAAAAAGGTTTTCCAGGCAAATGGAAATGAAAAAAAAGCTGGGGTTGCAATACTTATATCTGACAAATTAGATCTCAAAGTGAAGGACATAACAAGAGATAATGAAGGCCACTTCATAATACTAAAGGGAGAAATCCAACAAGAAGAAATAACTCTGGTAAACATATATGCACCCAATACAGGAGCACCAAGATACATTAAAAAACTCCTGGAAGATATCAAAGGAGAGATTGACAGTAATACAATCATAGTAGGAGACTTCAATACCCCACTATCACCATTGGACAAATCCTCTAAACAAAAAATCAGCATAGAAACATCAAACCTAAATGACTCACTAGAACAGATGGAATTAATCGACATCTTCAGAACATTTCACCCCAAAGCCACAGAATATACATTCTTCTCAAGTTCACATGGGTCATTTTCAAAGATAGACCATATGTTAGGACATAGGCAAAGTCTCTCCAAATTCAAGAAGATAGAAATCATATCAAGTATCTTCTCAGATCACAGTGGCATAAAACTGGAAATCAACTACAATAAAAACAACCCAAAGAAATCAAACACTTGGAGACTAAACACCATGCTATTAAACCATGACTGGGTTACCAAAGACATCAAGGAAGAAATAAAAAACATCATGGCAACAAACGACAATGAAAACACAACAATCCAAAATCTATGGGACACAGCGAAAGCAGTCCTGAGAGGGAAGTTCATAGCTCTACAAGCCTACTGCAAAAAACAAGAAACAATGGTAATAAATTACCTAACCCAACAACTCAAAGAGTTAGAGAGAGAGCAACAAGATAAGCCCAGTGTAAGCAGAAGGAAAGAAATAATAAAGATCAGAGCGGAGATAAACGACATAGAGACCAAAGAAACAATACAAAAGATCAACAAAACCAAGAGCTGGTTCTTTGAAAGGATAAACAAGATTGATGGACCTCTAGCCAGGCTCACCAAGAAGCAAAGAGAGAGGACCCAAATAAACAAAATCAGAAATGAAAGAGGTGAAATAACAACAGATCCCGATGAAATACAAAGGATTGTTACAAAATACTACGAACAACTCTATTCCAACAAACTGGACAACCTGGAGGAAATCGACATATTCCTAGAAAAATACAACCTTCCAAAACTCAATCAGGAAGATTCTAAACAGCTCAACATGCCAGTAACTATGAAAGAAATTGAAGCAGTCATCAAAAAGCTTCCGGCAAACAAAAGCCCGGGGCCAGATGGCTTCACAGGAGAGTTTTATCAAACTTTCAAGGAAGAACTAAAACCTATCCTCCTCAGACTATTCCAAAAAATTCAAGAGGAAGGAACACTTCCAGGCTCCTTCTATGAAGCAAGCATCACCCTAATACCAAAACCAGATAAAGACAACTCAATGAAAGAGAATTACAGGCCAATATCCCTCATGAACATTGATGCCAAAATCCTCAACAAAATTCTAGCAAATCGGCTCCAGCAGTACATCAGAAAGATCATACACCATGACCAAGTAGGATTTATCCCAGGAATGCAAGGATGGTACAATATCCGCAAATCAATAAACGTGATACATCACATAAACAAATTGAGAGATAAAAATCACATAGTCATATCAATAGATTCAGAAAAAGCATTTGACAAAATCCAACACCCTTTCTTGATAAAAACTCTCAACAAGGTGGGAATATAAGGCTCATACCTCAACATAATAAAAGCTATTTATGATAAACCCACAGCAAACATCATACTCAATGGGCAAAAACTAAACCCATTTCCCTAAGAACAGGAACAAGACAGGGATTCCCACTCTCACCACTCCTGTTTGACATAGTACTGGAAGTATTAGCTATCGCAATTAGGCAAGAAGAAGAAATAAGAGGCATCCAAATTGGAAAAGAAGAAGTGAAGCTGTCCTTCTTTGCAGATGACATGATACTGTACATAAAAAACCCAAAATAATCCATCAAAAAACTAATAGACTTAATAAATGAATTCGGCAATGTAGCGGGATACAAAATTAACGCCAAGAAATCTATGGCTTTTCTATACAACAATAATGAACTTACAGAAAGAGAGACTAAAAAAGCAATCCCATTTAACATCGCACCAAAAAAATTAAGATACCTAGGAATAAACTTAACTAAGGAGGTAAAAGACCTATACGCAGAAAACTACAGGACACTGAAAAAAGAGATAGAGGGAGACGTAAACAGATGGAAGAACATACCATGTTCCTGGATTGGTAGAATCAACATCATTAAAATGTCCATACTACCCAAAGCTATCTACAGATTCAATGCACTCCCCATCAAAATACCAACAGCATATTTCACAGACCTAGAAAGAACTCTCCAAAAATTCATCTGGAATAAAAAAAGACCCTGACTAGCCTCAGCAATCCTCAGAAAGAAGAAGAAAGTAGGCGGGATCTCAATACCAGACCTCACGCTGTATTACAAAGCCACTGTTCTCAAAACAGCCTGGTACTGGCACAAGAACAGACATATTGATCAATGGAACAGAATAGAGAACCCAGATATCGACCCAAACCACTATGCTCAATTAATATTTGACAAAGGAGGCATGAACATACAATGGAGTCAAGACAGTCTCTTCAATAAATGGGTTGGGAAAACTGGACATATACATGCAAAAAAAATGAAACTAGATCACGAACTTACACCATACACAAAAATAAACTCAAAATGGATACAGGACTTAAACATAAGACGGGAAACCATAAAAATACTAGAGGAATCCACAGGCAACAAAATCTCAGACATATGCCACAAGAACTTATTCACTGACACTGCCCCTAGGGCAATGGAAGCTAAAGAGAAAATTAACAAATGGGACTACATCAAAATAAAAAGCTTTTTTACAGCAAAAAAACCATCAACAAAACAACAAGAAAGCCCACTGCATGGGAAAACATATTTGCAAATGCTATCACTGATAAAGGTTTAATCTCCAACATCTACAGGCAGCTTATGCAACTTAATAAGAGGAAGATAAATGATCCAATAAAAAAATGGGCAACAGACCTAAACAGAATATTTTCAAAAGAAGACAGAAGGAAGGCCAAGAGACACATGAAAACATGTTCAAAGTCACTTATTATCCGAGAGATGCAAATCAAAACAACAATGAGGTACCATCTCACACCTGTCAGAATGGCTATCATCAACAAATCAACAAACAACAAGTGTTGGCGAGGATGCGGAGAAAAAGGAACCCTCGTGCACTGCTGGTGGGAATGCAGACTGGTGCAGCCACTGTGGAGAACAGTCTGGAGTTTCCTCAAAAAACTGAAAATGGAACTCCCATTTGACCCAGTAATCCCACTCCTGGGAATATATCCGAAGAAACTAGAAACACCAATCAGAAAGGATATATGCACCACTATGTTCATAGCAGCACAATTTACAATAGCTAAGATTTGGAAATAGCCTAGGTGCCCATCAGCAGATGACTGGATCGGAAAAATGTGGTACATCTACACAATGGAATACTATGCTGCCATAAAAAAGAAGGAATTCTCATCATTTGCAGCAACCTGGATGGAATTGGAGAACATTATGCTAAGTGAAATAAGCCAGCCAATGAAAGAAAAATACCACATGATCTCACTCATTTAGGGATAGTAAAGAACATTATAAAGTGGTGAACAAAAAGATAGATACAGAGACAGTAAAGCATCAAACAGACTTTCAAATTACAGGGGGAAAGTTTGGGAAAGGTGGGGGAGTTATGAAATCAAACGAAGGACTTGTATGCATGCATATAAGCATAAACAATGGACGCAAAACTCTGGGGGTGAGGGCATGTGTGGGTGTGGGGTGGGGGGGAAATAGTAAGATATGTACACATATAATACCTCAATAAAATATTTTTTTTAAAAAAAGATCGACTTACATCTTTACTGATCCCATTTGCCTTTTTGCCTCTAAGATAACATATCTGTGAGATGTCTGGGTAACTTGTAACTTCCTTTTTTTTCCTGGGCCCATCAGGGCACAACAAATGGCACCAGGACATTCCTTCATTGTTATTGTTATCAAGTTAATTGTCAACTGTTAATTATGTTAAACTATCCTGTATCCATCTATGTAAAATAATCACATGTCCATCATTTCGCTTTTTACCTTGTCCCAGAGGTTTCCCCGCTTTGCTTTATCCCACCTCCTTAATATATCACCAATGAATTTCATGTAACTCACCTATGTCCCTTTCCTTTGATTGGACTGTATAAATACAGATGTAACCCACCATTCTCTGGAGCATTATCTCAATTTGTTGAGGTTCTGCTTCTTGGCATATGTCGACAGTTTGGCTCAAATAAACTCACAAAATTCTTTACAGGTCTGAATGCTTTTTATGTTAACGTAAGATTTGATATGTAGAGTAGGTGGTGAAAGTAGATGGATCTCATAAGAAATTATTCTACTTGCAGAGAAATGTTGAATCAATTCAGAGTTAAGAAGACTTTGGACAGTGTGTACAGTTTGCAAATAAATATCAGTTTTCAGGATTAAATCTGCTGAGGCTTAAACTAACCTTGCAGCTACAGCTATAGCCTGAAAACAGCTAAGATGAACATGAGCAACTAAATGAAGTTGTATGCTATTATAAGCAACAGTCCTATGTTTATTACCATGTTCTTGTATAAGCATTCCCAAAGCTTGATTATCCCTTTCATGCACAATTAAAGTGAAAGGTTTTGAATAGTTAGGTAGCCCTAAGGCAAGAAGTTCTTGTAGTGATTGTTTTAGTCTTATAAAATTTTGCTTATGTTTATCTTTCCAAGGAAGGGGTCCAGGGACTCAGTTTTTAATAAGTTTGTAGAGTGGGGATTCTAAAAGAAAATAATTAGCAATCTATAGTCTGTAATAAGCAGTCAAGCCTAGAAAGCCATGAAGCTGTCACTTCATAGTGACAAGTCTGAGAAATTCCTGGATTAGTTTGATTCTTTTTGGCGTCAGCTGAATTCCTTAAGTGCTTAGATCATGACCTAGATAATAACAGTGTTTAAAGATAAAAGTAATTTTTCTGTAGAGACTTTGTGTCCTTTTTCAGCTATTATAGCAAATAAATGGAATCTTTTTATGGATGTTATTTGGATAACTGAGCACATCAAGAGGTTACTATCTAAGTATTGTAAAAGGGTCAACTCTCCTGGGAAACTGTGAGTGCTCAAATCTTGGTGAAGTACTTGAGAGAAATAAGAAGTCTCAGGCCTTGGCTGGGTGGTTCAGTTGGTTGCAGTGTCATCCTGTACACCAAAAACAAAGGTTGTGGGTTCAATTCCCAGTCGGGTTGCATATAGGAGGCAACTGATATCTCTCTCTCTCTCTCTCTCTACCTCCATCTCTAAAATCAATAAGTATATCCTCAGGTGAGAATTAGAAGAAGAAGAAGTAGAAGAAGAAGAAGAAGAAGAAGAAGAAGAAGAAGAAGAAGAAGAAGAAGCAGCAGCCTCAGTGAACCCCTGAGGCATAACTATCCATATACGTTGTCAATTGTTTCAACTAAATGCAAATATATATTGACTGTTGGGATTCATAAGAATGCTAATTTAAAAAAAAAAAAGCTGAACAAATGTCTCCAACAGTGAACCACTTAGAGTCTGATTGAACTTGTGTCAAAAGGGCATTCATGTTTGGAATCCTGGACAAATCACCATTCCCATCCATTAGGTTTCTGGACCTATAAGATTGGCATGTTGAAGAGGCTAGTACAGGAAATAATTAGTCTCTGGGCAACCAGGTCTTCTACTATATGTGTGTTGCCTTGAATAGCCTCAGGGTTTAATGTATATTGTGATAATTTGGAGAGAGGTTTGGTTATATCTATCTAAATCTTCCAATGTCAGTGTTAAAGGTAGCCCACAGATTAAATTTGGGGACCTTTGTTTGAATTCTTCCTCTTCTATGTGAAGGTTAATTGTAAGATCAGGTTCAGTTTGTTCAGAAAATTCTAAGGTGAGGTCTACTTTCAATTTAGAAAGGAGATCTCTACCTAATAGATGGACTGGGGCTATATCACATAGCAAAAAAGAAAGTTTTTCAGGAAAAGATGCCTGTGTCATTTGTACTGGCTGAGATTAAAAAAAAAAATTCTCTCTGAACTTTATTAGATACCATCACTATGGAAACCTTTTCACTCCAAGGGATTTGTTGACTATGAAGATGAGTTTTAAAGTAGAAAATATAGTTTCAGTATCAACTAGAATTTGACAAGTTTGTCCTTTAATTTTTTTTAAATTTTAGTTTCCCCTTGGCTGTTTAAAGAAATTATGGTAATAATTTACTAGAGAACCCATTAGATCCCTGTAAACTGTGAAAGGAGCCCATATGGAGCCATCCTTTGGAGGTAGATATAGGGACATTTGAGTTGAAGTTGAAGAATTTGCATAGGGTCTGGTCTTTGAGGAAAATCTCTTTTCCAGTGTTACTGCTGATTACAAACAAGACATTATTTCTGGGCCAACAATTTAATAATAAATCTCCAGGGGATGCAAGGTATCAGGGTAAGGTGTCATTTTGGGTCTTTGACCTTGGAGGTTTTGTAGCTATAAAGCTAATAGCGTGGCAGAGTTTTGTTTCCAATCTTGTTCCAGCATCCTTTCAAAATGTTCAGCAATAGCCATGAATCGTGACTTCCCATTCTATTTAATGCCCTTTTAAAAATCCACTAATCTCAAGGGATAAACCGTTTACAAAGAGGGCAGCTAGAACAAGTTGGAGGACACTATCATATGGAACCAGGATGTCATAGGAAGAGGGCTTCCAAGTGGGCTTTAAAGTCTGCCACAGTTAAATAATACACCAATCAGTACAGGCAAGAAAGATTCTAGGGAATGACTTGCAAGACTTCAGTTGCTATTGCAAGCTCTTTCTGAGGATCTCAAATATTATCCTTAGGGTTTTGCCACTTTGCTTCCTACACCCATTTTTGGGCTTCACCAGGTTCTACCAACATGTGAATATACTCATAAAGATCTGGTAGCCTGGGATTATCAGCCCTGATAACAACTCTATATTCTTCAAAAGAGTTTGGGTTTTCTCTCTGGGTTTATGAAATTCTTTAATTATTACTTTTAGATCAGTCTTTGACCAAGGGTGGTGTATACCTGAAGAAGTTTCTTTGCAACCTTTAGTAGTTTACTTTTAAAAGGTAACTGTCTTTTTATTTTTAACCTTTGAGACAGCATGGAGGTGCCTGGAAAGTATTATGCTAAGAGAAATAAGCCAGTCAGAGAAAGAAAGACAAGTATCATATGCTCTCACTCATATGTGGCATCTAATGAACAAAATAAACTGATGAACAAAATAGATCAAAAGACATAGAAGCATCGAACAGACTGTGGAATCTCAGAGGGAAGGTGGGGGAGGTTGGGTGGGTGGGAAGAGATTAACCAAAGTACTTGTATGCATATATGCATAACCCATGGACACAGACAATAGGGTGGTGAAGGTCTGGGGCAAGGGGCAGGGGTAGGCTAGAAGAGGTCAATGGGGGGGAAAGGGGGACATATATAATATTTTCAACAATAAAGATTTTTAAAAATAAAAGGTAACTGTCTAATAGCCTCTTCAGAGAGGAAAGGCAGTTCAGAGAATTAGTAAAATGTAAAAGTACTCAGCTGCAAACGAAAGTGGGGAGCAATAGGGGTCACTTCATTACTATTCTCTTTTGCTTTAAATATCTCTTGTGCCTTTTTTATTAGCCTTTTGTAGTGAGTCTTTTTTAAATATGTTTTTATTGATTTCAGAGAGATGAAGGAAGAGGGAGAGACAGAAAGAAATATTGATGTGAGAGAAACATTGATCAGCTGCCTTCTGCACACCTCCTACTTGGGATTGAACCTGCAACCAGGTCATGTCCTGATCAGGAATCAAACTGGCAGCCTCCTGGTGCATGGGATGATGCTCAACACCTAAGCCACACTGGCCAGGTTGTATTGAGTCTTTTAATGCATCAATTTTGTAATCTTGAAGGCTTTTGGAAGCTTCTGCATACCAATTAAAGTAGGCATTCAATCCTGCATGTTCAACTCGGCATACCTTACTCTCAAGTACACTTCATTTTTGTAAATTTATTTTTAAATCTTTTTTTGAATTTTTAATTACAGTTGGCATACATTACTTCATTAGTTTCAGGTGTACACCCCAGTGATTAGACATTACATAACTTACTAAGCAATTGTCCTGACAAATTTCCCACTCATCTGACACTATACATAGTTATTAGAATATTATTGACTATACTCCCTATGCTTTACTTTACATCCCCATGACTATTCTGTAACAACCAATTTGTACTTCTAAATCCCTTTAACTTTTTCATCCATTCCCCAAACCCCCCTCCCATCAAAATGTTTTCTGTAGCTCTGAGTCTGTTTCTGTTCTGCTTGTTCGCTTATTTTGTTTTTTAGATTCAATTGTTGATAGATATGTATTCAGTGCCATTTTTGTTCATATTTTTAACTTTTTAATGTGGCATTGGTTAATACAATTATATAGATTTCAGGAGTGCAATTCTACAATACAAAATCTGCATATTTTATTGATTTTTCACCACTCAAAGTCATGTCACCTTCCATCACCATATGCCCCCCTTTACCCTCTCCGACTTCCCTCAACCCCCTTTCCCTTTGGTAATCACCATACTGTTATCTGCCTATGAGGTTTTTTCTTTTTTGCTTAATCCCTTAACCTTCACATCCAGTCCCCCCCCCCTCCCTTCTGACAGCTATCAGTCTGTTCTCTGTATCTATGATTCTGTTTCTATTTAGGAAACCTTACCTTTTGCAACAGTATGGTTGGACTTGGAGAGTATTATGGTAATTGAAATAAGCCAGTCAGAGAAAGACAAATACCATATGATTTCACTTATATGTGGAATCTAATGAGAAATATAAACTAACAAACAAGGTCTTTTTCTTCGCCTCCTCTTCCATCTTCTCCTTCTCTTGTTCCTCTTCCTCCTCTTCCTCCTCCTCTTCCTTCTTCTTCTTCAAAAAGACCCATCAACATTTTATATAATACTGGTTTGGTGGTGATAAACTCATTTAGCTTTATATGTACTTTGACTCTAAATTATAGCTTTGCTAAGTATAATAATCTTGGTTGTAGGTCTTTGCTTTTCATCACTTTGAATATTCCTTGCCACTCCCTTCTGGCCTGCCAAGTTTCTGTTGAGAAATCAGCTGACAGTCTTATGGGAGCTCCCTCATAGCTCCCTAACTATTTTTATCTGCTGCTTTTAGGGTTCTGTCTTTGTCTTTAAACTTTGGCATTTTAATTATGATGTGACCTGCTGTGGGCCTCTTTGGGTTCATCTTGTTTGGGACTCTCTGTGCTTCCTGGACTTGTATGTCTATTTCCTTCACAATGTTAAAGAAGTTTTCTGTCATTATTTTTTCAAATAGGTTTGCAATATATACTCTCTTTATCTCTTCTCCTTTCAGCACCCCCATGGTGCAAATGTTGGTACACTTGAAATTGTACCAGAGGCTCTTTACACTATCCTCAGATTTTCTGATTCTTTTTTCTTTTTGCTGTTCTGATTGGGTATTTTTTGCTTCTTGATATTCCAAATCGCTAATTTGACTCTCACCTTCATCTACTCTACTGTTGATTTTCTGTAAATTGTTTTTCATTTAGTTAGTGTATCTTTCACTTATCACTGGTCCTTTTTATTCTGTTGAAGTTGTTACTAAGTTCATTGATCATCTTTATAACCAGTGTTTTCATTTGTTGGTATGTTTGTTTTATAACCAGTGTTTTGAACCTAGTGTTTAGTAGATTGCTTGTCTCTCCATTTTATTTAGTTTTCTTTTTCTGGAGTTTTGTTCTGTTATTTCATTTGGTACATATTTATTTGTCTCCTCATTTTGACTGCCTCCCTGTGTCTTTTCTAGACATTAGGTAGAGCAGCTACATCTCCCAGGCTTGTTAGAGTGGCCTAATGTAGTAGGTGTTCTGTAGGATCCTGTGGCACAGCCTCCCTGATCACCCATGCTGGGTGCCCTGCCACATGTGGGCTGTGTACACCCTCCTCTTGTAGTTGAGCCTTGATTGTTGTTGGCATGTCAATGGGAGGAGTTTACCCAGGCCAATCAGCTGCAAGTACTGGCTGTGACCACTAACCATCGACCTTCAACCACTGTGAAGGATCACTTGTGCAGGAGCCCACCCCACAGAGCAGGAATTATTTTATTAGAACTCTCTTTCCTGTTGAATCCACCCCTTGAATGTGTTGCTTGTGGAGGTAGTTTGGTGGTGGTCCTTTGATGTGGTCTAAAGCTTTCCACTGGATGCACTGGCTCTGGAGCCTCCAGGGAGGTGCAGGCCAAGGTCAGCCACTAGCTTTGTTCTGCCTAGGGATACGCATTATGAGCTACAAAGTGATCTGAAGATGGCTGCTACTTATTCTGGGCTTGGAGGTGCTCAGGCAAGGCCAAGATGTGAACCAAGGCCAGCTACTGCTAGTGCCAGTAGAGGTCATGTAGCAAGAGGTATAGGGCTCACTGAGGCCAGATGCTGCTTGTCTGAGAGATTTCCAGATATCTAAAGGTTCTAGTACTTTAGTTCTTAAACAAAATCTGAAACATGAGTTAAGACAGGCCATTCATATGGAAAAACTGCTGGAAACTGCTTGGGTGGGTCTGAAATTTGGGTGGGGAATAACCAAGGTGAGGCAAACAGTGTGAGTCTCATCTATGGCACCCATCTGCAAGCTTTGTGGGGGGAGTGCTTACCTAAGGAACAATGGCCTCTGCCAGCACTTCTGTCTGCTGTGTGGCTGTGGTCCTTGATCCTCATGGGGCAACCTCTACAGCTGAGATATTCCTCTTAATTTTTATCCACCACATGTGAGTGTAGGAACAGCCCATTCCACATCTTCACCCCTCCTACCAATCTTGATGTGGCTTCTTCTTTAATTCCCTAGTTGTAGGATTTCCATTCAACCAGATTTCAGGTGGTTCTGAATGATGGTTATTCTGTAGTTTAGTTGTAATTTTTATGTGGTTGCCTAATTCACCATCTTGACTCAAGTGTACTTCTTAAATGAACAATCTTGCCTAACTGAACAGTTTTGTTGTTGTCGTTCATTAAATTCCACATGTAAGTGAAATCATATGGTACTTGTCTTTATTGAACTGGCTTATTTCACTTAGAATAATACTCTCCAGGTCCATCCGTGCTGTTGCAAAAGGTAAGAAATCCTTTTTTACAGCCGAGTAGTATTCCATTGTGCAAATGTACCACAGACTTTTATCCACTCACCTACTGATGGGCACTTGAGCTGCTTCCAAATCTTGGCTATTGTAAATAGCACTGCAATGAACATATTGGTGCACACATTTTTTCAAATCAGTGTTTTGGGTTTCTTTGGATATATTCCCAGAAGTAGAATCACTGAGTCATAAGGCAATTCCATTTTTTAATTTATAGAGGAAACTCTATATACAGACACAGACAACTATATGGTGATTACCAGAGGGAAAGGGGAGTGGGAGCAGTTAGAAGAGGGTAAAGGGGGGATAAATGGTGATGGAAGGAAACTTGACTTTGGGTGGTGGGCACACAATGCATATACAAATGATACCATAAAGTGTGCATCAAAATACACTCAAATCCCATATAATTTTATTAATCACTTTCACCCAAAAAAAGTGAATCAAATAAAATAAATTAGATAAATTTTTAAAAAGAAGGTTGCTTCAAATACCACTGTCACCAGCAATCTTTTAAAGAACAAAAATTCAACCGAGTAAATTTGAAGATATAATTGGCTTCACTAGGTTATTCACGAATCAGGGAACATCCCATATAGCAAGTAGAGAGAAGCCTGCACAAATATAGAATATGGAAGGATTTTATAAAAAGAAACTGGTTGGGATAAGAAAGTTATTAGAAAAAGAAAATAAATGATTATTTCAGGCAAGGTTACCTTCCATTAGGGGAAGGTGGGGTTCTTTTCATGCAGATTATCTCAGCTTCTTTTGGGGGATGGAGAAGGCCCATGTGACAAATTATTTCATTGATACTGATCATAAAATTCCAGACCAACTAATTAAGATTACAATCCTGAAGGTTGAAACTGAAATTAGGTCAGGTATTGTGTCTAGGTTTGGTTTCATGAGCTTTAGCACAAAGTGGCTTCATTTGGGACCTGTGATTTTTCTCTTTAACAATTGTCTGCTTAGTCCTACCCCACCTGGATAAGTATATATAAATTTCTGCTATATATGAGGTTGCTCAAAGGTGTGGCATAAAGGTGGCATTACAAAAATTCATAGTTTGACTCATGATTCTCATGACAATACATTAATGTATCACATCCTTACCTTGCAGGTAAGACAAAAAATAAAGTGTGCATCAAAATATAATTAATCCTACATAATTTATTCAACACACATATTCACACAACTGGTAAGTAGTAAATCTGGGACAAAAATCTATTTATGCCTTGCTCAGCAATGTTATTTCATTAATTGATAAGTCCTCTAGTTTCTATTAGCTTAGAATACAGGGTGAGGCAAAAGTAGGTTTATAATTGCGAATATGCAAAACAGTTTATTCTTAAATTATTATTTATTAAATATTGTATTATTTCCATATAAACAACTGTAAACCTAGTTTTTCCCCACCATGTATATACAACCTGTCCCTTCCTCTCCATTGTCATAGCCACTGGCTTACTTACAGACTCATAATTTATATTCTATACTATAGCAATTACCCATTGCAAATGCCATCCAAGAGCTCTTGCCTCTCCAATCCATTCTTCACCTAGATTCAGTATCCATATCTAAAACAAATATAACCCTTTTATTTCCCCTTTTCAGTGTCTCCAAAAATCCCACTGTCTTTAATGAAGGCTGCGCTCAACATGACACATGAGACACTTCATGATACCACCCAGTTGCTTAGGCCAAAGTCTTAGAGTCATCCTTCTTTTTTTCTCATCTTTCCTTTAACTCCATTATCTTTCAGTAAATTCTGTCTCCAGGACCTTTAAAACATATCTTAAATCTGTGCACTTCAGAACACATTCCCACCACATATATAGCTACCATCTGTAGCTGAGCCACCATATTCTCTGTTACTTGTACTACTGCAATAGCCTTCTAACTGTTTCACTTTTAACTCCCTGTGGCCTATTCTCTGCAAAAGAACCAAAGATTTGAAAAAAAAAATTTATTGTTGAGATTGTTACAGATTTCTCCCTTTACCCCCAATTGCCCCCCACCACCCAGTAGCCACCCCACCCCAGGCCTTCACCACCCTATTGTACATGTCCATAGGTAATGCATATATGCATATAAGATCTTTGGTTAATCTCTTCCGACCCTTCCTCACCCCTTCCCTCTGAGATTCATCAGTCTTTTCCATGTTTCCTTGCCTTTAATTCCATTTTATTCATCAGTTTATTTAGTTCATTAGATTCCTTGTTCATTTATTTTGATTTTTAGATTCAATTATTGATAGATATGTATTTATTGCCATTTTATTGTTCATATGTTTTATTTCTTATAATAATAATAATAATAATAATAATAATAATAATAAATACCCTTCAACATTTCTTGTAATACTAGTTTGGTGGTGATGGACTCCTTTAGCTTTTTTGTGTCTGTGAAGCTCTTCATCTGACCTTCAATTCTAAATGATACCTTTGCTGGGTAGAGTGATCTTGGTTGTAGGTCCTTCCTATTCATCACTTTGAATATTTCCTGCCACTCCCTTCTGGCCTGCAAAACTTCTGTTGAGAAATCAGCTGACAGTCATATGGCTGCTCCCTTATATGTAACTTCTTTTCTCTTGCTGCTTTTAAGATTTTCTCTTTGTCTTTCACCCTTGGCATTTTAATTATGATGTGACTTGCTGTGGGCCTCTTTGGGTTTCTCTTATTTGGGACTCTCTGCACTTCCTGGACTTGTAAGTCGATTTCTTTCACTAGGGAGGGGGAGTTTTCTGTCATTATTTTTTCAAATAAGTTTTCAATATCTTGCTCTCTCTCTTCTCTTTTAGGTACCCCATAATGTGAATGTTGGTACACTTGAAATTGTCCCAGAGGCTCCTTACACTATCTTCATATATTTGGATTCTTTATCCTTTTTTATCTTCTGATTGGGTGTTTTTCTTCCTCATATTCCCAATTGTCGGTTTGAGTCTAGGAATCCTGTACTCTATTGTTGAATCCTTAAAAATTAGTCTTTATTTCAGTCAGTGTTTGCTTAATTTCTGACTAGTACTTTTTCTTGTCTTTGAAATTCTCACCAAGATCCTTGAAAGTCTCACTAAGTTACTTGAAGCTCTCGTTAATATCCTTCAGCAGCTGTATAACCATTGTTTTGAACTCTGTGTCCAGTAGTTTGCTTGCTTCCATTTTATTTAGTTGTTTTCCTGGATATTTCTTCTGTTCGCTCATTTGTGACATATTTCTGCATATTGGCTGCTTCCCTGTGTTTGTTTCTATGTATTAGGTAGAGCTTCTATGTTTGCTGGAATTGGTAAAGTGGCCTTGTGTATTAGGAATACTGTGGGATCCAGTGGCTCAGCCTCCCCAGTCACCTGAGCTGGGCACTTTTGGTGAACCCCTCTGTGGTCCATGTGCACTCTCTTATTGTTGTTGAACCTTGATTGCTGTTGGTGTCACTGGGAGGAATTGACCTCCAGGCCAATTGGCTGTGAGGACCAACTGAGACTACAGTGGAAGAGCTGCTGTGCAGGAGACACCTCGATGGAGCAGGACTTACTTCAGTGGGGTGTTGGTGCTCACTGAGTTTTCCCCTTGAGTGTGTCACTTGTGGATGTGTATAGTTGTAATCTGGTATGGTCTGAAGCTGTCCACTGGGTGCACTGGCTCTGGGGCCCCTGGGAGGTGAGAGGTCAGACACTACCTGTGGCCACCCTACAGGAGCTACAGAGCAATCTGTAGATGGCTGCTACTTGTATTGGGCTTGGAAGTGCCCAGGTGAAGCCAATCTTTGAAGCAAAGCAGGCTGGTGCTAGTGCCAGATATTGGGCCTCTTATTGATATGTATGGGGCACGCTGATGCCAGCTTCTGCTTATTTGAGATATTTTAGAAAAGTTTAAAGCCTGAGCCAGGACAGGCCATTCATATGGAAAAGCCACTGTAAACAACTTGGGTGGGGCTGCAAATTGGATGGTATGAGGTCTCAGGGAATCACCAGAAGCAAACAGTGTGAGCCATGCTGATGGAAACTCAGATATGGATTCCAGTCAGCTCTGCCATGGGGGGGAAGTCCCAGCGCTGGAACAATGACCTCTGCAAGCAGCCCCATCTGGGAGAAAGCTGTACCTGAGTTCCTGCCCTGATGCCAGACAATTCAGTTTCTCCCCATATGTCCCTGGATCCCCCAAAGCCACAGCCCAGTACTGGAGCCTAGAGGGAGCGAGTCCAAGTAAGTTTATGCTTCAGCCCTTTAAGAGGAACTGCATGGGTCTCCAGCAGCTTCCATGTCACTCAGCCACAATCACCACTGGTTTTTACAGCCCGCTATTATGGTGACTTCTCTTCCCAGCTCTGGAACCCTGGTCTTGGGGTCTGGAGTGGGACTGGGACTCCTTGCTTCTCACAGGAGACCTCTGCAGCCAAGATATCCTTCCCAATTAAAAGCAGGCTAACGTGAGTGTCAGACCAGCCTAGTCGGTGCCTCTGCCCCCTTACCAGTCTCAATTTATTTTCTTCTTTACTTCTCTACTTGTAGGACTTCCATTCAGCCACATTTCAGGCAGTTTTGAATGATTGTTATTCTGTATTTTAGTTGTAATATTTATGTGGTTGTGGGAGGCAGTGAGTAATAGTTTTTATCTATGCTGTCATCTTGGTTCTGTCCTTCCAAAGTAGTCTTTTTAAAAAAAACAAATCAGATTATACTATTCACCTGATCAATATCTCCAATAATGTATTATATGATTACAAGAAAGTTACATATAAGACTCTAAATAAACAGAAGGTGGTCAAAGATGGAGATGTAAGAGAATGCGTGGGGGTCTCACTCCTTTTATGAACACACTGAATGCACATCTATATTTAGAGAAACTCATTTGGAGTGACAACTGAAAAGCTTCTGTACAACGACAAAAACAGAGAAAACACAAAACAGATTCAGGAAACATGGGAGCCTCCAGATCTGGGGGAACCCATCAAGAACAGAGGATCTGGTTAGTGCTATTGTTTCAATTCTCCCTTCACTTAAATAGTTCAGGAAGGAGCTCTATCCAGGTGATCTAGCTGATTTACAAGGTCACTGTAGTGCATTCCCAACTGCCTGTCTTGGAGTTAGCTCAAGCAGGAACAAGACGGTGCCATAGCAGACATGCATAGGGATTTCTCCACCCCGTCTTGAGCTTGATCTAATGGGTCCAACAGGGTGCTGAGGCTTCCCTGCAAAGGCCACTGCAGCACACACTCTCTGGGAAACCTCGCCTAGAGCAACAATGGAAACAGCAGGGAACTGCAGTATATGCACCCAGGGCATCCTAACCCAGTGTAAGAGGAAAACTGAAGGACACTGCAGCACTTTATAAATATTTATAGAACATTTTACCCCAAAACAATATAATACACATTTGTTGAAATGCACCTGCAACATTCTCCAAGATTAATCACATATTTGGCCACAAAACAAGCCTTGATAAATACAAGAAAATTTAAACCATATCAACCCTTTTCTTTTTTTCTTTTTTTTGTTAAGGTATTATATGTGTACATATCTTACCATTCCCCCCCCACCCAACTCCCATACATGCCCTCACCCCCCAGAGTTTTGTGTCCATTGGTTATGCTTATATGTTTGCATACAAGTCCTTCGGTTGATCTCTTATCTCCTCCACCTCTCCCTAACCTTCCCGCTGTAATTTGACCTTCTGTTTGATGCTTTACTGTCTCTGTATCTATCTTTTTATTCAACAGCTTATAATTTTCTTTATTATCCACAGATGAGTGAGGTCATGTGGTATGTTTCTTTCATGGACTGGCTTATTTCACTTAGCATGATGTTCTCCAATTCCATCCAGGTTGCTGCAAATGGTAGGAATTCCTTCTTTTTTATGGCAGCATAGTATTCCATTGTGTAGATGTACCACAGTTTTCTGATCCAGTCATCTGCTGACAGGCACCTAGGCTGTTTCCAAATCTTTGCTATTGTAAATTGTGCTGCTATGAACATAGGGGTGCATATATCCTTTCTTATTGGTGTTTCCAGTTTCTTAGGATATATTCCCAGGAGTGGGATTACTGGGTCAAATGGGAGTTCCATTTTCAGTTTTTTGAGGAAACTCCATACTGTTCTCCACAGTGGCTGCACCAGTCTACATTCCCACCAGCAGTGCACGAGGGTTCCTTTTTCTCCACATCCTCACCAACACTTGTCATTTGTTGATTTGTTGATGATAGCCATTCTGACCGGTGTGAGATGGTACTGCATTGTCGTTTTGATTTGCATCTCTCGGATAATTAGTGACTTTGAGCATGTTTTCATGTGTCTCTTGGCCTTTCTTCTGTCTTCTTTGGAAAAGATTCTATTTAGGTCCGTTGCCCATTTTTTTATTGGATCATTTATCTTCCTTTTATTAAGTTGTATAAACTGCCTGTAGATGTTGGAGATTAAACCTTTATCAGTGATAACATTTGCAAATATGTTCTCCCATACAGTGGGATTTCTTGTTGTTTTGTTGATAGTTTCAACTCCTTTTCTGACTACAGGATATAAAACTAGAAATTGACTATAAGAAGAAAACTAGAAAAATCTTGAACATGTAGAGATTAAACAACATTTTACTAAACAACCAATAGATCAAAGAGTAAATCAAATAGGAAATCCAAAAATACACTGCACAAATAAAAACGAAAGCACACCTCCCCCAAATTTATGGGATGCAACAAAAGCAGTTCTAAGAGGAAAGTTTATAGCTATACAGTCATAAATAAAGAAACTACAAAAATCCCAAACAACTCTATTTATACCTAAAGGAAATAGAACAAGAAGAACAAACATAATCAAAAGTAAGTAGAAGAAAAAAAATAAAGATCAGAGTGGAAATAAAGGCTGAAATAAGGTATAAAAGATCAATGAAACTGGGAGCTGATTCTGTGAAAGAATAAACAAAATTGGCAAACTTTTAGCCTGACTCATCAAATACAAAAAAGTAAGCCCAAATAAATAAAATAATATATGAAAGAGATGTTACAACCAACACCACAGAAATATAAAGGCCATTAATAATATTTTGAACAATTATATGCCAACAAATTGAACAACCAGAGATGGATAAAATTCTAGAAACATGAAGCCTTCAAAGACTGCGTTGAGAAAGAGATGAGAGAGAGAGAGAAAGAGAGAGAGAGAGAGAGAGAATCTGAAAAGACTGATTACTTGCAAAGAAAACGAAGCAGTTAAAAAAAAAAAAACTTCTCCTCCAGATAAATTCTACCAAGCATTTGAAGATTAATTTACACCTATTAATCTCAAATTATTTTTTAATGAGGACACAGGAACACTTCCATACTTATTCTATGAAGCCAGCATTAGCTTGCCAAAACTGAAGACTCTACAAAAAAAGAAAAATGCAGGCCAAAGTCTTTGATGAACTTACATGTGAAAATTCCCCCCAAAATATTAACGTAGTGAATTCAATGATGCATTAAAAAGATTATACACCAGGATAAAGTGGAATTTATCCCAGCAGTGCAAGGATGGTTTAATATCTACAACTCAATTAACATGACACACAATATCATCAAAATCAAAGATAAAAATCATATGTAAGATTCTCAATGCAGAAAAATAATTTGACAAAATTCAATAATCATTTATGATAAAAATGATCAGAAATGTGGGTATAGATGGAATTTACCTCAACAAAATAAAGGTTATGTATGACAAATCCATAGCTAACATCATACTCAATGTTGAAAAGCTGTAATATGGAAAAAAATGGTGACGGAATAGAGTCGGGTTTGGAGTCTGTTCCTGGGGTGGAGTGTAGGAGAAGCAGAGGCTCGCAGAGGGAGTGTATGTGGGCAAGCCAAGGGACAGCTAAACTCCAGGAGAAGGCGGGGGAGTGCTGGGCAGTGTTCCCCTGACCATGCAGCACCCACAGGGGCTGGGTCCCCTCCTGGAGCTGCGGGCTCACCGGGCTCCTCGCCATCTTGGAAGGAAAGGAGGATTTTATTGGAAACCTGACTTTCTGCGACAACTGCAAACACTGAACTGCTGTGATCACCAGACCACCGGTCCCCTATCAGCGCAAACATTCGGATTCAAAGGAACTCTTCACTGCACCACGGAAAGGTCATATTTCGCCTGAAATAAGGAGTGGTTTCTAATCCCCGCGGTGGGTGAGGGAAGCGCTGGGTGAGGGAAGCGCAGCAGCCGCAGGACCTGCAGGAGCCAGGAGGTCTGTGCCTAGAAAAATCTGCGGCAGTTGGAACTGCCGTGATCCGTGAATGAGGAGGGGGGTCTTCTGAGCTGCTAACAGAAGTGACATCTTGAAAGCAATTCATTTTAATCTGACGAGGAGGGTCAGACTAAGAATTTTCAAAGGAGTGCAGGATCCATAGTCTGGCGCACAGACCCACGGTCCGCACACTTGGGCTCTTTCCGACTCTGACTGCTAAGCCCAATACATAGAAAAACCCAGGTGGAGGGGCCCTGAAAGACTGCAGGGGGAAGTTGTTTTTTCGGAACCTGGGGACCAGAGCTGGGTGTGACCATCAGAGAGGCAGCTCTGAGGCGCACACCTCCACAAGCTCTGAAGCACACACCTCCACAAACCGGTAGTGAGTGCCATAGAGGTGAAAAAAAAAAAAAAAGCTAGAGACGCCTGGAAGTCAATTCAGAAACACCGCCACCCAGGGGCTGAAACGCTAATTGTCTCTGGTGTAATCAAAAATAAATACGAGAAATTAAGACACGGCCGGCTTAAAAAGCAGGACTGGCTTCCAACACTGAGGAGCCATGGAATGAAGCTGAACTGAAATACCGCCCAGACTGGGAAACAGGCGTACCAAACAGAATAATAGAGGAAGTGAATGACAGCCGCTACTGCACATTTTAGTCTTCCTATTTTTTAATTTTCAATTCTTTTTTCAATTTTTTAAATTTTTTATTCTCATATTTTTTATTTTCATTTTTTGCATCTTTTACTTAAGAAACTAATTTTTTTCTTTTTCCTCACTCGATTTTCACCTTTTTAATTATTACATTTTTATTTTCAATCAGCATTGTTATTACTATTATTTTACTTTTTTTTAATGTCATTTGATTTTCTCTTTCTTTTATTTTTGGATTAGTGTCCTACATTCGATTTGCATCTTTCCCTTACAATCGTTTTACCCTATCTCAAAGCTAACATTATCCATCACTCTCCTCCTAACCTTTCCCCTTTTGGTCTCCAGTTTATCTTAACCCTTTCTGGCTTTATATTTTCCCTACTTTTTCAGTTTACTCTCTGCTAAAACTTCACCCTACTTATATATCTAATTCCCAACCCCCTGCTCCAAATCCATACAAACCTCTCTCTACGCTACCTTAAAAAAATTAATTTTCTCTCTGGCCTTTTGTTGTTGTTTGCTTGAATGTTGACTAGATTGAATTTTTATGCTTTTTTATGAGATTGTTTTGATTATTCTTTTTGTTGGTTTGGTTGGTTCTTTTGTTTGCATTGTTTTTGTTTGTTTTTTACATTTGTTTTCCCTTGCCTCACTTGATATTAGCTGCTGTTGCAGTTTGTATTAATCTCCAGGTCCGAGTTGCTGGAATTTGCTGAGAATAGTGGTTGTTCTAGTGGAGTTTACTCCCCTTATATATAGTTTGTTCCCCTTTTCTCTCTTAGTATCGTTCTTGTCTCTCTTACCTTTTTTTTCTTTTCTTTTTCTTTTCTTTTTTTTTATTTTTCTTTTCTTTCTTTCTGCTCTTTTCCCAAGTTCAGATTCACACTCTTTGTTTTTTTTGTTGTTGTTCTTTCTTTCTTCTCTCCCTCTTCCACTCCTATTCCCTAATTTGTCTTTCTCTGGTGGTTACCTTTATTGGAGGTTATTAATATCGTGAATACAATTCTGTTCACTGCCTTGTCTGTTGTGCCTGGTGGTGTTGTATTTTATACCTTTAAATCAACGCCAGAGAGAGAAATCTATATAACCAGACATCCGGAGAAGAGAGACCATGAGGAGACAAAGAAACAGCCCCCACAGGAAAGAGAAGCAGGCATCACCAGAAAAGGAAGTAAACGATTTAGAGCCAAACAACCTATCAGAGAAAGAATTCAGAGAAATGATCATAAAGTGGCTGAAAAGGATGGAAGACAAATTCGACAATATGAGTAAGAACCAAGAAGAAATGAAGAAGAACCAAGAAGAAATGAAAAATGACATCGCTGCTGTAAAGAACTCAATAGAAAGCATCAAGAGTAGACTAGACGAAGCAGAGGACCACATAAGTGAGCTAGAAGACAAGATGGAAAAAAATACCCAATTACAACAGCTTCTAGAAACAAAAATTAGAAAGATTGAGGAGAGCCTAAGGGAACTTCGGGACAACACAGAACAAAACAACATCAGGATAATAGGGGTGCCAGAAGGAAAGGAAACTGAGCAAGGAATAGAAAACCTGTTTGAAGAAATAATAACAGAAAACTTCCCTGATATAGGGAAGAAAAAACCCACACAAATCCAAGAAGCTCACAGAGTTCCAAGCAAAATGAACCCCAAAAGACCGACGCCAAGGCACATTATAATTAAGTTGGCAAACACCAACAACAAAGTAAGAATCTTAAAAGCGGCCAGAGAGAGACAGACAGTTACATACAAAGGAACCCCCATCAGACTAGCAACTGATTTCTCAACAGAAACTCATCAGGCCAGAAGGGAATGGAAGGAAATATACAAAGTCATGCAAAGGAAGGGTCTAAATCCAAGAATACTGTACCCAGCAAGGCTATCAATCAAAATTGAAGGTGAAATCAGGAGCTTCACAGACAAAAAAGGACTAAGGGAGTTTATCACCACCAAACCAGCAATGAAAGAAATGCTAAAGGGTCTGCTGTAAAAAAAAAAAAAAAAGAAAGAAATAGGAAGCAAAGAAGGTACACAGGGGTATAGAATAAAAATGGCGTCAAATAAGTACCTATCAATAATAACTTTACATGTAAATGGATTGAATGCCCCAATCAAAAGACACAGGGTAACAGACTGGATAAGAAAACAAAACCCAGATATCTGCTGTCTACAGGAAACCCACCTCAAAAAAAAAGGATGCATACAGACTGAGAGTAAAGGGCTGGAAAAAGGTTTTCCAGGCGAATGGAAATGAAAAAAAAGCTGGGGTTGCAATACTTATATCTGACAAATTAGATCTCAAAGTGAAGGACATAACAAGAGATATGAAGGCCACTTCATAATACTTAAGGGAGAAATCCAACAAGAAGAAATAACTCTGGTAAACATATATGCACCCAATACAGGAGCACCAAGATACATTAAAAAACTCCTGGAAGATATCAAAGGAGATATTGACAGCAATACAATCATAGTAGGAGACTTCAATACCCCACTATCACCATTGGACAAATCCTCTAAACAAAAAATCAGCAAAGAAACATCAATCCTAAATGACTCACTAGAACAGATGGAATTCATCGACATCTTCAGAACATTTCACCCCAAAGCCACAGAATATACATTCTTCTCAAGTTCACATGGGTCATTTTCAAAGATAAACCATATGTTAGGACATAGGCAAAGTCTCTCCAAATTCAAGAAGATAGAAATCATATCAAGTATCTTCTCAGATCACAGTGGCATAAAACTGGAAATCAACTACAATAAAAACAACCCAAAGAAATCAAACACTTGGAGACTAAACACCATGCTATTAAACCATGACTGGGTTACCAAAGACATCAAGGAAGAAATAAAAAACATCATGGCAACAAATGACAATGAAAACACAACAATCCAAAATCTATGGGACACAGCGAAAGCAGTCCTGAGAGGGAAGTTCATAGCTCTACAAGCCTACTGCAAAAAACAAGAAACATTGGTAATAAATTACCTAACCCAACAACTCAAAGAGTTAGAGAGAGAGCAACAAGATAAGCCTAGTGTAAGCAGAAGGAAAGAAATAATAAAGATCAGAGCGGAGATAAACGACATAGAGACCAAAGAAACAATACAAAAGATCAACAAAACCAAGAGCTGGTTCTTTGAAAGAATAAACAAGATTGATGAACCAACTGCCAGGCTCACCAAAAAGCAAAGAGAGAGTACCCAAATAAACAAAATCAGAAATGAAAGAGGTGAAATAACAACAGACCCCGACGAAATACAAAGGATTGTTACAAAATACTACGAACAACTCTATTCCAACAAACTGGACAACCTGGAGGAAATCGACATATTCCTAGAAAAATACAACCTTCCAAAACTCAATAAGGAAGAATCTAAACAGCTCAACATGCCAGTAAATATGGAAGAAATTGAAGCAGTCATCAAAAAGCTTCCGGCAAACAAAAGCCCGGGACCAGACAGCTTCACAGGAGAGTTTTACCAAACTTTCAAGGAAGAACTAAATCCTATCCTCCTCAGACTATTCCAAAAAATTCAAGAGGAAGGAACACTTCCAGGCTCCTTCTATGAAGCCAGCATCACCCTAATACCAAAACCAGATAAAGACAACTCAATGAAAGACAATTACAGGCCAATATCCCTCATGAACATAGATGCCAAAATCCTCAACAAAATTCTAGCAAATCGGCTCTAGCAGTACATCAGAAAGATCATACACCATGACCAAGTAGGATTTATCCCAGGAATGCAAGGATGGTACAATATCCGCAAATCAATAAACGTGATACATCACATAAACAAACTGAGAAATAAAAATCACATAGTCATATCAATAGATGCAGAAAAAGCATTTGACAAAATCCAACACCCTTTCTTGATAAAAACTCTCAACAAGGTGGGAATAGAAGGCTCATACCTCAACATAATAAAAGCTATATATGATAAACCCACAGCAAACATCATACTCAATGGGCAAAAACTAAAACCATTTCCCCTAAGAACAGGAACAAGACAGGGATGCCCACTCTCACCACTCTTGTTTGACATAGTACTGGAAGTATTAGCTATTGCAATTAGGCAAGAAGAAGAAATAAGAGGCATCCAAATTGGAAAAGAAGAAGTGAAGCTGTCCTTCTTTGCAGATGACATGATATTGTACATAAAAAACCCAAAATATTCCATAAAAAAACTAATAGACTTAATAAATGAATTCGGCAATGTAGCGGAATACAAAATTAATGCCAAGAAATCTATGGCTTTTCTATAAACCAATAATGAACTCACAGAAAGAGAGACTAAAAAAGCTATTCCATTTACCATCTCACCAAAAAAATTAAGATACCTAGGAATAAACTTATCTAAGGAGGTAAAAGACCTATACGCAGAAAACTACAGGACACTGAAAAAAGAGATAGAGGAAGACGTAAACAGATGGAAGAACATACCATGTTCATGGATTGGTAGAATCAACATCATTAAAATGTCCATACTACCCAAAGCAATCTACAGATTCAATGCACTCCCCATCAAAATACCAACAGCATATTTCACAGACCTAGAAAGAACTCTCCAAAAATTCACCTGGAATAAAAAAAGACCCCGAATAGCCACAGCAATCCTGAGAAAGAATAATAAAGTAGGTGGGATCTCAATACCAGATTTCAAGCTGTATTACAAAGCCACTGTTCTCAAAACAGCCTGGTACTGGCACAAGAACAGACATATTGATCAATGGAACAGAATAGAGAACCCAGATATCGACCCAAACCACTATGCTCAATTAATATTTGACAAAGGAGGCATGAACATACAATGGAGTCAAGACAGTCTCTTCAATAAATGGTGTTGGGAAAATTGGACAGATACATGCAAAAAAATGAAACTAGATCACCAACTTACACCATGCACAAAAATAAACTCAAAATGGATACAGGACTTAAACATAAGACGGGAAACCATAAAAATACTAGAGGAATCCACAGGCAACAAAATCTCAGACATATGCCAAAAGAACTTCTTCACTGACACTGCCCCTAGGGCAATGTAAGCTAAAGAGAAAATTAACAAATGGGACTACATCAAAATAAAAAGCTTTTTTACAGCAAAAGAAACCATCAACAAAACAACAAGAAAGCCCACTGCATGGGAGAACATATTTGCAAATGCTATCACTGATAAAGGTTTAATCTCCAACATCTACCGGAAGCTTATGCAACTTAATAAAGGGAAGATAAATGATCCAATAAAAAAATGGGCAACAGACCTAAACAGAATCTTTTCAAAAGAAGACAGAAGGAAGGCCAAGAGACACATGAAAACATGTTCAAAGTCACTTATTATCCGAGAGATGCAAATCAAAACAACAATGAGGTACCATCTCACACCTGTCAGAATGGCTATCATCAACAAATCAACAAACGACAAGTGTTGGCGAGGATGCGGAGAAAAAGGAACCCTCGTGCACTGCTGGTGGGAATGCAGACTGGTGCAGCCACTGTGGAGAACAGTCTGGAGTTTCCTCAAAAAACTGAAAATGGAACTCCCATTTGACCCAGTAATCCCACTCCTGGGAATATATCCGAAGAAACTAGAAACACCAATCAGAAAGGATATATGCACCACTATGTTCATAGCAGCACAATTTACAATAGCTAAGATTTGGAAACAGCCTAGGTGCCGGTCAGCAGATGACTGGATCAGAAAACTGTGGTACATCTACACAATATATACTATGCTGCCATAAAAAAGAAGGAATTCTCATCATTTGCAGCAACCTGGATGGAATTGGAGAACATTATGCTAAGTGAAATAAGTCAGTCAATGAAAGAAAAATACCACATGATCTCACTCATTTAGGGATAGTAAAGAACATTATAAAGTGATGAACAAAAAGATAGATACAGAGACAGTAAAGCATCAAACAGACTTTCAAATTACAGGGGGAAAGTTAGGGACAGGTGGGGGAGTTATGAAATCAAACGAAGGACTTGTATGCATGCATATAAGCATAAACAATGGACGCAAAACTCTGGGGGGTGAGGGCATGTATGGGTGTGGGGTGGGGGCGTAATGGTAAGATATGTACACATATAATACCTCAATTAAAAAATATATTAAAAAAATAAAAAAAGAAAAGAAAAGCTGTAATATTTTCCTCTAAGGTCAGTAATAAGACAAGAATGCACACACTCTCCATTATTATCTCTATAATAAAGAGCCAGGGTGCAAAGACCTGTTGGGATGCCGTGGCAACCCAGCAATGACTGCTGAGGGGGCTGCGAATCAGGGCCAGAGATAGGCCTGAAGAGAGAAGCAGGGACTGATCCGTTGCCTCTATGGCAGCTTTTGACCAGCACTTGTCTCTCTCTTTCTCTCCCGGTCTGGCCAGCAGCCGTACCTCCATTTCTCTCCAGGACTCCAACAGGGATGCTGATCAGCCCTGCATTTCTGACCAGGCCCCATTGATAGGCCCAGAGATGCTGACTGGCATAGAAACTGACCAATCAGAACCAAATCTGGGGGCTTAGAGGTGTTTCTGTCCAGGGAGAGAGGTAGATCCTGAGGCCAGCTCCAGCAATGGTCTTCGCAAATCTACAGAAAGTGCTCATCATTGATACCTGGACCCTTGCTGCCAGAAGATACTGCAAGATGGAAGTCTGCAGGTGGTGGAGAAGCAGAACCTCAGCAAAGAAGAGCTGATAGCTGAACTGCAGGACTGCGAAGGCCTTATCGTCTGCTCGGCCACCAAGGTGACCATGGATGTCATCAATGCAGCAGAGAAGCTCCAGGTGGTGGGCAGGGCCAGCACCGGCGTGTACAACATGGATCTGGAGGCCGCCATGAGGAATGGCATTCTGGTCATGAACACTCCCAATGGGAACAGTCTTAGTGCTGTGGAGCTCACCTGTGGGATGATCTTGTGTCTGGCCAGGCAGATTCCCCAGGCGACAACTTTGATGAAGGATGGCAAATGGGACTGAAAGAAGTTCATGGGAACTGAGTTGAATAAAAGAACCTGGGAATTCTTGACCTGGGGAGGATCGGGAGAGAGGTGGCAGTCCGGATGCAGTCCTTTGGGATTAAGACTGTAGGGTACGACCCCATAATCTCACCAGAGGTTTTGGCCTCCTTCAGCATTCAGCAGCTGCCCCTGAAGGAGATCTGGCCCCTCTGTGACTTCATCACTGTGAACACCCCTCTCCTGCCCTCCATGACAGGCCTGCTTAATGACAGCACTTTTGTGCCATGCAAGAAGGGCATGTGTGTGGTGAACTGTGCCCACAGAGGGATCATGGACGAGGGTGCCCTGCTCTGGGCCCTGCAGTTAAGGCAGTGCACAGGTGCAGCGCTGGACGTGTTCATGGAGGAGCTGCCACAAAAAAGTCATCAGCTGCCCCCACTTGGGCGCCAGCACCAAGGAGGCCCAGAGCTGCTGTGGACATGGTGAAGAGGAGAGCCTTCGCTGGGGTCGTGAATGCCCAGGCCCTTACCAGCGCCTTCTCTCCATACACCAAACCTTGGATCGATCTGGCAGAAGCTCTGGGGACTCTGATGCAAGCCTGGGCAGGGTCCCCCAAAAGGACCATCCAAGTAGTAACGCAGGGCTCATCCCTGAAGAATGCCGGGAGCTGCCTGAGCCCCACAGTCATTGTCGGCCTCCTCAAAGATGCTTCTAATCATGCCAATATGAACTTGGTGAACACCAAGCTGCCGGTGAAGGAGGCCGGCCTCAATGTAACCACCTCCCATAACCCCACTGTGCCAGGAGAACAAGGATGCAGGGAAGGCCTCCTGAGCAGGTGGCCCTGGAAGGTGACCCCTAACAGGCTATGGGCTTTGTCCAGGGCACCACACTGTGCTGCAGGCACTCAATGGAGCTGCCTTCAGACCAGAAGTGCTTCTCCCCAGGGGTCTGCCCCTGATCCTGTTCCAGGCTCAGCCCTCCAACCCTGCCATGCTGCCTACCATGATTGGGCAACTGGCAGATGCAGGCATGCAGCTGCTGTCCTACCAGACCTCAGTGGTGTCCAATGGGGAGACCTGGCACGTCATAGGCATGTCCTCCCTGCTGCCCAGCCTGGACGTCTGGAAGCAGTATGTGACTGAGGCCTTTTAGTTTCATTTCTGACCTTGGAGCTCACCAGGACCAGCCTTGGGGGCTTTGTGATCAACATTGACAGGTCACATTCCCGGGGCTGACACCACTTATGTGGTCTGACCCTGTAATAACCACTTAATAAACAGCCCACCCTCTCCCCACCAAAAAAAAAAAAAGAACCAAATCTGGGTCAACTGTGAGGAGCCAATGGCTGCCTAGGAGGCGGAGCTTTTGACGCTGACTGGCATAGAAACTGACCAATCAGAACCAAATTGGCTGGCAGAGGAGGGCAGTTGGGGGAGAGATCAGGCTGGCAGGGGAGAGCAGTTGGGGGCAAGATCAGGCCGGCAGAGGAAGGCAGTTAGGGGAGATTAGGCAGGCAGGCAGAGGGGTTAGGGGCAATCAGGCAGGCAGGCAGAGGCAGTTAGGGGTGATCAGTCAGGCAGGCAGGTGAGCAGTTAGGAGCCAGCGGTCCCAGATTGCGAGAGGGATGTCCGACTGCCGGTTTAGGTCTGACCCCACAGCGTTCTGGTCGCTGGCTTTTTATATATATAGACTAGTGACTCTGTGCACTAAATTTGTGCATGGGGGGGAGTTCCCTCCACCCAGCCTGCACCCTCTCCAATCGTGGACTCCTCAGGGGATGTCACACTGCCAGTTTAGGCCTGATCGCTTTGGCAGTCAGACATCCCCTGAGGGGTCCCCGAATGGAGAGGGTGCAGGCTGGGCAGAGGGAACCCCCACCCCCATGCACAAATTTTGTGCACCAGGCCACTAGTTCAATATAATATTGAAAGTTTGAGGCACAGCAAAAAAGAAATAAGTGGCATCTAAATTGCAAAGAAACAAGTAAAAGTGTCATTATTATATTAGAATAAATATTAAAATATTAGAATAAAACAGTTCAGCAATAGCGGGATATAAAATTAATATATAGAAATCTATTGCATTTGTATACACTAATAACAAATGATCAGGAGAAATTAATAAAACAATGCCATTTACTTAAAATTGTATTGAATTTATTAGTGTGATATTGGATAATAAAATTATATCAGTTTCAGGTGTACAATTATCTAATACATCATCTACAATTGTACAATTGCATCAAAAAGAATAAAATCCCTAGGAATAAGTTTAACCAAGGAGGTTAAAGACCTGCACTTGGAAAACTACAACACATGAAGAAAAAATTGAAGAAGGCACAAGTAAATGGAAATATATACCATGCTCATGGATTGGGAGGGTCAATATCATTAAAATGTCCAAACTACCCAAAGCAATGTAGAGATTTAATGCAATCCCTATTAACCCTTTGCACTCGCTTGCTTTTTTCTTGATTCCTTTATTCTAATGCTAACCGTGTCGTCACACTCGACATCCGAGTGCAAAAGGTTAAAATATTTTCTTTAAATTTTTATTGATTTTTAGAGAGAGAGGAAAACAGAGAGATAGAGATAAAAACAATTATGCGAGAGAAGCATCATTGATTGGCTGCCTCCTGTATGCCCCATACTGGGGATTGAGCCCACAACCTGGGAATGTGCCCTGACTGGGAATCAAACCAGTGACCTCTTGGTTCTTGGATCAATGCTCAACCCCTTAACCACACCAGCCAGGCAATCCCTATTAAAATATTAATGACATTCTTCTCAGAACTAGAATAAGTAATCCTAAAATTTATGTAGAGCAGCAAAAGACCACAAATAGCAAAAGCAATCTTGATAAGGAAGAACAAATTTGGAGGTATTATGTCCCTTGACTTAAACTATATTACAAAACTATAATAATCACAACAGTGTGGTACTGGCACAAAAACGGCACATAGAATAATGAATGGGACAGAATAGAGAGCACAGAAATAAAACCTCTCTTATATGGTCAATAAAACTATAACAAAAATACAAGAATTTATAATGGAGAAATGACAGTTTCTTTAATATGTGGTGCTCTGAAAATTGGACAGATGTGTGCAAAAAAAAAAAAATGAGACTGGACCACTCTCTTACACCACATACAAAAATAAACTCAAAATAAATTAAAGATTTAAATGTAAGACCCGAAACTATAAAACTCCTAGAAGAAAACAGGTGGTGAACTACAGGTGTAGCCACCAAAAATGTATTCACACTTTAAAAGATGATAACTCAATTTTGAAAATGAAATGTATTTTAATAAACACTGTCTTTATAATTATTCAAAGAGTGTGTATGAATTTTTGGACCACCCTATATTTGACATTAGTCTTAGCAATATCTTTTTGAACATGTTCCCTTGAGCAAGGGAAACAAAAACAAAAGAAAAATTTTAAAAGGCTACATCAAATTAAAAAGCTTTTGCACAGTAAAGGAAACCACTAACAAAATAAAAAGTCAACCTGCTGGATAGAAGAATAGATTTGCAAATGACATATATAATTAGGGTTTAATATCCAAAATAGGTAAGAAATTCATACAGTTCAATAACAATAAATAAATAAATAAATAAATAAATAAATAAATAAATAAATAAACAATCTGATCCAAAAATGGGCAAAGGACATGAAAAAATATCTCTCTAAAGAAGACATACAAGAGAGTTCAAAATGGCAGCCGAATAGGCAGACATGTCCTGTGCCTTTTCACAGAGCAGACAGAAGGAACAACTAAATCGAATAACATTCACCCAGAATTGGTGAATTAAACACAGCTGGTGAGACAATCCACTGCCAGAAAGGACAGAGGATGTCTAGAGAACAGTAGGATCAGGGATCTGGGCTGGAGAGAGAGACACATGACCAGTGAGACTAGAGGGTCAGAAGGAACCTGCACTGCACCAAGTCCAAATCCCTTGGGGACACATATAACACTTGACTGTGGAGAAGGGTCCACCCGGCTGCTGGCAGCCAGGGAACCTAGATCTAAGTCCACAGCCACAAGAGGCTGCTCCCAGAAAGGCAGCATGAAGAACTGCCGGAGCCATGCAGTAGGGTGGGGGTGGGAGGGACTCTCACAGTGGTGTGATTCTTTTGCCTTTATATTTTCTTTGCTTTTGTTTGCTAAACCCAGTTCATTGGAACTTTCAATTATAAATATTCACCGAGTCTGGGGTGCAGGTGGAGGTGCAGTTTTGTGGAGGCTGGGGAGAGGCTATGGATGGGAACAGGACAGGGAGAGGTGACCAGCAGCCCGGTACTGGGACATTCCGGACCCTCCAACCATAAGCAGCCATTTTTTTTTTCTGAAGAGCCAGCTCCTCACAGCAGCACCCACAGGGCAACTAGTACAGCTGCACCCAGTCTCCAGTTTTGAAGAGGAAACTGAATAACCCCAGGGAACCCTGGGGGACTGGGTTGACGGAATGTTTGGTCCTGTATACACCCCCACATAAAGTCCGTATAAGAAATTGATGCTTGTGCAAATAAGCCTGAAAGCAGGCAGATAAATAAAGTGGGCAGATTGGTCCAACCAGCCTGCAACCAAGGCTGAGAAGACAGACACAGAGGAGCAGTGGATCACTAGGAACTTCAACACAGTGCTGACTATTTAACAGGAAACTGAGAAGTGGCAGAATGAACAGTAGAGAGGGGTTTTAAACCAGCCCCCATGGGACATTAAAACTCAGCTGAAGTGAACGACACTTCACTTCTTTATTTTTTATCTTTTATTTTAAAATATTTTTTTTCTTTCTCTCTTTTTTAACCTGATATTATTTGTATTATTTTTCTTTGTTCTATTTTTATATCATTATTTTATTTTATCTTAGTTTTTCTTTTGTCCACACTTTTCTTCCTCACTTCTTCCATTTTCACACTGTTTCTCTTCTGTCTCTGCTTTAGTTTTTCTCTCCCCTTTTGTTATAACCCTTGCTAAAAATTGATCTTCTATATATGCATTATTATTATTGTAGTATTTGTTGGTTTACTCATATATCTAATTGCCTCTCCCTTACTCCAAGTCCACGCACCCTTCTCTTTTCTCGCTCTTCACTAGCCAATTTTTATGCTTATGTTTTTCCTCTCCTCTCTTGGTCTATGCTTCTGTTAATTGCTTAATTAGTTTCACTCACTAAACCCAAGCCTATCTTCTCTCTCCTCTATTCTCCTTTTCCAAAAATAGATGAATATATAGGTAGATAAAATTTTAAATATTTTTTTAATCTTCTTACCTCCTTACCTACTCATTCTCTTTCTACCTCCACTATACTGAACTATGGCCATTCCCATATTAATTCAATGCCCTTACTTTACTTTCTGGGTATAAGCTCTGCCTCTACAGATTCTAACCCACACTTTTTTTCTGGGTGTTTATTGTTTGCATTTTTTGGTTTATTTGTTTTGTGGAGTTTTCTCCATACATATGTATAATTTTCTCCTTCTTTTCTCTCTTACCTTTTTTTCCTTTTCTCAATATCATTTTTGCTCTCTCTTCTCTCTCTTAATTCTCTTTTTTCTGGGGGCCACCTTTATTGGGGTTATCAGGGCTGTGAGTACATTTGTATCATGTCTTGTCAAGTTGTATTTTGTACTGTTTGGTTAAAGTGGTAGAGAGCAAGCCACATATCCACACATCCTGAGAGGAGACTTTATCCACAATGGGACAATAACACTCAAGACACAACTACACCAAGAGAGCCCAAATATTCCAAGTAGGGGTCATCCCTAGAGTACCCAGCCCAGAAGACCTGAGAGACTTCACCACTGAGTCCCACAAAACATCTACTATATAAGACAAACTAAAAAAAATCTGGGTGACATAGAATTTTGATCTAATATATAAAAACAACTACAAGGGAACACCAAAAATGGGGAGACAAGGAAACACCCCCTCAAATGAAATAAAGGAGGAATCACCAATGAAACGGTGGCAATTTGACAGAGAAAGAATTCAGAGAAATGGGTATAAGGATGGTGAAAAGGATGGAAGACAAATTCAACAATATGTGTAAGAACCAAGAGGAAATGAAGAAGAACCATGAAGAAATGAAGAATGACATAGCTGAAATAAATACCACAATAGAAAGTGTCAACAGCAGACTAGAAGAAGCTGCGGTCAGCATCAGTGAGCAAGGATACAGGTAGAAAAAACACCCAAGCAGAGCAGCAATTGAAAAAACAAGTCTTAAAAAGCAGGAGGAGAGCCTAAGGGAGCTTTGGGATAACACAAAACGAAACAACATCCACATAATAGCGGTGTAAGAAGGAGAGAAAATGCAGCAAGGAATAGAAAACCTGTTTGAAGAAATGATGACAGAAAACTTCCTTGATATTGGGAAGAAAACACACAAGTCCAAGAAGCTCAGAGAGTCCCAAACAAGATGAACCCCAAAAGACCGACACCAAGATACATCATAATTAAATTGGCAAACACTAACAACAAAGTAAGAATCTTAAAGGCTGCCAGAGAGAGACAAAAAGTTACCTGTAAAGAATCTCCCATTAGACTATCAACTGATTTCTCAACAGAAACATTTCTGGATAAAAGGGAATGGCATTAAATATACAAAGTGATGCAAAAGCAAGGGACTGATTCCAAGAATACTATACCCAACAAAGCTATCATTCAAAGCTGAAGGTGAAACCAGGAGATTCACAGACAAAAAAGGGCTGAGGGAGTTTATTACCACCAAGCCAGCAATGCAATATATGTTAAAGGGACTGCAGTAAAAAGAAGAAATAAGACGGGAAGAAGGAACAAAGGCATAATGAATACAAATAGCATCAAACAAGTACCTATCAATAATAACCTTAAACATAAATGGATTAAATGCCCCAGTCAAAAGACATAGGGTAGTTGAATGGATAACAAAACATGACCCATATATCTGTTGTCTACAAGAGACCCACCTCAGAACAAATGACTCACACAAACTGATATTGAAGGGATGGAAAAAATTTTTTCAAGTGAATGGAAATGGAAAAAAAAAGCTGGGGTAGCAATACTTATATCAGACAAAATAGACCTCAAAGTGAAGGCCATAACAAGAGATAAAGAAGGTGACTTCATGATACTAAAGGGAGCAATTCAACAAGAGGTTAAAACTCTGGTAAACATATATGCACCCACTACAGGAGAAACCAAATACATTAAAAAAAAAAAACTTCTAGAAGATATCAAGGGTGAGATCAACAGCAATACAATTATAGTAGGGGACTTTAATACGCCATTGACACCACTGGATAAATCCTCTAAACAAAAAAATCAGCAAAGAAACATCGATCCTAAATGACTCACCAGATCAGATGGAATTAATTGACATCTTCAGAACCTTTCACCCCAAAGCTTCAGAATATACACTCTTCTCAAGTGCACACAGGACATTTTCAAAGATAGGGTCACAGGCAAAGTCTCTTCAAATTCATGAAGATAGAAATCATATCAAGCATCTTCTCAGATCACAATGACATAAAATTAGACATCAATTACAGTAAAAATAATGAAAAAATCAAATACTTGGAGGCTATATAGAATGGTATTAAACAATTATTGTGTTACCAAAGAGATCAAAGAAGAAATAAAAAGCATCCTTGTAACAAATGACAATGAAAACACAACAATCCAAAATCTGTGGGACACAGTGAAAGCAATCCTGAGAGGGAAGTTCATAGCTCTACAGGCCTACCTTAAAGAAAAAACAAGAAAAAAATGTAAATAAACTATCTAACCCTACAAATTAAAGAATTAGAAATAGAGCAACAGGAAAGGCCAAAGTAAGTAGAACGAAGGAAATAATAAAGAACAGAGTGGAAATAAATGACATGGACCCAAAATAACAATACAAAAGATCAATAAATCTGAAATCTGGTACTTTGAAAGGATAAAGAAGATTGATGAGCCGATAGCCAGGCTCACAAGAAACAAAGAGAGAGGACACAAATAAACAAAATCAGAAATGAAAGAGGTGAAGTAACAATAGACAACACAGAAATACAAAGGATTGTAAAAACATACTACAGACACACTGAACAGCTGTGAACCCAAGAACGTAGGTACCTGAATGGTGCAAGCATGTTGATTCAGAGGAGCTCTACACTCCCTCACAGAAAGGGCAGATTTCACCAAGGATAAGGAGAGAGAGAACTACATAACCAGATATCTGGAGAAGAAAGATCATGGGGAGACAAAGAAACAGCCCGCATATGAAAGAAAAGCAGGAATCACCAGAAGAGGAAGTAAATGAAATAGAGGCAAGCAACGTGTCAGAGAAAGAATTCAGAGAAATAGTCATAAGATGGCTGAAAAGAATGGAAGACAAATTCGACAATATGAGTAAGAACCAAGAGGAAATGAAGAAGAACCAAGAAGAAATGAAAAATGGCATCGCTACTGTAAAGAACTCAATAGAAAGCATCAAGAGTAGACTAGAAGAAGGAGAGGACCTCATCAGTGAGCTAGAAGACAAGGTAGGAAAAAATACCCAACTAGAGCAGCTTCTAGAAAAAAAAAATTAAAAAGCAGGAGGAAAGCCTAAGGGAACTTTGGGACAACACAAAACAAAACAATATCTGCATAATAGGGTTTCCAGAAGGAAAGGAAACTGATCAAGGAATAGAAAACCTGTTTCAAGAAATAATGACAGAAAACTTACCTGATATAGGGGGAAAAAAACCAACACATATCCAAGAAGCTCACAGAGTCCCAAGCAAATGAAACCAAAAAGACCAATGCCAAGGCAAATTATAATTAAATTGGCAAACACCAACAACAAAGTAAGAATATTAAAGGTGGCCAGAAAGAGACAGAAAGTGACCTACAAAAGATCCCCCATCAGGCTAGTGACTGATTTCTCAACAGAAACATATCAGGCCAGAAGGGAATGGAATGAATTATCCAAAGTCATGCAAAGGAAGGGTCTGAATCCAAGAATACTATACCCAGCAAGGCTATCAATCAAAATTGAAGGTGAAATCGGGAGCTTCACAGACAAAAAAGGACTAAGGGAGTTAATTACCACCAAACCAGCAATGCAAGAAATGTTAAAAGGTCTGCTATAAGAAAGAAATAAAGAAGAAAGAAAGAAAGAAAGAAAGAAAGAAAGAAAGAAAGAAAGAAAGAAAGAAAGAAAGAAAGAGTAAGAAAAGAAGGAACACAGGGGTAAAGAATAAAAATGGTGACAAACAAGTACCTATCAATAATAACTTTAAATGTAAATGGATTAAATACCCCAATCAAAAGACATAGGGTAACAGATTGGATAAGAAAACATGACCCATATATCTGCTGTCTACAGGAAACTCACCTCAGAAAAAAAGACACACACAGACTGAGGGTGAAGGGATTGAAAAAGGTTTTTCAGGTGAATGGAAATGAAAAAAAAGCTGGGGTAGCAAATATCTGACAAATTAGATCTCAAAATGAAGGACTTAAAAGAGATAAGGAAGACCACTACATAATACTAAAGGGAGCAATCTAACAAGAAGAAATAACTCTGATAAACATATATGCACCCAATACAGGAGCACACAAATACATTAAAAAAAAAAAAAACTCCTGGAGGATATCAAGAGAAAAATTGACAGCAATACAATCATAGTAGGAGACTTTAATACCCCACAATCACCATTGGACAAATCCTCTAAACGAAAAATTAGCAAAGAAACATCTATCCTAAATGACTCACTAGAACAGATGGAATTAAATGACATCTTCAAAATATTTCACCCCAAAGCCACAGCATATACATTCTTCTCAAGTGCACATCGGTCATTTTCAAAGATAGACCATATATTGGGTCACAGGCAAAGTCTTTTCAAATTCAAAAAGATAGAAATCATATCAAGCATCTTCTCAGATCACAGTGGCATAAAACTGGAAATCAACTACAATAAAAACGAGCCAAAAAAATCAAACACATGGAGACTAAATTGCATGATATTAAACAATGATTGGGTTACCAGAGAGATCAAAGAGGAAATAAAAAACATCATGGCGACAAACAACAATGAAAACACAACAATCCAAAATCTATGGGACACAGTGAAAGCAGGCTTGAGAGGGAAGTTCATAGCTCTACAAGCCTACTACAAAAAACAAGAAACAATAGTAATAAATTACCTAACCCTAAAACTCAAAAAGTTAGAAAGAGAGCAACAAGAAAAGCCCAGTGTAAGCAGAAGGAAGGAAAAAATAAAGATCAGAGAGGAGATAAACGACATAGAGACCAAAGAAACAATACAACAGATCAACAAAACCAAGAGCTGGTTCTTTGTAAGGATAAACAATATTGATGAACCTCTAGCCAGGCTCTCCAAGAAGCAAAGAGAGAGAACCTAAATAAACAAAATCAAAAATGAAATAGGAGAAATAACAAAAGACCCCACAGAAATACAAAGGATTCTTACAAAATACTATGAACAACTCTATTCCATCAAATTGGACAACCTGGAGGAAATGGACATATTCCTAGAAAAATACAACCTTCCAAAACTCAATCAGAAAGAACCTAAACAGCTCAATAGGCCAATAACTATGGAAGAAATTGAAGTAGTCATCAAAAAACTTCCAGCAAACAAAAGCCTGGATAAGACAGCTTCACAGGGAGTTTTACCAAATATTCAAGGAAGAACTAAAACCTATCCTCCTCAGACTACTTCAAAATATTCAAGAGGTAGGAACAATTCCAAGCTCATTCTATGTAGCCAGCATCACCTTAATACCAAGCCAGATAAAGACAACACCATGAAAGAGAATTACATACCAATATCCCTCATTAACATAGATGCCAAAATTCTAGCAAATCGGACCCATCAGTACATCAGAAAGATCATACACCGTGATCAAGTAAGATTTATCCCAGGGATGCAAGGATGGTACAATATCTGCAAATCAATAAATGTGATACATCACATAAACAAATTGAGAGATAAAAATCACATAGTCATATCAATTGATGCAGAAAAAGCATTTGACAAAATCCAACACCCTTTCTTGATAAAAACTCTCAGCAAGGTGGGAATAGAAGGATCATACCTCAACATAATAAAAGCCATATATGAAAAACCCACAGCCAACATCATACTCAATGGGCAAAAACTAAAACCATTTCCCCTAAGAACAGGAACAAGACAGGGATGCCCACTCTCACCACTCCTGTTCGACACAGTACTGGAAGTATTAGCCATTGCAATTAGACAAGAAGAAGAAATAAAAGGCATTCAAATTGTAAAAGAAGAAGTACATCTGTCCTTACTTGCAGATGACATGATATTGTACATAAAAAACCCGAAAGACTCCATCAAAAAACTATTAGACTTAATAAATGAATTCGGCAATGTAGCAGGATACATTGCATAGGATAACATATTTGCAAATGTTATCTCCGATAAGGGTTTAATCTCCAAAATTTACAGGGAATTTATACAACTTAACAAAAGGAAGATAAACAATCCAATCAAAAAGGACCTCAATAAACACTCTTGGAAAGAGTACATACAGAAGGCCAAGAAACACATGAAGACATGCTCAAAGTCACTAATCACCTGAGAGATGCAAATCAAAATGACAATGAGATACCATCTCACACTGTCAAAATGGCTATCATCAATGAATCAACAAATGACAAGTGCTGGCCAGGATGTGGAGAAAAAGGAACTCTTGGGAATGTAGTCTGGTATAGCCACTGTGGAAAACAGTATGGAGTTTCCTAAAAAAGTTAAAAATGGAACTCCCGTTCGACCCAGTAATCTCACTTCTAGGAATATATCCCAAGAAATCAGAAACACCAATCAGAAAGGACATATGCACCCCTATGTTCATAGTAGCACAATTTAAAATAGCTAAGATTTGGAAACAACCTCAGGGCCCATCAGCAGATGAGTGGATTAGAAAATGTTGGAACAGGTGGTGACTGCTCGGGAGAGCTCTATGGGGGGAAAAGGAGACTTATGTAATACTTTTAACAATAAAGAATTTTTAAAAATGTTTGTACATCTACACAATGGAATACTACACTGCTATAAAAAAGAAAGAACTCTTACCACTCGCAACAGCATGGATGGACCTGGAGAGCATTATACTAAGCTAAATAAGGCTGTCAAACAAAGATAAATATCACATGGTCTCACTCATATGTGGGATATAATGATCAACATAAACTGATGAACAAAAATAGATCCAGAGACAAATGGCAGGGGAGGTAGGGTGGACGGGTAAGAGATCAACCAAAGGACTTGTATGCATGCATATTAGCATAACCGATGGACATGGACACTGGGGCAGTAGAGGCTTGTCCTGGGGGTTGGGAGTGGTTGGGGTGGGGTCGATGGGAAAAAAAGAGACATATGTAATATTTAAAAAAAATAAAAAAAGAAGACATTCAGATGGCCAAGAGACATATGAAATGATGCTCAACACCACTAATCTTCAGGGAATTGCAAATCAAAACCACAATGACATACTACCTCACACCTTTCAGAATGGCTATTATCAAAAAGTCAACAAATATAAACTACTTGTGAGGTGCAGCAGAAAGGGAACCACTGTGAACTGTTGGTGGGAATACAAATTGTTGCCACTATGGAAAAGAGTATGGAGGTTTCTCAAAAAATGAAAAATAGATACAGCATATAACCCAGTAATTTTACTTCAGAATTTAACCGAAGAAAATAAAAACTCTAATTTAGCCCTGGCTGGTTTGGCTCAGTGGATAGAGCATCAGCCTGTGGACTGAAGGGTCCCGGGTTTGATTCCGGTAGGGGGCACATGCCTGGGTTGTGGGCTCGATCCCCAGTGGGGGGCGTACAGGAGGCAGCCGATCAATGATTCTCTCTCATCATGGATGTTTCTCTCTCTCCCTCTCCCTTCCTCTCTGAAATCAATAAAAATATATTTTAAAAAACTCTAATTTAAAGGATATATCTATTTTTATGCCCATTGCAGTATTATTTATAATATCCAAGATATGGAAGCAACTCAGATGTCCATTGATGGATGGATGAAGAAATGTGTTGTGTATAACAATGTGGATGGACCAAGAGAGTATTATGCTAAGTGTAATATGTGAGACAGAGAAAGACAAATACCATATCATTTTACTTATGTGTGGAATCTACAAACAAAATAAAACAAATGAACAAACAAAACTAAAAAGGACTCATGGAAACAGAGATCAAGTTGATGTTTGCCAAAGAGGAAGGACTGATGGGTGAAAAGGTGAAGGTGAATATAATAAATACTGTGATTACCTTGCACAGTGACAGATGGTTACTATACTTAGTGTGGTGATCATATTGTAAGGTATATAAATGTCAAATAGCTATATGTACACCTGAAACCAATATAATATTATATGCCAAAATATAAATAAATAGGTGGTTGTACATGGAACACATGAGCTCCCTTAGACTATTTATGTGTGTTTTTGTAAGGAATCTGATTATTTAAATTTATTACTATCAAGTATTATGCAATGATACTCTAGTTTTCTTAACAAATAGAAAACAATATCCTCAACTACTCTATTGTTATCCATCCTCTTTTTTTGCTTTTTGTTTATGCAAAGCAGTATCACAACTTGACATTGTTTATTTTACATACATCATTGGAGACATGGCTGTGCTTGGAATTTGTATTAAATGGGGTAAATACACCAGTAATCACAAAGAAGTGATCACTGTGGCAACATGGAATAGCCTGCATTTTATATTTTCAGAAATATAAAATGATGCAAGCAGCTTATGACATCTATTTCAAAAGAGTCGACATTTTGTCAGAGACACAGGCTGTTTCCCAGTGGATTTGATGGCCAGTTGTTAAAGAATTAGGAAAGTGCCTTTTCAAAAAAACAAATTTAGAGAAGACTTAGATGAAATTCACAGTTTTTAGATTATTACCTAATTCTGTGAAAATGAGTTGGGTAAATTCCCATACATTTTCATGAGTGGTTTCTACACAAAATGGTATCAAAATGAACTTTCAATTTCTTGTGGTGTGTCCTCTCAAATTGAATTCTCAGTCCTGTCCCAAGCCCTTTGAGGAGCATAAATGTGGGAAATAGTGAAAAGGTTCATACTGCCTACTGGGCTAACCTTGGCAATGGATCCACAGGCTTCCCATGGTCCTTGAGAGCAAACCCCAGCCTCAGCCCCTCAAGTGGGAAAACTGGAATCTAAATATTATTGATTCATTGTATATAGAGAGAGAATAAATGCAAAAGATAGACCATAGCATATAGCAGCTAGCCAAACTTTTCAGTTCTTTCTTTAAAAACAATTTTACCCCTAGGAAAAGGGCAACAATTTAAGGAATTTTGGTATCTGGAGGATATTGTAGCTAATTTGAATGGCACTTCAAAATAGTCATCTATGTGCTTACGAAGCCCTTTACTTGGTTTAAAGAATATAAAATATATGCTCTCCAAAGATTTCTAATTTATAAAATTCCCCAAAGATTTAGAGGAAAAATAAATGAGTGAATAAAAAATAAATAAATATACAACTATATAAAAAAGGACTCTGAAAAGTCTGTCCCTACTCCCTGCTACCCCATCTCCCTACTATCTCTTTTTCTATTCCTCATACATGTCAAGTTTATTCCCATATTAGTGTTTTCTCTAAGCATTTCCTTCTTCTCTAAATGCACTTCTTCCCTAATGTCTCATGCCTGGTTTCTTCTCATCATTATGATCTCAATTTAAATGTCACCTCCTCTAAGAGAACTATCTGGACCACCCAAGTTAATATCTACCCAGTTAGTCTATCTTATCACCTGATTATATTCTTTGCATAGCCCTTATAACTATTTGCTATTTTGTTTGTTTATACTTTGTCTTCCTACTCTGGACAGTAATCCCCATGAAAGTAACAACATTGTCTGGCTCCCTACTCTATTCCTAATGCCTACAATAGTGTGTGGAACACGAGAAATACTCCATAGGTATTTGTGGAATGGTTAAATTATCCCTTCCTACATCTACAATTTCTTCTCTTAACACTCCCTTTCTCACTCTGTTCTCAAAAATCCCTTTCAGTAGTGCAAAAACTTCATGTTCTTTCTTGCCTATTTTCTCTTTCTAAGATGGCCTTAAACTGTTTTATCCACCTGACAAAATCCTAGTTATTTTTCAAGACTAACTTCAAATATTATTTCCTCTAAGAAGCCTTTTCTGATGCCTACAGGAAGAATACAGACTTTGCCTCTGTGTTAGAGCATCTTGTCCATACAATCATTATACTATCTATTTATGCTATCATCAGTTTACTGTCTGTTTCCCCCTCTGAAGTGATTTCTAGCACTTTGCATAGTGACGGTATTTAATAAATGTTTGCTGAATGAATAAACGATGTCAATTCCAACAGGATGGCTGGTGGGGCCAGAGTGAGAGAATGAATGTGTGTACGTGGTGTGTGTGTGTGTGTGTGTGTGTGTGTGTGTGTAAGAAACGGTCCAATTGTGCTGGAGTCTTAAGTGCATGTGGTTCGGGGCTCTGCTGGCTCGGGGACTATGCCATTTTGAAGGGTTTACAAGGTCCTCCTTGGGAGGAGGCAGAGGAGTGTTAGTGGCTAGGCACCCTGACTTGCTACAACCCAGACTAGTTGGGGCCAGGCTTAACCCACGGCACCCCACCGGGGATCCTGCATGCATATGCACTCACACCCTAAGGACACAACCCAGACCTCTATTTCACCACTCTTGTTCAACATAGTACTGGAAGTCTTAACCACAGTGATCAGACAAGAAAATAAAAAGACCTCCAAATTGGAAAGGAGGAAGTAAAACTGTCATTATTCGCAAATGACATGATATTCTACATAGAAAACCCTAAAGACTCCACCAAAAAACTACTAGATTTAAAAAATGAATTCAGAAATGTAGCAGGATACAAAATGAACACCTGGAAATGGATGGTATGTTTATACACCAATGATGAACTCTCAGAAAGAGAAACAAAAACAAAATAAAACAAAAAAAACAAACAAACAAAACCAATTCCATTTACCATTGCGACAAAAAATTTAGATACTTAAAAATAAACTTAACCACGGAGGTAAGAGACTTGTACTCAGAAAACTACAGGACGTTGAAAAAAGATATAGAGGAAGATATAAACAAGTGGAAAAATATATTGTGTTCATGGATTGGTAGAATCAACATCATTAAAATGTCCATACTACCCAAAGCAATCTATAGATTCAATGTAATCCCTATTAAAATATGAACAGCATATTTCACAGATCTAGAACAAACACTCCAAAAATTTATATGGAACCAAAAAAACCTCAAATAGCCACAGCAATCATGAGAAATAAGAACAAAGTTGAAGCAATCATAAGACCAGATATCAAGTTATACTACAAAGCCACTATACTCAAAACAGCCTCGCACTAGCACAAGAACAGGCATATATAGAACAATGGAACAGAGCAGAAATAAACCCAAATCATTGTGCTCGATTAATATTTGACAAAGGAGGCAAAAGCATATAGTGGAGTCAAGACAGTCTCTTCAATAAATGGTGTTTGAAAAATTGGACAGATAGATGCAAGAAAATGAAACTAGACCACCAAATTATACCACACACATGAATAAACTCAAAATGGATAAAAGACCTAAATGTAAGTCGTGAAACCATAAAAATCTTAGAAGAAACCATAGGCATCAAAATCTCAGATATCTTTTGTATAAATCTGTTTACCCATACATCTCCATGGGAAAGGAAACTAAAGAGAAAATAAATAAATGGGACTACGTCAAAATAAAAAGCTTCTGCACAGCAAAAGAAACCATTTAAAAAATAAAAAGGAGCCTATTGAATAGAATATATTTGTCAATGATACATCCAATAAGGAAATCATACAACTTAACAAAAGGAAGAGAAGCAATGCAATTTAAAAAATGGCAAAGGGGGTCCAAAAAGGGCAGCAATTTAAAAAATGGCAAAGGGGGGACCAAAAAGGGCAGCCAAATAGTCAGACCTGTTGTGTACCTCGTCCCAGTGCCATACTGGAAATACAACTAAATCATAGAACATCCAACCAGAATTTACAAATGAGGCACAGCTGAGGAGGTGACTTATAGTAAGGAAGGACAGAAAACACCTGGAGTCCGGTAGGAAGGGTGGTGAGGTTGCAAGAAGGGTGTCAGGCTGGTGGGCTGAGAGGGAGCAGAAAGCTGCATTATGGTGAAGCATAGTAACCTCTATCTTGGGTAAAAACTGTTGTTTAAAATTTTAACCCTGCTATTCTTGCTTCTGTAAATGCTTTCTTGCTTAAATAATAGGGAAAAATAAGACTATTCCCCATTCCAGAGAGGCCATAAACTATGCCCCAGACAGAGTTGTCAGTGCTGTCAGTTTCAACCACTCACCAGAGGCTTTTGCACAGGGAGGGAGGCTTCGTCTTTAGGTGCCTGAGGAAAGGCAGGGGTGGGAAGCAGGACAGGGAAACTTGGAAAAGCAGTAGCCAGGAATCCTGCATTAGAAGTTCATAAGCTCCAAACCTAAGAGCTTCCAAACCTAAATGGCCATTTCTCCACAGAGGAGCTAGCTCCTCCCAGGAGCCTCAGGGCAGGCGATACAGCCTGCCACACCTTGCATTTTGAGTTTTACAGAGGAAAAAAAAGCAGAGGCCAAGCTTAAGGTTCTGAAAAGTCTCGTGGAGCCCTCAGTGACTGGATGAGAAGAGGGGCCATCTGCTCTGCTATTATGAGAGCCAGCATGATAAAAACTCCAAAGTCCCAACTGATCCCTTTGGTCTCCATACCAGGATCTCTGCTCTGTCCAACCAAGAGCAGAGTAATATTTTGGGCCACTTTCAGAGAAGGAGCTCTAGGACAGGAAAAAAATCACCCATCATATTCCCTGAAAGCCAAACAGCACCAAACCCACCAAAAGCCCTATCAGAAACATACTCTTGAGTGTTTAAGATTGACAGCTGGCAGACAGAAAAAGAGGGCAGATTGCCCCCCCCCCTTGCTTACAGCCAAAGCCTGTGGAGACAGACACATCAATGGATAGGTGGATCTCTTTCAGATTCAAGCATGTGCTAAAAGCCACAAGACAGCGCTTGACAATGATTTGCACCTAAGTACCTAATAGTAAGCCCAGAATTGGCAGACAGAAGAGAAGAGTGGGCTCCTAAGTCAGTTCCCATGGGCCATTAAAACTTGGATGAAATGAATGACACTTCACATTTTTTTAAATTTTATTATTTATTTTATTGCACCATTTATTCCTCTCTTCTTTTTTCCTCCTATTTTCCTTCTCTGATCTCCTTTTAAGTTTTTCTCTTTCCTATCTTTCCCCCCCTTTTTAAATTGATCTTCTTTATCTATCTGCTTTATTGATTTGTTATTATTCTAGTCTCTGTTTCTTTATTCATATATCTAATTCCCTCTTTCCTGCTCCTACTCAATTTCCCCTTCTTTCTTTAAAATTCTTTATAGTTTAAAGTATTACATATGTCCCCCTTTCCCCCCCATCGACCTCTTCCAGCCCACCCCACCTACCCCCCCGCCCAGATCTTCAGCACCCTATTGTCTGTATCCATGAGTTATGCATATATGCATACAAAGTCATCGGTTGATTACCTCCCACCCACCCAATCTCCCCTGTGCCAAGGCTCACCAGAAAACCCTGAGTAATGGATGAATGATTACTCTGACACACGTTTCTGTGAAAGAGAAGGCTAAGGGACTGCCTGGCTATAGATTCCACATATGAGTGTGATCATGTGATACTTGTCTTTCTCTGACTGACTTATTTCACTTAGCATGATACTTTCCAGGTCGCTCCATGCTGTCTCAAAGCATAAGAGATTCTTCTCCTTTACTGCTGCATAGTATCCCATGCTATAAATGTACCAGATATTTTTTTATCCACTCATATGTTGATGGGAACTTGAGCTGTTTCCAGATCTTAACTATTGAAACTGTGCTGCTATGAACATAGGGGTGCATATATTCTTTCTCATTGGTGGTTCCAGGTTCTTAGGATATATTCTTAGAAATGGGATCCCTGGGTCAAATGGCAGGTCCATATTTAATTTTTTTGAGGAAACTCCATACTGTTTTCCATATTGGTTGAACCAGTCTGCATTTCCACCAGCAGTGTACTAGGGTTTCCTTTCCTCCACATCCTCACCAGCACTTGTCATTCATTGATTTGTTGATGGTAGCCATTCTGACAGGTGTGAGATGGTACCTCATTGTTTTGATTTGTGTCTCTCAGATGATTAGTGATTTTGAGCATTTTTCATATGTCTCTTGTCCATCTATATGTCCTCTTTGGAGAAGTGTCTATTTATGTCCTTTGTCCATTTTTTAATTGGATTGTTTGTCTAACTTTTGTTAAGTTGTGTGAGTTCCTTATATATTTTGGATATTAAAACTTTATCAGATGTATTATTTCCAAATATGTTCTCCCATACAGTGGGCTTCCTTTTTGTTTTGTTGATGGTTTCTTTTCCTGTGCAGACTTTTTTTATTTTGGTGTAGTCCCATTGTTTATTTTCTCCTTAGTTTCCTTTGCCTTAGGAGATGTAACTGTAAATATATTGTTACCAGAGATATCTGATATTTTGCTGCAAATGGTTTCTTCTAGGATTTTTATAGTTTCCCAACTTGCATTTAAGTTTTTTATCCATTTTGAGTTTATTCTTGTGTGTGGTGTAAGTTGGTGGTCTAGTTTCATTTTTTGCATGTATTTTTCCAATTTTCCCAACACCGTGTATTGAAGAGATACTATTGACTCCATTGTATGTTCTTGCCTCTTTTGTCAAATATTAATTGAGCATTATGGCTTGGGTTGTTTTCTGTGTTCTCTATTAGGTTCCATTGATCTATATGCCTGTTCTTGTGCCAGTATCAGGCTGTTCTGATTATGGTGAATTTGTGGTATAACTTGAAATCTGGTATTGTGATTCCTCCAACTCCCCCCCCTCGAAATTGCTGCAGCTATTAGGGGTCTTTTTGATTCCATATAAATTTTTGGTGTATTTGTTCTCACTCTGTGAAATATGCCATTGGTATTTTAATAGGGATTGCATTGAATCTGTAGATTGCCTTGGGTAATATGGACATTTTAATGATGTTGATTCTACCAGTTGATGAACATGGTATATTCTTAAACTTGTTTATATCTTCTCCTATCTCTTTTATCGACATCCTGTAGCTTCTTAGTACAGGCCTTTTGCCTCCTAAGTTATGTTTATTCCTACGTATCTTAATTTTTTTGTTGCGTTGGTAAATGGGGTTGTTCAGTTTCTCTTTCTTAGAATTCATTATTGGTGTATAAAATAGCCATCAATTTCTGAGTGTTGATTTTGTATCCTGCTACATTGCCAAATTCATTTATTAAATCTAGTAGTTTTTTGTAGGAATCTTTAGGGTTTTCTATGTACAATAGCATGTCATTGGTAAATGAGAGTTTTACTTCTTCCTTTCCAATTTGTATGTCTTTTATTTCTTCTTCTTGTCTGATCATCCCTGTCTTGTTCTAGTTCTTAGGGGAAAGGTGTTTAGTTTTAGCCCATTGAGCATGATGTTGGCTGTAGGTTTGTCATATACAGCCTTTATCATATTGAGATATGCTCCTTCTATTCCCACTCTCCTGAGATTCTTTTTTTTTAATCAAAAAGGGATGTTGGATTTTGTCAAATTTTTTTGATCTATTTATATGATCATGTGATTTTTGTATTTCAATTTGTTTATGTGATGTATCACGTTATTGATTTGTGAATACTATACCAGCCTTCCTTCCCTGGAAGAAATCCCACTTTGTCATGGTGTATGATCTTTTTAATATATTGCTGGATGTGATTTGCTAATATTTTGTTGAGGATTTTAGCATCTACGTTCATCAGGGATATTGGCCTGTAATTCCCTTTCTTTATCGTGTCATTATCTTATTTTGGAATTAGGGTAATGTTGGCTTCATAGAAAGAGTTTGTAAGTGTCCCTTGCTCTTGAATTTTTTGGAATAGTTTGAAGAGGATAGGTGGTATTAGTTCTTTGAATATTTGTTAAAACTACCCTGTGAATCCATCTGGACCAGGGCTTCTGTTTCTGGGAGTTTAAAAAAACCCACACATTTATTTATTTATTTATTTATTTATTTATTTATTTATTTATTTTTATTACTGCTTCAATTTCATCAGTAGTTACCAGCCTATTCAGGTTTTCTGATTCTTCCTGATTGAGTTTTGGAAGGTTGTATTTTTCTAGGAATATATCAATTTCTTCCAGATTGTCCCGCTTGTTGGAATAAAGTCATTCATTTATTATGTTTTTATTTCACCTCTTTCATTCCTGATTTTGTTTATTTGGGTCCTCTTTGTTTCCTGGAGAATATGGCTAGAGGTTCATCAATCTTGTTTATCCTTTAGACGAACCAGCTTTTGGTTTTATTGATCTTCTGTATTGTTTTTTTTTGGGGGGTCTCTATGTCATTTATTTCCTCCATGATATTTATCATTTTCTTGCTTCTACTTGTTGTGGGCTTTCTTGTTGTTCTCTTTCTAGTTCTCAAATTGTAGTGTTAGATAACCTATTACTGGTTTTTCTTTTTTTGAGGTAGTTTGGTAGTGCTTTGGACTTCCTTCTCAGGACTGCTTTCACTGTGTCCCATAGATTTTGGTTGGTTGCATTTTCATTGTCATTTGTTTCCAGTATGTTTTTTTAAATTTCTTCTTTGATCTTTTTTTGTAATCTATTCATTGTTTAATAGCATGCTATTTAGCCTCCATGTATTTGATTGCTTTTGAGCATTTTCACTGTAGCTGATTTCTAATTTCATTCCATTGTGTTCTGAGAATATGCTTGATATGATTTCAATCTTCTTGAATTTGTAGAGACTTAGCTTCTGTCCTAACATGTGGCCCATCTTTTAAAATGTCTCATTTGCATTTGAGAAGAATGTATATCTCGTACCTTTGGGGAGGACTGTTCTGAAGATATCAATTAGTTCCATCTGTCAGAGAGTGTCATTTAAGATTTCTGTTTGCTTGTTTATTTTCTCTCTAGAAGAGTTATCCAGTAATGCCATTGGGTATTATAGTCCCCTACTATGATTATATTGCTGTCGATCTCTCCCTTGATATCCTCCAGAAGTTTTATATATATATATATATATATATATATATATATATATATATATATATATATTTAGATGCTCCTGTATTGGGTGCATATACACTGAGTGGCCAGATTATTACGATCTCTGAATGCATAATAATCTGGCCACTCAGTGTGTGTGTGTGTGTGTGTGTGTGTGTGTGTGTGTGTGTGTGTGTGATGAGACCCGGTGCATGAATTCGTGCATAGGTGGGGTCCGGCCAGCCTGGCCAGGGAGAGGGGACATGGGCAGTTGGCCGGCCTGCCTGCTGGTTGAACTCCTGGTCAAGGGGACAATTTCCATATTACCCTTTTATTATATAGGATATACACTGAGTGGCCAGGTTATTATGCATTCAGAGATCATAATAATCTGGCCCTCAGTATATGTTGCCAAGAGGTATATCCTCTTGTTATATCAATCCCTTTAGTATTATGAAGTGGCCTTCCTTATGTCTTGTTATGGCCTTCACTTTGAGGTCTATTTTGTCAGATGTAAGTATTGCTACCCCAGATTTTTTTTTTTCATTTTCCTGAAGAATTTTTTTCCATCCCTTCACTTTCAGTCTGTGGAAGTCCTTTATTCTGAATTGGGTCTCTCATATACAGCATATATATGGGTCATGTTTTCTTATTCATTCAGCTCCAGTAAGTCTTTTGAATGGAGCATTTAATACACTTATGTTTAAGGTTGTTGTTCATAGGTACTAGTTTGTTGCTATTTTTATTCTTTATGCCTATGTTTCTTCCTCCCTTTCTATTTCTTCTTTACAACAGTCTCTTTAGCATTTCTTGCATTGCTGGTTTGGTGGTAATAAACTCCCTTTGCCATTTTTGGCTGTGAAGCTCCTGATTTCACCTTCAATTTTGAATGATGGCCTTCCTGGATAGAGTATTCTTGGAATCAGTCCCTTGCTTTGTATCACTTTGTATACTTCATTCCATTCTCTTCTGTCCTGAAATGTTTCTATTGAGAAATCAGTTGATAGTCTAATCAGAGATCCTTTGTAGTTAACTTTCTGTCTCTCTCTTGAGCCTGTAAGATTTTTCTTTGTCTTTTATATTTAACAATTTAATTATGACATGTCTTGGTGTGGGTCTTTTTGGGTTCACCGTGATTGTGGCTCTCCGTGCTTCCTGGACTTCTGTGACCTTTTTCTTCCCCAAGTCAGGGAATTATTTTAATCGTTATTTTTTCAAACAGGTATTCTATTCCTTGCTTAGATTTCTCTCCTTCTGGCACCGGTATTATGTGGATGTTGTTTCATTTCATGTTGTCCCAAATCCCCCTTAGGTTCTCCTCCTGCTTTTAATTTTTTTCCAGTTGCTACTCTGTTTGGGAGTATTTTTCTACCCTGTCTTCTAACTTGCTGATTTGGTCCTTAGCTTCTTCTAGTCTACTGATGAAACCTTCCATTGTGTTTTTTATTCCATATATGTCATTCTTTATTTCATCTTGATTCTTACTCATGATTTTGCATTTCTCATTCAGCCCTTTATAATTCTCATTGAGTTGCATGTATTTTTCATCCAGACATTTGAGCATCCTTATAACCATTACTCTGAATTTTTTCTCTGACAAATTACTTGCCTCCATTTTATTTAGTTCCTATTCTGGAGATTCCTCCTTTTCTAGCATTTGGGGTTGTTTCTTTGTCTCCCCATTTTTGCTGTTCCTTTATATTTGTTTCCATGTATTAGATCAAAGTGATCTGCCACCCAGATTTTTTGGGTTGGTCTTATGTATTAGATGTTTTGTGGGAACCAGTGATGCGGTCTCTGAGGCTGGGTGTTCTAGGTAGTCCCCCTGCTTGAGATATTTGGGTTCTCTTAATGTAGTTGGGTCTTGAATATTATTGGCCCATCATGGATGGAGTCTCCTTTCAGGGTGTTTGATTATGTGGCTCTCTCCCTACCATGGTGTGTCAGCCATTGTGGAGGTGCTGAATAAACACCATAAAATATAGCAAGTCAAGACATGACCCAGAAGGAACAGAACTTGAATGTACACTAGACCCTTATAACCCCAACTAAAGTGATCACCAGAGAAAAGAGAATTCAGACAGTGAAAAGAGAGCAAGAATGATAGGAAAATGAAAAAAAAAAACACATATATATGGGGAGACAACACAACAAATCAAACAAATAAACCAAAAAACACAAACAAAAAATACCCAGAAAGGAGGGGGTCAGAATCTGTAAAATCAGAGCTTAAATAGATAAAATAAGATTAAAGAATTATAAGAGTAGGGAAAGGACCATGGTTTAGAATAGAGGAGGGAGAAAGAAATGAGAAGACAAGAAAAAAATTTTTTTGGAAAGGAGAACAGAGGAGAGAGCAGATAGGTCTAAATTTAGGAAGTGATACAATTAAAAAAATTAAAATAAGAAGAAAAGAAGGAGAGAAAGAGGGAAAGGGAGAGAGGGAAAGAGAGAGAGAGGAGAGAGAGAGAGAGAGAGAGAGAGAGAGAGAGAGAGAGAGAGATTGAGTAGTGAAAAAAAGGAAAGGGAAATTGAGGAGAATAAAAATGATGGTAGAGTAAGTGGATGCTGCATGACCATGCTCCCAGGAAGAAACTTGAAATACAAATAAAATACAGAAAAATGTCATGAATAATTAACAAAAGACTCACAGGAAAGAACCCTGACACCCAAGAACCAAAAGTGGAGACCACATGGAGACTGGTAGGAGGAGTAGAGGCACAAGAGCTGGTCAGGCGACCACAGACAGCAACTGCAGCCCGGAAAGATATCTCAGGTATGGGGGGGTGACATTGATAAATCTGGGATCTAACCTCCAAGTTGGGACCCCCAGCAGAGAGCACCACAACTGAGAAGGGTACCCACATAACGTCTTGCTGGAAAAGCAGTGGGGTTGCCATCTGCCAGGGAGTGATGACTAAAAATTCAGGCACCTTATTAAAGGGCCAATACACAAAATTCCCTATGGAGCCACCCACCTGTACTTTGACAGAGGGAGGCTGGATTGGACTGGAGCTGTGTGAACAGAAGCCAGGATTGCAGATTTGGGGTTTAGAGTTCAGAAGGCAGATACTCAGTTTCCTGGGTAGCAGAGGACATCTTTCCCACAGACATTTGCCTTGCCTTGGGGGAAGACAGTTGACTCACCCTATTGGAAAACAACTTTCCCTGAAGCCACTGAAGAGGCTAAAAACAAGAATTATCCGCCAGGCAGAAGTAACTGCCCCACTCTGTTGAAAAAAACTCTTGACACACCTGAAGACAATTGCCTGGGAAAATTCAAATCAGAATCCTATCAGTCTGTAGGCAGAGGCAATCTCTAGAGCAGTGGTTCACAAACTTTCTAATGCTGCGACCCTTTAATACAGTTCCTCATGTTGTGGTGACCCCCAACCATAAAATTATTTTCGTTGCTACTTCATAACTGTAATTTTGCTACTGTTAATGAATCGTAATGTAAATATCTGTGTTTTCCGATGGACTTAGGCTCTACAGCAGCGGTTCTCAACCTGTGGGTCGTGACCTGGTAAAGGAAAAAATCACACAAGTTCAGGAGGCACAGAGAACCCCAAGCAAAATGAACCCAAACAGACCTACGCTCAGACACATCATAATTAAAATGCCAAAAATTAAATACAAAGAGAATCTTAAAGACAGCAAGAGAAAGATTACTGTTATCTACAAAGGAGCTCCCATTATGCTGACACCTGATTTCTCATCAGAAACTCTACATGCCAGAAGGGAATGGCATGAAGTACTCAAGGTAATGGAAAGCAAGGATTTGAAACCAAGATTACTATATCCAGCAAGGCTATCATTCAAAATAGACAGTCAAATAAAGAGCTTCCCAGGCAAAAAAAGACTAAAGGAGTACATCACCACCAAGGCAGCATTACAACAAAAGTTAAAGAGACTGCTGTAATGAGAGAGAAACCTAGGCATCCAGGATTAAAATGGCACTAAGTAAGTAACTATCAGTAACACTAAATGTAAATGGATTAAATGCTTTTATCAAAAGACCTAGTGTAGCTGAATGGATACAAAAACATGACTCAACTATATGCTGTCTATAAGAGACCCACCACAGAACAAAAGATACACAAAGGATAAGAGTGAAGGGATGTGAAAAATGTTCCATGCAAATGGAGAGAGAAAAAGCTGGAGTAGCAATGTTCATATCCAACAAATTAGACTTTAAAATGAAGGCCATCTCAAGAGACAACAAAGTTCACTATATAATACTAAGCAGACCTAACCAACAAGAGGATATAACCCTGGTGAACATATATGCACACAATATAGGAGCACCTAAATGTATTTTAAGAAACTTCTAGAGGACTTTAAGGGAGAGATCAACAACAATACAGTCATAGTAGGAGAAAATAACACCCCGCTGACTTCACGGGATCAATCATCCAGACAAAAAGTTAACAAGGAAACAATGACTCTGAAGGACACACTGGATCCAATGGATTTAATTGAAGTTTATTGAATATTTCACCCCAAAGCAGCAGAATATTTATTCTTCTCAAGTGCACATGGATCATTCACAAAGATAGACCACATGTTAGGAAAGAAAACAAGTTTTTACAAATATAAGAAGACTGAAATCATATCAAGGATTTTCTCATATCACAGTGGACTGAAATTAGAAATCAACTACAGTGAACACACCCTAAAATATTCAGAAACATGGAGGCTAAATAGCATGTTATTAAACAATGAATGGGTTACCAAAACGATGAAGAAAGAAATCAAAAACTTCCTGGAAACAAAAGAAAATGAGCACACAACAACCCAAAAGCTCTGGGACACAGCAAAACAGTCATGAGAGGGAAATTCACAGCACTATCAGCATGCCTCAAAAAATAAGAAAAATCAGAATAACTTATTTAACCCTACAACTTAAAGAATGAGAAAGAGAACAAAAAGAAAAGCCCAGATTGAGTACAAGGAAGAAAGTAATAAAGATTAGAGAAGACATAAATAACATAGAGACTAAAAAAAACAATACAGAAAAAATCAATGAAACCAAGAGCTGGTTCTTTGAAAGGATAAAGAAAATTAATACACCATTAGCCAGACTCATCAAGAAACAAAGAGAGCAGACCCAAATAAATAAAATCAGAAACAAAAGTGGAGAAGTAACTACTGACATCAAAGAAATACAATGGATTGTAAGAAAACACTATGAACAACTATATACCAACTAGCTGGACAATGTGGATGAAATAAAAAAATTCTTAGAAAAATGCAATCTGCAAAAACTAATTCATGAGGAATCAGAAAACCTGAATAGGTGAATAACAACTGATGAAATATAAGCAGTAATAAAATAAAATAAAAACTCTCAGCAAACAAAATACCAGGTCTGGATGGCTTCACAGGGGAGTTTTACCAAACATTCAAGGGAGAACTAAAACCAATCCTTCTCAGACTATTCCAAAAAATTCAAGAGGAAGGCACATTCCCAAGCTCTTTCTAAGAAGCCAGCATTACCCTAATCCCAAAACCAGATAAAGACAAAACAAAGAAAGAGAATTACAGGCCAATATCCCTGATGAACATAGATGCTAAAATCCTCAACAAAAGATTAGCAAATCAGATCCAGCAATATATTAAAAAGATCATACACCATGATCAAGTGGAATTTTTTTTTATTTCTTTATTGATTAAGGTGTCACATATTTGTTCTCATCCCCCCATTCCCATCCCACACCCTTCCCCACGGATGCCCCACCCCCCTGTTGTCCTTAACCATTGGTTAGGCTCATATGCATGCACACACGTCCTTTGGTTGATCTCTCCCCCCTAACCCCACCCTCCTCTACCCTCCCTCTGAGGCCCTACAGTCCGATCGATGCCTCCTTGTTTCTGGGTCTGTTCTTGTTCATCAGTCTATGTTGTTCATCATTTCCTCTAGATGAGTGAGATCATGTGTTACTAGAAATATACTTATAAGAACCGAATGTGAGATGAGCAATAATAGTTATGCTGACAGGCAAATGAATCAGTCTGTAGTGAGTTTCTTTCTGGACCAACAGTTCTTTTGAGACCCAATTTCAATGTCCACTAGTTCCTTATGTGTACATGTCAGCACTGACTTTTCAGTTCTGGATGGTGGACAAATGGTGGTAATGCAGGTCCGACTCCCTCTGGTTTGGTCTCGCCCGGACCCGGGGGTGCGGCCTCACCCAGATTCAGGGGTGCGTGGCCTCATCTGGACCCAGGTGAGCACGGCTTCACCTGGACCTGGGATCCAGCCTCACCCAGACCCAGGGGCGTGCGGCCTCACCTGGACCCAGGATCCAGCCTCACCCGGACCCGGGGGCATGTGTCAAGTGGAATTTTTTACAGGGATGTAAGGATGGTACAATATCCACAAATCAATAAATGTGATACATCACATAAACAAATTGAGACACAAAAATCACATAATCATATCAATTGATGCTGAAAAAGCATTTGACAAAGTACAACACCCTTTTCTGATAAAACTCTCAGCAAAGTGGGAATAGAAGGATCACACCTCAACATAATAAAAGCCTTATATGACAAACCTACAGCCAACATAATACTCAACGGGCAAAAACTAAAACCATTTCCCCTAATAACAGGAACAAGACAGGGATGCCCACTTTCACCAATCTTGTTCAACATAGTAGTTGAAGTTCTAGCCACAGTGATCAGACAACAAGAAGAAAAATAATGGCATCCATATTGAAAAAGAAGTAGTAAAATTGTCATTATTCACATATGACATGATACTGTACATAGAAAATCCCAAAGACTCCATCAAAAAATTATTAGACTTAATGAATGAATTCAGCAATATAGCAGGATACAAAATTAACGCCAGGAAATCTATGGCATTTTTATATACCAATAGTGAACTTACAGAAAGAGAGATTTTTAAAAAACAATCCCATTTACCATTGCACAAAAAAAAATTGAGGTACCTAGGAATAAACCTGGCTAAGGAGGTAAAAGACCTCTACTCAGAAAACTACTGGCATAACAGTAGGCATATAGATCAATGGAACAGAATGGAGATTCAGAAATCGACCCCAGCGACTATGCTCATTTAATATTTGACAAAGGAGACAAGAGCATACATTAGAGCAGAGACAGTCTCTTCAATAAATCATTTGGGGAAAATTAAATTGATTCATGCAAAAAAATAAAACTAGACCACCAACTTACACCATGCACAAGAATAAATTCAAAATGGATGAAAGACTTAAATGTAAGATGTGAAACCATAAAAGTCCTAAAAGAAACCATAGGAAGCAAAATCTCAGACATCTCTCATAGCAATAGGTTTATGGATACATCTCCTAGGACAATGTAAACTAAGGAGAAAATAAACTAATGAAAATAAAAATCTTCTGCACTGTCAAACCTCAGAGGGAAGGTGGGGGAGGGTGGGGTAAGGGGGAGAGATCAACCAAAGGACTTCTATGCATGCATATAAGCCTAACTAGTGGACACAGACAACAGGGGGCTAAGGGCAGAAGTGGGGGGGGGGGTGGGAGGGTAATGGGGGGATGAGGACAAATATGTAATACCTTAATCAATAAAGAAATTAAAATGCAAAAAGAAAAAATCTTCTGCACTGCAAAAGAAACCATCAACAAAATAACAAGAGAGCACACTGCATAGGAGAATACATTTGCAAATAATACACCCGATAGGAGTTAATATCCAAAGTATGTATGGAATTAATATAACTTAACAAAATAAAGACTAATGATCCAATAAAGAAAATGGGCACAGGGCCTAAAAATTCACTTCTCCAAAGTGGACATACTGAAATCCAAGAGACATATGAAAAAATACTCAAAGTAACTAGTCATCTGAGAGATAAAATCAAAACGACAATGAGATACCACCTCACACCTATCAGAATGGCTATCATAACAAATCAACAAACGACTAGTGTTGATGAGGTTGTGGAGAAAAGGGGAACCTAGTACACTGCTGGTGGGAATGCAGACTGGTGAAGCCACTGTGGAGAATAGTATGAATTTTCCTCAAAAAATTAAAAATGGAACTCACTTTTGACCTAGTGATCCAACTTTTAGAAACCTGAAAATCCAATGAGAAAGAATATATGCACCCCTATGTTCATAGCAGCATAATTTATAATACCTATGATTAGGAAACAGCTCAAGTGTCCATCAGCAGATGAGTGGATTAGAAAACTGTGGTACATCTACACAATGGAATACTATGCAGCTGTAAAAAAGGGATCTCTTACTGTTTGCAACAGCATGGATGGACCTGGAGAGCATTATGCTAAGCAAAATAAGCCAGTTGGAGAAAAATAAGTATCCCATGATCTCAATCATATGTGAAATCTAATTGACAAAGTAAACTGATAAACAAAATAGATGCAGAGACATAGAACCATGAAGAGACTGATTAATTTCAGAGAGAAGTTGGGGGTGGTGGTGAGAGAGATTAAATTGGGAACTAATATGTATACTAGTGCTCCGGTGCATGGATTCATGCACATTGAAAGGAAATTGGAAACCTGTGCCCACGTACCCAGGGAGTTTCCACATCCCAGTGAGCCACTAGGAAGTCACATGTGGAGTCTGTCCTTCTCCCTGCAGCTTCCTGAAAAAATATTTCCAAATGTCCCTTCTGTGGACAGGGTCACATTTTGCCTGCCAGAAGGTCCCCAGTGGATGCCTTGGGACATGCTGGACACTTTCCACCACTTGGAGCCGGATAAGAGACGCTCCAAGGTGAACAATACAAAGTTGGGGATCTTGGAGGGCGGGAGTGCTTTCTTGCCCATGCCCCCACCCTTCAGATCTATCTCTCTGACTGTTACCCCAATTGTCAGTCACCACCTTGTGGCCACTTTTATGTTGCTGCCTTCTTCTATAGCTCTGGGGCAATTGGTAAGGGATAAAATTGAATATCATGCCTGAGGCAGAGTTCCAGGGCCTGAAGGTGATATCAGGCTCGTCCTGGTTACTTCGAGTGTCCGCGCTTCATCTGTTCCCTGGAGATTGTACCTGTAGGCTTATGGGGTATCTGCCTTGCAGCAACTCCTGGCTGAGCTGTGGGCATGCCCTGGGCTGGGTACCAGCACTATCGGGGGTTCATCCACAGGAGCCTCTGGGGATCCACAGGGAACATGGGAGCCCGGGAAGGGTGCGATGGGCTCAGCCGCGGACACGCATGGGAGAGCCACTCATGGGATTGGGATTTTCTCATTGTTTCCGGGACTCTCTCCAGAGGTGGGGACTGGTCCAGCTTGGAAGTGGCAGCTGGGGTGGTAGGAAGGAAGGAGGGAGAGGCCGATCATGGTCCCGAGTAAGGTGCATTCTTAGTATTTCAGTTCTGCATCCGAAGGAACATGGCAATAGCTAAAGGGTGGAATGTGGCCCTGATGCCTGAGGGGAAGTTCCAGGGGGCCGGCATAGGTATCAAGGTTGTCCCGGTCATGCACAAACATTCCACACTGCATTTGTTCAAAGTAGATTGTACCTTCAGGGTACAGGGGATGATTTTTCTAGCAACTTCTTGCCCAAGTGTGGGGCTGCCTGAACCAAATACGTCAGGCCAGCACCTGCTGGTCCTCTCCACCCACCGGAGCTGACCAGTGCTCTGAAGGGATCCAGGAGCAGGTATTCGGTGCCAGGACACCAATCTTTCCAGGAGATGGGGCTGGGTAGTAGGTGGAAGTTGAGAAGGGCTCACCTGCGGACATGCGTGGGTGTCAGTCATTGGGCTGGATTTCACTTGGTGCTTGTTCTGGAGATGGGGCCAGCCCAGGCAGTATGTGCATGAAGAACCTCTGTGGGTTTTTCCCGAGCCTGCATCCGGAGACCCAAAGGGCAGTTGGTAAGGGGTGCAGTGCAGCCGCAGGGTCTGAAGTGAGAGGTCCAGGGGCTGGTGTTGGCTGATCCATGGTCATTCTGGCTACACCCTCACCACCCAGGTGTTGGGACAACAGTCTGTTCTCTGGAGATTGCACCTGCCTGAGGCGGGAGAGGCTCTCGTGCCACAGCTGCACTTGCCAGCCATGAGCCTAGCTTCTGGCTGAACAGCGCTCCTGCTGTGGGAGCACACTGACAACCAGGGGCAGCTCCTGTATTGAGCATCTGCCCCCTGGTCATCAGTGTGCATCATAGTGATGGGTCATTCCGGTCATTCTGCCATAACCTTCACTGGGCTTTTATATAGAGAGATATGCATATCCCATGGACACAGACAATAGTGTGGCAAAGACTTGGGAGCGGGCAGGTGCAGAGAAGAGGGGATTAATGGGGGAAAAAGAACAAAACAGCAGACATCTGTAATACTTTCAACAATAAAGTTGAAATAAAAAAAAATAAAAAAGAAGGCTCGAAGCATGGAGGCATGGAACAGACTGACATACCTCGATGTGGGGTTGGGGGTATGAGAAGAGATAAACCAAAGAACCTATATACTTCCTAGAGGCCCAGTGCATGAATTCGTGCACCTTGAAAGGAACTGTGTGCCACGAGGCTGTGGTGGGCACAGGGACGGGTCTCAGCCCATCCTCCACGCCCCTGCCCTGCCCATCCCACCGCGACCCCCGGTCCCCTGTCTGCCAGCAGTCCTGCTCCCACCACTGCTTCTACCATGTGCTGACGTGCTAGCCCTGCTCGGGTGTGAGCAGGGCCGGTGCTGGCAGTGGGTGTGAGCAACGGCTCTGGCGCCAAAAGCAGGGCCATCGCTGGCAGCGGGGGAGCAGGGGGAGGGGGAGGTGGAGAAGCCCTCAGGGGAAATTGGGGCCAGCAACCGCCACTTGCACCCGCTTATGGTGCCCAGCAATTGGGGCCAGTGCTGGGCACCAGCAGTGGGTGCGAATGGGGCTGGTGCTAGCACCAGGTGCACACGCTGGGTAGGACCTCAGGGCACAGGAGCAAAGAATTTTCAGTAACCACCAGAGTCTTGCCCCAATGACAGCGACTGGCACCCCGCCTTGGTCTGGTGCCCCCATTCACCTGCTCCACCATCCCACCATGGCCAACGCCCGCCATATTCCACGCACATCCCTGGTGGTCAGCGCACATCATAGGGACCAGTTGTTCCGCAATTCGGTCTATTTGCATATTAGGGTTTTATATATATAAATATGCATAGCCCATGGATACAGACAACAGGGTGGTGAAGACCTGGGGGTATAGATAAAGGCTGGGGACAGATAAAGTGTGGGAGGGATTGGGAAACACCTGTAATACTATAAAAAATAAAATATACTTTTAAATAAAGTAAAATAAATAAGTAAATGATGTCAAAGCTGAAGTGGTCAATACTTTGCCAGACCAACTCCTTAGCACTCTTGAGATACTGGTGAGATACTGGGTCTGAAAGACTTGACCATTGGAGTCAGGAAATCTTGTCTATATTTCTTACTAGTTGCATGGCCTTGAATAAGGTATTCACCTCTATAAGGCTCATGGTCTCCATTTGTAAAGTGGGTAACAAGGGTGGCCAACAGTCTCAGTTTGCCTGAGCCTGAGGGGTTTTCTGAATACAGGAATGTCCATGCTAAAACCAGGTTAAGTACCAGGCACACCAGAAGAAGAGTAAGTTATCCTAGATAATGCCTACCTTGTTATGTTTGAAAAAACTTAGAAATAGCATATATGAAGGACTTTGTACCTCAGTGTTATCTGTTCTTTTCTGACATTATTCTCTGTCCCTTCCTCTTATTGGTCTAACTGAAACTATTGGCCTTACCCATGATTTCTCATAACTTTCTTTGTTAGCTTGCCCTTGGCTAGCAGCTTTCAGACCCAGTGAAAAAAAAATATAGCATTGTGTTTAACCCCTTGGTGTCTAGAATAAGACAGATCTGTGTTTGACTACTAATTATGTCTACTAACTCTGTGATATAAGAAAACTTATGTAATCTCTCAGAACATCAGTATCCTATATAATAAAAGGCTAATATGCAAATTGACTGAACTGCGGAATGACCGGTCGCTATGATGCACACTGACCACCAGGGAACAGACGCTCAATGCAGGAGCTGCTTCCTGGTGGTCAGTGTGCTCCCACAGGGGGAGCACCGCTCAGCCAGAAACCAGTCCTCACGGCTGGTGAGCACAGCATCAGTGGCAGGAGCCTCTCCCACCTCTGCAGCAGCGCTGAGGATTTCTGACTGACCGCTTAGGCCCATTCCCCGCAGGGAGAAGGACTAAGCCATCAGTTAGATATTCCCCAAGGGCTCCTGGACTGTGAGAGGGTGCAGGCCGGGCTAAGGTAACCCCACCCCCGAGTGCACGAATTTCATGCACCGGGCCTCTAGTCCTTAAATAATGAATAAAATTAATCATACTTATGTAGAGGAAAAGCTGTGACCACCCTTTTCTTCATCCTCTGCCTGCTCTCTTCCTTTAAGAACAGGTAATGTTAATTCCAATAACAGAAGCCATGACATTGATTGGGTCATATTTACTAGTGAGAGTCATCACTACAAATTAAAATGTTATGTGCATATTTAAGCAGCTTCATGTTTGTCTTCCATTCGATAAAACCTGTTTTTATAGGACAAAAGCCCTAAATTTGCATATATCTCTGTTGTCATCATGATGATTGTCTCTCTGTCATTGTGGACTCAGTTCTACTCAAGCCTTCCTCTTCATATGCACACAAACACACACTTCCATCTTCCATGTAACTGACTGAGTCAGAGAAGTCTGAATATGCCCGTGGTAGGTGCATATATCTCCTCTTAATCTCCTGATTCCATACAGGTAGTTGGAGGTAGTAAAGACCCAATTTTCTTATTATGAGCCCCAAATGCTCTCAAATAGGATCTTCACTGTCTCAGAATACCAAAAATATATTAAAAAGGTCCTGGGTCTTTGATCCTAGACTCCTGGAGTTTGTGTTTTCCAGAGTAATGGGCTCAGGACACTCACTCATATAAAACCTGATAGTCTGTGTTGGTTTTGAAAATATCCACTTGTAGGTATAGAAAAGAGCACTGAATTAACTTCACAATGAACATCACTACCTTTGTATGAATGCAAAACTTTTCAAATCCCCGACATCTGGACCCTCTGATAGATGCATCTTTAAGTTCAACCCTACCTAGTTTCTCAAGTTCCCATCTCAGGCTGGGATCTTATTGCACAATGGTAGGCAATGGATTCCTACATAGTCTCAAGATATTAATCTCTAGTTAGACCTGAAGACTCCAGGATGTCTCCCAAAGCCAGTCACAGGTACCTATATTAGGCTTTTACTTTTTCTCAATTCAATGAGACTATGAGCTCTGTTTCCTGCTTTTATCCTTACTATGAATTTCTGCCTGCTCACCTTTACTTGTGTTACAACCTATCCCCTGAAGACAGAATCCATGTTAGTGATCATTATAATTTTGGTCAGTTAAGTAGGTTCAATAATCCACTTGCTGTGCCTCAGTCAGTCAATAAAAAACAGCATTAGGCATTCTTCCTGACTACCTTGTGTATGCTTTTATCTCCCCAGCCCTTATTTCACAGCTTCAAACCTTTGCTTCAACTGGGAGACTCTTCTGGCTTTGTGGACTTTAGTTTCCACATAAAAATTTTTATTCTGCCCTTTGCTTTGGTTTTGGCATTACTCTGTTACCTGAAATGAAAACACAGTGAATTTGGAAATTTGGACAGCCCAGAACTTAATATACACTCTACTTTGGACTTAGCAGGGCACAGGAAATTCGAGTATCTCCTCCTTGGCTCTGGATTCTATTTTTCTACTATTGCAGTTTAAGTTGGCAATGACCCTTTTGACAATCTTTTCCACAGAACACTCAATGAGCTTATAACTTAAAGAAACTATAGACTATAGTCAAAAATTTCTAAGAAAATTTCACATCTGCTACTACTAAGCCAGGTATTACCCATCTTGGTCCTTGTTTAATTAACAATATGAATGTGAATGCTGTTTTGTGCATTTAGTTCTATTAGATGTATTTTGGTTTCATCACATTGTTCTTCTCTTTTAAGAGTTGGGAGAAAAAAAACACGGATCTAATCCACCCATTCAAACCCTGATTATAATTAAAAGGGACTATCATTCATTTTGCATTGTCAATGCCTGGTATACTTGAAGGCTATTCCTCTGGATCCTGAAAATCAATCTTTTGGAAACCTTAAGATGAACATAATCATGTTCCCACCACCTGACAAAGGTCATAATGCCAATCTGATGGCAGTGAACATCTTATCCTAATTATTATCTTTATAATAATAGTTTCCTTTAAGAATTGTTCTATTCTCACCCAAGCTGGTTTGGCTCAGTGGATGGAGCGTTGGCCTGCGGACTGAAGCGTCCTGGGTTCGATTCTGGTCAGGGGCACATGCCTGGGTTGCGGGCTCAATCCCCAGTGGGGGGCATGCAAGAGGCAGCCGATCAATGATTCTCATCATTGATGTTTCTCTCTCTCTCTCTCTCTCTCTCTCTCTCTCTCTCTCTCTCTCTCTCTCTCTCTCCATCCCTGCCTTCCTTTCTGAAATCAATAAAAATATATTTTAAAAAAAGAATTGTTCTATTCTCAATACATATCCTAGAGTTTGGAATTTCTATTCATATATACCCATCCCAACGACTTCTATTTTCACCTGTGTACAGCCCATCATGTGGAAATTTATAGCTAAATACAGAGTAGAATATTTGCTATATCTCCTAAATATGTAATCATGAATTCACCTTCTTTCCCACTGCACAATTTGCCTAGGTAGTAGAATATTCTCCTTTAAACAGAATTACACCTTCAAAGCAGTCCTACAAACTCACCATGTAGGGTTGTGAAAAGTCAACACGAGTCCTCAAAACTATAGAACCCAGATCTAAATGTTCAACTGACTACACAGATTCAGCCCATCGTCCATCACTTCCTCTTTTGCCTAGCCCACAAAGGACTTGCTTTTTATTTCATATTACCATGTATTCCTCATAAACATAATATGAGACACTGCATCATATTGTGGAAGAACTTCTGGACTCACATGAGCATTGTGGTCAGCACCACTCTTCTGTTCAATGGCTATGTATATGAGAGTGATCATGGGAAGCTGCCGACTCATAACTCAACAGCTTTCAGAAAAAAGTTAAACCTTCTTAGTAGGCAATTTCAGGTGAATCCCAATCCTGATCCTAGAGAGGAATGGCATGAAAGTGATGTGATAGTAGGGGAAGGTGCCTTTTCTGCCCTGAGTCTGTGCAAACCTACCCACCCACTATATACTAGTACACCTACAGGGTCATAAAGTAAACAACCAGCCCAATTTTGTTCTAAAGAATCAATCATTGTGTAAACTATGGTATATTTACACAATGGAATGCTATGTGACAATAATAAAGAACTCTTACCATTCGCAAAAACATGGATGGACCTAGAGAGTATTATGCTAAGCAAAATAAGCCAGTCAGAAAAATATAAGTATCACATGATCTCAGTCATATGTGGAATCTAATAAACCAAAATAAACTGATGATCAAAAATAGACCCAGAGTCATAGAAGCATGAACAGACTCTTGAACCTCAGAGGGAAGGCAGGATGGGGGGAAGAGATGAACCAATGAACTTGTATACATACATGCATAACCCATGGACTCAGACAATGGGGTGGTAAGGGCCTGGTGGGGGAGGACAGGAGCAGTATGAAAGAGGTTAATGGGAGGGGGAGAGAAGGACATATGTAATACTTTCAACAGTAAAGATAAAAAAAAGAATCACTCAATGCCTAGCACTGCTTCCTTACCACTAATTATTATTGATTCCACATTCAGATAATTCTAGCACATGCTCTGGCCTTCTTCAACACTGGCAGTCTATTTCTACAACCAAGGAAACCATACTTCCTTTGAAGTTAGCTCCCTTTTACTTTTTAGACATGTTGCATTGTAAAGGTTTAAGTTTACTAGATAAGAAAGAGTGCCTGGGACTTGACCACATATAAAGTGATCAGTAATGAGGATAATTGACTGGAGTTCTGAATATTTCTCACTTAAAATTTCTTAGAATAATGTACCAGTGGCTATTATAACATTACTAGAGTCCCGGTGCATGAAATTTGTGCACAGGTAGGGTCCCTAAGCCTAACCAGTGATCAGAGCAGATTGGGGCCTTCCGGCTGCCAGCCAGGGTCTTCCTTCATTCAGCACCAACCTCTGGTGGTCAGTGCACATTGTAGTGAGCAATCGTATTCCTGGTCTCCCAGTTGAACTCCCGAGGGAACACTTTGCATATTAGACTTTTATATATATAACTAGAGGCCCGGCACACAAAATTCATGCATGGATGGGGTCTCTAGGCCTGGCCTGTGATCAGGACTGATCTTCCCCAGCTGCTGGCAGCCAGCCCCGCCCCCCGCTGCTGCCACCGGTCTCCCTCTGTGTGTGAAGCAACTGGTGGGGCAATCAGTGCCCTGTTTGCTTGCACCCACTTTGTCCTGGTGCCACCCACGTCTGTGCCACCCACCCCTAGTTTCCCTTTCTCCATCAGGCAATCGGAGCCTGCCAGTGGGCTGGGGGCAGTCCTGCATTGAGTATGTGCCCTCTGGTGGTCAGTGTGCATCATAGTAACTGGTTATTCACTGTCTTGTAGATTTGCATTATATATATATATATATATATATATATATATATATATATATATATATAGTCAGAAAGAGCTAAGTTCAAATCCTACTCTGACACTAACAAGCTGTCAGCAAGTAACTTAGTCTCTGAACTTCAGTTTACCCATACATAAAATGTGAATATTAATTTTAAAAAGTTGGAGAGTCAAGATGGTGACTGGCAGGATAGCAGTGAGGAGGAGTGTGAGTGAGGGAGGGAGGGAGCAAAAGGGGAGTGTGTGGACGAATGTGGTGTGTGTGTGTGTGTGTGTGTGTGTGTGTGTGTGTGTGTGAGTTGGATCCTTCAGGAGTCTCAGGGGTTGTTAGTCTGGGCTCTACTGGAGGGGGAGATCCTGATACTGCTGCAAGCACTCCCGGGGTGGCCAGCTCTAGAACAGAAACCATGCCATCTTGAAGGGGAGAGCTGCTGCACCTGGGAGCCCAGCCTCACAACTACCCAGACTGGCCTCAGACACCATCCTGGACCCTACAGTCACTTCGACCAAAGAATGGCTACCTTGACTGCCGACCCACAGATACCAACCAGGACTCCAGCATCCTTGGCTGAAGGCTCCTGTGAGACCTGGAGTGCACGCCCCTCCTGCCAAATTGCCACTTGGGCCATGGGTCACATGTGTCCCAGTACTTGGGCCTTCTGGTGAGTCTCAGAGTACACAACCCTCCCACCAAGCCTGCTGCATCAGCCACAGGCCCTGTGCAACTCAGCAACTGCACCCTTTGGTGAGAGCAAATATGGAGAGACAAAGGACAACCCCCAAAGAAAAGTAAAAGAGGAATCCCAAGAGAAGGAAATAAATGAAAGAAGGGCATGAAATATGTCTGAAAAAGAATTCAGAGTGAGGGTCATACAGTCCATAAACAGGTGGATAAGAAAATCAACAATTTATTTAAGAATCAAGGGGAAATCAAGAATGATATAGCTACAATAAAAAACACAATGTAAGGTTCCAAGAGTAAACTAAAAGAAGCAGAGGAGTGAATAAGTGAATTAGAAAACAGGGAAGAAAAACACACCCAATCTGAACAGCAATTGGAGAAAACAATTAGAAAATAGAAGTAGAGCCTAAAGGAGCTTTGGGACAACATGAAATGAGGTAACATATGTATAATAGGGGTGCCAGAAGGAAAAGAAGAGGAGAAAGGATTAGAAACCCATCTGTAGAAATAATAACAGAAAACTTCACTGATTTGGGGAAGAAAAGTCACACAAGCACAGATAGTTCCAATAAAGATGAACCCAAAAGACCCACACCAAGACACGTTGTAATTATGATGGCAAACATTAACGACAAAGAGAAAAATCCTAAAAGCTGTAAGAAAAAAACGAGAGTGAAAAGAAAGAAGGAAATAATAAAGATCAGAGTAGAAATAAACGACATAGAGACCAAAAAAAAAAAAAAAAGTACAAAAGATCAATAAAACCAAGAGTTTGTTGTTTGAAAGGATAAACAAGATTGATGAACTTCTAGCCAGAATCACCAAGAAGCAAAGAGAGAGGACCCAAATAAACAAAATCAGAAATGAAAGCGATGAAATAACAACAGACCTCAAAGAAATACAAAGGATTGTAAAAAAATACTATGAACAACTCTATTCCAACAAACTGGTCAACCGAGAAGAAATGGATATATTCCTAGAACAACACGACATTCCAAAACTCACTCAGGAAGAATAAAACATCTGAATAGGCCGATAACTATGGAGGATATTGAAGTATTCATAAATAAAAAAAAAAAAAAAAAAAACTTCCAGCAAACAAAAGCCCTGGGCCAAACAGCTTCACAGGGGAGTTTTAACAAGCATTAAAAGAACTAAAACCTATCATCCTCAGACTATTCCAAAACATAAAAGAGGAATAAACACTTCCAAGCTCTTTCTATGAAGCCTGTTTTACCCTAATCCCAAAACAAGATAAAGACACCACAAAGAAAGATATACAGGATAATATTCCAGATGAACATAGATGCTAAAATCTTAAACAAAATATTAGCAAATTGCATCCTGCAATACATTAAAAAGATCATACAACATGACCAACAGGGATTTATTCCAGGGATGCAAGGCTGATACAATATCCGCAAATCAATAAACGTGATACATCACATAAACAAATTCAGAGACAAAAATCACATAATCATATCAATTGATGCAGAAAAAGCATTTGACAAAATCCAACACTCTTTTTTTTCTTTTCTTTATTGATTAAGGTATTACATATGTGTCCTTATCCCCTTATTGTCAACCCACACCCCCCCCCACACTCATGCCCTCACACCCCTGTTGTCTGTGTCCATTGGTTAAGCTTATATGCATGCATACAAGTCCTTTGGTTGATCTCTTGCCCGTACCCTCACCCTCCCCTACCTTCCCTAAGGTTTTACAGTCTGATCAATGCTTCTCTGTCTCTGGATCAGTTTATGTTGTACATTATATTCCACAAATGAGTGAGATCATGTGATATTTATCTTTCTCTGACTGGCTTATTTCGCTTAGCATAATGCTCTCAGTTCCATCCATGCTATTGCAAATAGTAAGAATTCCTTTTTTTACAGTTGCCTAGTACTCCATTGTGTAGATGTACAACATTTTTTAATCCACTCATCTGCTGATGGGCACATAGGCTGTTTCCAAATCTTAGCTATGGTAAATTGTGCTGCTATGAACATAGGGGTGCATATATCCTTTCTGATTGGCCAACACTCTTTCTTGATAAAAACTCTTAGCAAAGTGGGAATAGAGGAATCATGCCTCAACATAATAAAGCCTTATATGACAAACCTATAGCCAACATCATACTCAATGGTAAAAAAAAACTAAAATGATTTCCCCTGAGAACAGGAATAAGACAGAGATATCCACTCTCACCACTCCTGTTCGACATAGTCCTGGAAGTGGTAGCCATAGTGATAATACATGACGAAGAAATAAAAAGCATTTAAATTCAAAAAGTAGGAGAAAACTGTCTTTATTTACAGATGACGATATTGTACATAGAAAACCCTAAAGACTCCATAAAAAATCTACTAGACTTAATAAGTGAATTCGGCAATGTAGTAGGATGAAAAATTAACACGAAGGAATCTATGGTTTGCTTATTCACCAATAATAAACTCACAGAAAGAGAAACTAACAAAACAATCCCATTTACCATTGCAAAAAAAATTAGATACCTAGGACTAAACTTAACTAAGGTGGTAAAAGACCGGAACTCAGAAAACTACAGGACATTGAAAAAAGAGATAGAAGAAGACATAAACAAATGGAAGGTTATACCATGTTCATGGATTGGTAGAATCAACATCATTAAAATGTCCATACTGCCCAAAGTAATCTATAGATTCAGTGCAATCCCCATTAAAATACTAATGGCATATTTCACAGACCTAGAACAAACTCTTCAAAAATTCATATGAAATTTAAAAAAACTTAAATAGCTGCAGCAATCTTGAGAAAGAAGAACAAAGTTGGAGGGATCACAATACCAGATATAAAGCTATATTACAATGCCACTGTTCTCAAAACTGCCTGATACTGGCACAAGAACAGGCATATAGATCAATAGAACTGAAAGAGAACCCAGAAATCAACCTAAGTCATTATGCTAAATTAATATTTGGGAAAGGATGCAAGAACATGCAATGGAGTCAAGACAGTCTGTTCAATAAATGGTGTTGGGAGAATTGGACAGATATATGCACAAAAATGAAACTAAACCACCAACTTACACCATACACAAAAATAAACTCAAAATGGATAAAGGACTTAAATGTAAGATGGGAAACCATAACAATCTTAAAAGAATCCATAGGTAACAAAATATCAGACATATGTCATAGCAATATCTTTACCAATACAGCTCCTAGGGCAACAGAAACTAAGGAGAAAATAAACAAATGGGACTACATCAAAATAAAAATCTTCTGCACAGCAAAAGAAACCACCAACAAAACAACAAGGAAGCCCAATGCATGGAAGAACATATTTGTCAAAGTTATATCAAATAAAGGTCTAATCTCCAAAATTGATAGGGAACTCATACATCTTAACACAAGGAAGATAAATAATCCAATGTAAAAAATGGTCAAAGGGAGGAAGGAGGAAAATGGCGACGGAATAGAGTCGGGTTTGGAGTCTGTTCCTGGGGCGGAGAGTTGGAGCAGCAGAGGCTCGCAGAGGGAGTGTATGTGGGCAAGCCAAGGGACAGCTAAACTCCAGGAGAAGGCGGGGGAGTGCTGGGCAGTGTTCCTCTGACCACGCAGCACCCACAGGGGCTGGGTCCCCTCCTGGAGCTGCGGGCTCGCCGGGCGCCTCGCCATCTTGCAAGGAAAGGAGGATTTTAGTGGAAACCTGACTTTCCGCGACAACTGCTAACACTGAACTGCTGGGAGCACCAGACCACCGGTCCCCTATCAGCGCAAACATTCGGATTCAAAGAAACTCTTCACTGCACCACGGAAAGGTCATATTTCGCCTGAAATAAGGAGTGGTTTCTAATCCCCGCGGTGGGTGAGGGAGGCGCTGGGTGAGGGAAGCGCGGCAGCCGCAGGACCTGCAGGAGCCCGGAGGTCTGTGCCTAGAAAAATCAGCGGCAGTTGGAACTGCCGTGATCCGTGAATGAGGAGGGGGGTCTTCTGAGCTGCTAACAGAAGTGACCTCTTGAAAGCAACTCATTTTAATCTGACGAGGAGGGTCAGACTAATAATTTTCAAAGGAGTGCAGGCTCCTTAGTCTGGGGCACAGACCCACGGTCCGCACACCTGGGCTCTTTCCGACTCTGATTGCTAAGCCCAATACAGAGGTAAACCCAGGTGGAAACCCTGAAAGACTGCAGGGGGAAGGTGTTTTTTCGGAACCTGGGGCCAGAGCTGCGTGTGACCATCAGAGAGGCAGCTCTGAGGCGCACATCTCCACAAACCTGTAGTGAGTGCCATAGAAGGGGAAAAAAAAAAAAGAAAAAAGAGCTAGAGAGGCCCGGAAGTCAATTCAGAAACACTGCCACCCAGGGGCTGAAACGCTAATTGTCTCTGGTGTAATCAAAAATAAATACGAGAAATTAAGATAGGGCTGGCATAAAAAGCAGGACTGGCTTCCAACACTGAGGAGCCCTGGAATGAAGCTGAACTGAAATACCGCCCAGACTGGGAAAAAGGTGTACCAAACAGAATAATAGAGGAAGTGAATGACAGCCGCTACTGCACATTTTAGTCTTCCTATTTTTTAATTTTCAATTCTTTTTTCAATTTTTTAAATTTTTTATTCTCATATTTTTTTTATTTTCATTTTTTGCATCTTTTACTTAAGAAACTAATATTTTTTTCTTTTTCCTCACTTGATTTTCACCTTTTTAATTATTACATTTTTATTTTCAATCAGCACTATTATTACTATTATTTTACTTTTTTTTTTTTTTAATGTCATTTGATTTTCTCTTTCTTTTATTTTTGGATTAGTGCCCTACATTCGATTTGCATCTTTCCCTTACAATCGCTTTACCCTATCTCAAAGCTAACATTATGCCATCACTCTCCTCCTAACCTTTCCCCTTTTGCTCCCAGTTTATCTTAACCCCTTTCTGGCTTTAGATTTTCCCTACTTTTTCAGTTTACTCCCTGCTAAAACTTCACCCTACTTATATATCTAATTCCCAACCCCCTGCTCCAAATCCATACAAACCTCTCTCTACGCTACCTTTAAAAAATTATTTTTCTCTCGGGCCTTTTGTTGTTGTTTGCTTGAATGTTGATTAGATTGAATTTTTATGCTTTTTTATGAGATTGTTTAGATTATTCTTTTTGTTGGTTTGGTTGGTTCTTTTGTTTGCTTTGTTTTTGTTTGTTTTTTACTTTTGTTTTCCCTTGCCTCACTTGATATTAGCTGCTGTTGCAGTTTGTATTAATCTCCAGGCTCGTGTTGCTGGAATTTGCTGGGAATAGTGGTTGTTCTAGTGGAGTTTACTCCCCATATATATAGTTTGTTCCCCTTTTCTCTCTTAGTATCAGTCTCGTCTCTCTTACTTTTTTTTTCTTTTCTTTTTCTTTTCTGTTATTTCTTTTCTTTCTTTCTGCTCTTTTCCCAAGTTCAGATTCACACTCTTTGTTGTTGTTTTTTTCTTCGTTGTTGTTCTTTCTTTTTACTCTCCCTCTTCCACTCCTATTCCCTAATTTGTCTTTCTCTGGTGGTTACCTCTATTGGAGGTTATTAATATCGTGAATACAATTCTGTTCAGTGCCTTGTCTGTTGTGCCTGGTTGTGTTGTATTTTATACCTTTAAATCAACGCCAGAGAGAGAAATCTATATAACCAGACATCCGGAGAAGAGAGACCATGGGGAGACAAAGAAACAGCCCCCACAGGAAAGAGAAGCAGGCATCACCAGAAAAGGAAGTAAACGATTTAGAGGCAAACAACCTATCAGAGAAAGAATTCAGAGAAATGGTCATAAAGTGGCTGAAAAGGATGGAAGACAAATTCGACAATATGAGTAAGAACCAAGAAGAAATGAAGAAGAACCAAGAAGAAATGAAAAGTGACATCGCTGCTGTAAAGAACTCAATAGAAAGCATCAAGAGTAGACTAGATGAAGCAGAGGACCGCATAAGTGAGCTAGAAGACAAGATGGAAAAAAATACACAATTACAACAGCTTCTAGAAACAAAAATTAGAAAGATTGAGGAGAGCGTAAGGGAACTTCAGGACAATACAAAACAAAACAACATCAGGATAATAGGGGTGCCAGAAGGAAAGGAAACTGAGCAAGGAATAGAAAACCTGTTTGAAGAAATAATAACAGAAAACTTCCCTGATATAGGGAAGAAAAAACCCACACAAATCCAAGAAGCTCACAGAGTTCCAAGCAAAATGAACCCCAAAAGACCGACGCCAAGGCACATTATAGTTAAGTTGGCAAACACCAACGACAAAGTAAGAATCTTACAAGCGGCCAGAGAGAGACAGACAGTTACATACAAAGGAACCCCCATCAGACTAGCAACTGATTTCTCAACAGAAACTCATCAGGCCAGAAGGGAATGGAATGAAATATACCAAGTCATGCAAAGGAAGGGTCTAAATCCAAGAATACTGTACCCAGCAAGGCTATCAATCAAAATTGAAGGTGAAATCAGGAGCTTCAGAGACAAAAAAGGACTAAGGGAGTTTATCACCACCAAAAAAGCAATGAAAGAAATGCTAAAGGGTCTGCTGTAAAAAAAAGAAAGAAATAGGAAGCAAAGAAGGTACACAGGGGTATAGAATAAAAATGGCGTCAAATAAGTTCCTATCAATAATAACTTTAAATGTAAATGGATTGAATGCCCCAATCAAAAGACACAGGGTAACAGACTGGATAAGAAAACAAAACCCAGATATCTGCTGTCTACAGGAAACCCACCTCAAAAAAAAGGATGCATACAGACTGAGAGTAAAGGGATGGAAAAAGGTTTTCCAGGCAAATGGAAATGAAAAAAAAGCTGGGGTTGCAATACTTATATCTGACAAATTAGATCTCAAAGTGAAGGACATAACAAGAGATAATGAAGGCCACTTCATAATACTAAAGGGAGAAATCCAACAAGAAGAAATAACTCTGGTAAACATATATGCACCCAATACAGGAGCACCAAGATACATTAAAAAACTCCTGGAAGATATCAAAGGAGAGATTGACAGTAATACAATCATAGTAGGAGACTTCAATACCCCACTATCACCATTGGACAAATCCTCTAAACAAAAAATCAGCAAAGAAACATCAAATCTAAATGACTCACTAGAACAGATGGAATTAATCGACATCTTCAGAACATTTCACCCCAAAGCCACAGAATATACATTCTTCTCAAGTGCACATGGGTCATTTTCAAAGATTGACCATATGTTAGGACATAGGCAAAGTCTCTCCAAATTCAAGAAGATAGAAATCATATCAAGTATCTTCTCAGATCACAGTGGCATAAAACTGGAAATCAACTACAATAAAAACAACCCAAAGAAATCAAACACTTGGAGACTAAACAGCATGTTATTAAACCATGACTGGGTTACCAAAGACATCAAGGAAGAAATAAAAAACATCATGGCAACAAACGACAATGAAAACACAACAATCCAAAATCTATGGGACACAGCGAAAGCAGTCCTGAGAGGGAAGTTCATAGCTCTACAAGCCTACTTCAAAAAACAAGAAACAATGGTAATAAATTACCTAACCCAACAACTCAAAGAGTTAGAGAGAGAGCAACAAGATAAGCCCAGTGTAAGCAGAAGGAAAGAAATAATAAAGACCAGAGCGGAGATAAACGACATAGAGACCAAAGAAACAATACAAAAGATCAACAAAACCAAGAGCTGGTTCTTTGAAAGGATAAACAAGATTGATGGACCTCTAGCCAGGCTCACCAAGAAGCAAAGAGAGAGGACCCAAATAAACAAAATCAGAAATGAAAGAGGTGAAATAACAACAGACCCCGACGAAATACAAAGGATTGTTACAAAATACTACGAACAACTCTATTCCAACAAACTGGACAACCTAGAGGAAATCGACATATTCCTAGAAAAATACAACCTTCCAAAACTCAATCAGGAAGATTCTAAACAGCTCAACATGCCAGTAACTATGGAAGAAATTGAAGCAGTCATCAAAAAGCTTCCGGCAAACAAAAGCCCGGGGCCAGATGGCTTCACAGGAGAGTTTTATCAAACTTTCAAGGAAGAACTAAAACCTATCCTCCTCAGACTATTCCAAAAAATTCAAGAGGAAGGAACACTTCCAGGCTCCTTCTATGAAGCCAGCATCACCCTAATACCAAAACCAGATAAAGACAACTCAATGAAAGAGAATTACAGGCCAATATCCCTCATGAACATTGATGCCAAAATCCTCAACAAAATTCTAGCAAATCGGCTCCAGCAGTACATCAGAAAGATCATACACCATGACCAAGTAGGATTTATTCCAGGAATGCAAGGATGGTACAATATCCGCAAATCAATAAACGTGATATATCACATAAACAAATTGAGAGATAAAAATCACATAGTCATATCAATAGATGCAGAAAAAGCATTTGACAAAATCCAACACCCTTTCTTGATAAAAACTCTCAACAAGGTGGGAATAGAAGGCTCATACCTCAACATAATAAAAGCTATTTATGATAAACCCACAGCAAACATCATACTCAATGGGCAAAAACTAAAACCATTTCCCCTAAGAACAGGAACAAGACAGGGATGCCCACTCTCATCACTTCTATTTGACATAGTACTGGAAGTATTAGCTATCGCAATTAGGCAAGAAGAAGAAATAAGAGGCATCCAAATTGGAAAAGAAGAAGTGAAGCTGTCCTTATTTGCAGATGACATGATATTGTACATAAAAAACCCAAAAGATTCCATCAAAAAACTAATAGACTTAATAAATAAATTCGGCAATGTAGCGGGATACAAAATTAACGCCAAGAAATCTATGGCTTTTCTATACACCAATAATGAACTTACAGAAAGAGAGACTAAAAAAGCAATCCCATTTACCATCGCACCAAAAAAATTAAGATACCTAGGAATAAACTTAACTAAGGAGGTAAAAGACCTATACGCAGAAAACTACAGGACACTGAAAAAAGAGATAGAGGAAGACGTAAACAGATGGAAGAACATACCATGTTCCTGGATTGGTAGAATCAACATCATTAAAATGTCCATACTACCCAAAGCAATCTACAGATTCAATGCACTCCCCATCAAAATACCAACAGCATATTTCACAGACCTAGAAAGAACTCTCCAAAAATTCATCTGGAATAAAAAAAGACCCCGACTAGCCTCAGCAATCCTCAGAAAGAAGAATAAAGTAGGTGGGATCTCAATACCAGATTTCAAGCTGTATTACAAAGCCACTGTTCTCAAAACAGCCTGGTACTGGCACAAGAACAGACATATTGATCAATGGAACAGAATAGAGAACCCAGATATCGACCCAAACCACTATGCTCAATTAATATTTGACAAAGGAGGCATGAACATACAATGGAGTCAAGACAGTCTCTTCAATAAATGGTGTTGGGAAAACTGGACAGATACATGCAAAAAAATGAAACTAGATCACCAACTTACACCATACACAAAAATAAACTCAAAATGGATACAGGACTTAAACATAAGACGGGAAACCATAAAAATACTAGAGGAATCCACAGGCAACAAAATCTCAGACATATGCCACAAGAACTTCTTCACTGACACTGCCCCTAGGGCAATGGAAGCTAAAGAGAAAATTAACAAATGGGACTACATCAAAATAAAAAGCTTTTTTACAGCAAAAGAAACCATCAACAAAACAACAAGAAAGCCCACTGCATGGGAAAACATATTTGCAAATGCTATCACTGATAAAGGTTTACTCTCCAACATCTACAGGCAGCTTATGCAACTCAATAAGAGGAAGATAAATGATCCAATAAAAAAATGGGCAACAGACCTAAACAGAATATTTTCAAAAGAAGACAGAAGGAAGGCCAAGAGACACATGAAAACATGTTCAAAGTCACTTATTATCCGAGAGATGCAAATCAAAACAACAATGAGGTACCATCTCACACCTGTCAGAATGGCTATCATCAACAAATCAACAAACAACAAGTGTTGGCGAGGATGCAGAGAAAAAGGAACCCTCGTGCACTGCTGGTGGGAATGCAGACTGGTGCAGCCACTGTGGAGAACAGTATGGAGTTTCCTCAAAAAACTGAAAATGGAACTCCCATTTGACCCAGTAATCCCACTCCTGGGAATATATCCGAAGAAACTAGAAAAACCAATCAGAAAGGATATATGCACCCCTATGTTCATAGCAGCACAATTTACAATAGCTAAGATTTGGAAACAGCCTAGGTGCCCGTCAGCAGATGAGTGGATCGGAAAACTTTGGTACATCTACACAATGGAATACTATGCTGCCATAAAAAAGAAGGAATTCTCATCATTTGCAGCAACCTGGATGGAATTGGAGAACATTATGCTAAGTGAAATAAGCCAGTCAATGAAAGAAAAATACCACATGATCTCACTCATTTAGGGATAGTAAAGAACATTATAAAGTGGTGAACAAAAAGATAGATACAGAGACAGTAAAGCATCAAACAGACTTTCAAAGTACAGGGGGAAAGTTTGGGAAAGGTGGGGGAGTTATGAAATCAAACGAAGGACTTGTATGCATGCATATAAGCATAAACAATGGACGCAAAACTCTGGGGGGGGAGGGCATGTGTGGGTGTGGGGTGGGGGGGGTAATAGTAAGATATGTACACATATAATACCTCAATAAAAATATTTAAAAAAATAAAAATAAAAAATAAAAATAAATTAAAAAAAAAAATGGTCAAAGGACCTGAATAGACACTTTTCAAAAGAGGACATACAGAAGACCAAGAGACATATGAAAACATGCTCAAAGTCACTAATCATCTGAGAGATGCAAATCAAAATGACAATGAGGTATCATCTCACACCTGTCAGAATGGCTGTCATCAACAAATCAACAACTGACAAGTGCTGGCAAGGATGTGGAGAAAAAGGTACCCTCATGCACTGCTGGTGGGAATGCAGACTGGTGCAGCCACTGTGGAAAACAGTATGGCATTTACTCAAAAATATAATGGAACTTCAATTTGACCCAGTGATCCCACTTCTAGGAATATATCCCAAGAAATCAGAAACACCAGTCAGAAAGGATATATGCACCCCTATGTTCATAGCAGCACAATTTACAATAGCTAAGATTTGGAAACAGCCTAAGTGTCCATAAACCAATGAGTAGATTAAAAAACTGTGGTACATCTACACAATGGAGTACTACAAAGATGTAAAAAGGAAATAACTGTTACCATTCACAACATTGTGGATGTACCTGGAGAGCATTATGGTAAGCGACATAAGCCAGACAGAGAAAGATAAATATCACATGATCACACTCATTTGTGGAATATAATGAACAACATAAACTGATTAACAAAAATAGATCCAGAGGCAGAGAATCATGGAACAGACTGTCAAACATCAGTGGGAATGCAGGGGTGGGTGGTAGTAGGGGGCTAAGAGATCAACCAAAGGACGTGTATGCTTGCATATAAGCGTAACCAATAGACACAGATGGGGGGCATTGCTGGGGGGTTGTGATGGCTGGGGAGAGGTCAATGGGGGGAAAAGGAGACATATGTAATACTATATGTAATACTTTAAGCAATAAAGTTTTAAAAAACAAATTTGAACTAGCATTGTTGATATGTGCTATAAGCCTTTTTTCCCTTCATGCTAACCATTGGCTTGACAGCACCCTTTTTCTCAATACCCATGGCTGTGTCCCAGTTATTGAAACCATTGTTCTGCCCTTATAAGCTGTTCTCAAATAGATCCTGGCTTACTGCATCCCACCTGCCTCCCCTCTAAATCAAGTCTTTGAATGTTGAGTTCTGAAAAAATAACCCTAAGTTACATTCATGGACCAGTGGGCTGTCACTTCAATCTCCAAATAAGACCAGATAAGTATGCTCACATCTCACACACAATGAGACTTAGTGCTCTAAGCTGTTGTAGGAAGAAATAGGTTCTTTCAGTCTCGCAGGAAATGAATTTCAGGGACACACGCATAGGAGGATTTTAAGACCTAGTGGATTTATTAGAGTAAAAACAAGGATAGGGCTTAGGATAGAAGAGGCAAGATCATGGCGATGGGAATGGGCATAGACTGGGCTACCTAAACTCAGGAAAGGAAGCTTTCTGGTTTCCTCTCAGTATTCCTTCATTGTTTATCTCATGTTGTTCTCCCATTCTGATATCTGTTTCCCAGCCTCCCCACCCCAACACACACACACACACACACACACACACACACACACACACACACTAAACTACACTTGGAGTGAGTGACAATAAAATCCTACAAGCACAAAGAGCTTTTCTAGGGGACAGCAGAAAATGGAGGGGATAGGCTAACCCCACTCACAACTCTGTGTGAGTGATATCTTGAAGGATGGAGTGGTAGGGACGGTTAAGAGGAGAAAAACAAGTTGATTCTTCAGGGCAAGGAAGATAAAGGAAACTTGGTGGCTGAGGGTAGTCAATGTGATTCAGAACACCTTGTGTCCACAGAGCAATAGACCAAAAGACACACTTCTCTTTGTCCTGAAACCATGGCTTAAGCATATCCATGTATATATACAGTATAATGCCAAAGCACTCAACAACACATCTCATCCTTAATGTTGTTGAAATAGAAAACACATGTCCTTTTTCCTGAAAGCTCAGCCAATTCCTAAAACCTTTTCCTTTTGCAACTGAATTCAGAAATATAGCTTTAATTCATAATCTCTTTCAGGCAAAACAACAGCTATGTAAGGCAGCACTGCTTAGTGAAAACAGAATGAGATATTGAATAATAGTATTTTGTTTCAGATCTAAATTGTGTCACTTACAAGCTGTGTGACCTTGGGCCAGAACTTGTCTCCATTTCTGAGTTTATAAAATTGGTATCTTATTATATTACTCATGGTTGTTGTGAGAGCCAAATTAAATAAGGATTATAAAGAATTTGACAAGGAGACTCTGTGACTACTGCTTTCCTGGATGCTGAATCTTGGGCCCCCTGGTTAGTTGCTGAGTGCGCACCTCTCTAGCCATGGGCACATGTCTTCAGCAGCAGACCCCATGACTCCCACCTCCCCAGCTGCCAGCTTCTGGACAGCATGGTATAGTGCAGTTTCAGCAGCAGACCCCACGACACCCATCTCCCTGGCCTCTGGCTCCTGGGCCCCTCAGAGAGTTGCTGAGTGTGTACCTCTCCAGCCAGGGGTACAATGCATCAGTTGCAGACTCCACAGCTCCCGCACCCTTGGTCACTGGATCATGGACCCCCCCTCATGATTCTAGAGTGAAGCCACCCTGGCTAGAGTCCTGCCGCCTTACCTACAGACTCCTGGACACCCGCACCCCACATCAAGGGCTCTGGAACCCTTATGTGATTGACAGAGTGACACCACCCGGGCAAGAGTCACTCCATATCAGCCATAGTTGCACTACCCCAGCTGCTGGCCTCGGACCACCTCCACCCAGGCTGTGGATTCCAGGACCTCACAGTGAGCTGTACACCAGTGACACCTCAGGAAACTCTTGCCACAAGAGCCAGAACGACAAGCACATCCATCACAGCTTGCACAATGAGGCCAGGGATGAGTCACACTATCAGACAACCTGTAACAAGATTTTATCCACAAACGAAAAACTAACATTCAAGACCCAACTACACCAGGAGAACCCAAATAACTCAAGTAAGGGGTTCTACTAGAACACCCAGCTCAGGAGATCTGAGAGACTGCTCCACTGGATCCCACAAATCACAAACTGCATAGGACCACCCCCAAAATAACCTTGGTAGAATAGCAGTTGGATTTAAGACATAGAAACAATTGCAATGGGACAACAAAAGTGGGGAGACAAGAAACAACCCCCAAATGAAAGAAAAAGAGGAATTTCCAGAAAAGGAATTAAATGAAATGGAGCTAAGTAATTCGTTAGAGAAAGAATTCAGAGTAATGGTTATAAAGATGCCCAAACATCTGGATGACAAATACACAAAACTCAATAGGAATTATAAGGAGCTGAACAAGAATTTCACTAACATGAATAAGAATCAAGAGGAAATGAACAATGACATAGCTGCAATAAACACAATGGAAGGTTTTAACAGCAGACTATAAAAAGCTGAGGACCGAATCAGTGAGTTAGAAGACAAAGTAGTAAAAACCACACAAACAGAGCAGTAACTGGAAAAAAATTAAAAATCAGGAAGAGAGTCTAAGGGAGCCTTGGGTCAACTTGAAATGAAACAAGATCTGCATGATAGGGGTGCCAGACATAGAGGAAGCTGAACAAAGAATAGAAAACTGTTTGAAGAAATAATAACAGAAAACTTCCCAGACTTGGGGAAGAAAGATGTCACACAAATAAAAGAATCATGGAGTCCCAAGCAAGATGAACCCAAAAAGACCCACACCAAGACACATCATAATTAAATTGGAAAACATAAAGGACAAAGAAAGAATCTTAAAGGCTGCAAGGGAGAGACAGAAAGTTACCTACAAGGGATCTCCCTTTAGACTATCAACTGATTTCTCAATAGAAACACATCAGGCCAGAAAGTAATGGATTGAAGTATACAAAGTGATGCAAAAATAGGGATACTCTATCCAAGAATCCAAGAATACTCTATCCAGCAAGGCTGTCATTCAAAATTAAATGTGAAATCAGGAGCTTCACAGAAAAAAAATGGTTAAGGGAGTTTATTACCACCAAGCCGCAATGCAATAATTGCTAAAGGGACTGCTATAAAAAAGAAATAAAAAGGGAGGAAGGGACACAGGCATAAAGAACAAAATTGGCAACAAACAAGTACCTATCAATAATAACCTAAAACATAAATGGATTAAATGCTCCAATCAAAAGACTTAAGATAGCCAAATGGATAAGTAACATAACCCATATACGTGTTGTCTAAAAGAGACTCACCTCAGAACAAAAGACTCACACAGACAGAAAGTGAAGTGATAGAAAAAATTTTCAGGCAAATGGAAGTGAAAAAAAAAAAATCTAGGGTAGCACTACTTATATTTGACAAAATAGACATCAAAATGAAGGCCATAAAAACAGATAATGAAGGCCACTTCATAATACTAAAGGAAGAGATACAATAAGAGGATATAACTCTTGGAAACATATATGCACCCAAATACATAAAACAACTTCTAGAAGATATCAATGGAGAGATGACAACAACAAAATCATAGTAAGAAGTTTTTGTGGTTTTCTTTATTGTCTAAAGTTTTATATATGTCTCCTTTTTCCCCAATTGACCCCCCGCCCAGCCATTCCCACCCAGAGCAAACACCACCACCCCAGGGTCTGTGTCCATTGGTTATGCTAATATGCATGCTTACAAGTCCTTTGGTTGCTCTCTAACACCACCCCCGTCCCTACCATTTGTCTCTGGATCTATTCTTGTTCATCAAATTATGTTGATCATTATATCCCACATGTGAGTGAGATTATGTGATATTTATCTTTCTCCAACTGGCTTATTTCGCTTAGCATAATGCTCTTCAGTTCCAACCATGCTGTTGCAAATGGTAAAAGTTCCTTTATTTTTATAACAGCATAGTATTCCATTGTGTAGATATACCACAGTCGTTTAATCCACTCATTTGCTGATGGGCACTTAGACTGTTTCCAAATCTTAGCTATTGTAAATTGTGCTGCTATAAACATAGGGGTTCATATATCCTTTCTGATGGGTGTTTCTGGTTTCTTGGGATATACTCCTAGTAGTGGGATTACTGGGTCAAATGGGAGTTCCATTTTTAACTTTTTGAGGAAACTCCATACTGTCTTCCACAGTGGCTGCACCAGTCTGCATTCCCACCAGCAGTGCACAACGTTTCTTTTTCTCCACATCCTCGCCAGCACTTGTTGTTTGTTGATTTGTTGATGATAGCCATTCTGACAGTTGGGAGATGGTATCTTGTTTTTATTTGCATCTCTCAGACGATTAACGACTTTGAGCATGTTTTCATATGTCTCTCAGACTTCTGTATGTCCTCTTTCAAAAAGTGTCTATTTAGATCCTTTGCCCATATTTTGATTGGATCTTTTATCTTCCTTTTGTTAAGTTGTATGAGTTCTCTATAAATTTTGGAGATTAAACCCTTATCTGAAATATATTGGCAAATATGTTCTCCCAAGCACTGGGCTTTCTTATTGCTTTGTTGATGGTTTTTTTTTTTTGTACAGAAGCTTTTTATTTTGATTAGTCCCATTTGATTATTTTCTCCTTCGTCTCCAATGCCCTAGGAGCTGTGTCTGTAAAGATATTGTTACGAAATATTTCCAATATTTTGCTGAAACATTTCTAATATTTTGCTGACTATGGAATCTTGTGGGATTTTTATGGTTTCCTGTCTTACATTTAAGTCTTTTAGCCATGTAAGTTGGTGATCTAGTTTCTTTCTTTCTTTCTTTTCTTTTCTTTTTTCTTTTTTTTTTTTCTTTTTTTTTTTTTTTTTTTTTTGCATGTGAGAGTTGTTCTAGAACTGTGGAATATGCCATTGGCATTTTAATTATTTTTGTATTGAATCTGTAGATTGCTTTGGGTAGTATGGACATTTTAATGATGTTGATTCTACCAATCCATGAACATGGTATGGTATGTTTTTCCATTTGTTTATGTCTTCCTCTATCTCTTTTTTCAATGTCCTGTAGTTTTCCGAGTACAGGTCTTTTACCTCCTTAGTTAATTCCTAAGTATCTCAATTTTTTTGGTTCAATGGTAAATGGGATTCTTTTTTCACTTCTCTCTGTGAGTTCATTATTGGTGTATAAAAAGGCCATAGATTTCTTGTTAATTTTGTATCTTCTACATTGGTGAATGCACTTATTAGGTCTAGTATTTTTTTGATGGAGTCTTTGGGGTTTTCATGTCATCTGAATAAGGACAGTTTTACTTCTTCTTTTCCAATTTGGATGCCTTTTATTTCTCCCTCTTCTCTGATCTCTATGGCTAGCACTCCGAGTACTATATCGAACAGGAGTGGTGAAAGTGGGCATACCTGTATTGCTCCTTTTCTTATGGGAAATGAGTTTAGTTTTTGCCCGTTGAGTATGATGTTGGTTGTAGGTTTGTCATATAAGGCTTTTATTATGTTGAGGTATGATCCCTCTATTCCCACTCTGCTGAGGGTTTTTATCAAGAAAGGGTGTTGGATTTTGTCAAATGCTTTTTCTGCATCTATTTATATGATTATGTGATTTTTGTCTCTCAGTTAGTTTATGTGATGTATCACATTTATTGATTTGGGGATATTGTACCATCCTTGCATCCCCAGAAAAAAAAATCCCACTTTTTCATTGTGTATGATTTTTCTAATGTAGTGCTGAATCCAATTTGCTAGAATTTTAATGCAGATTTTAGCATCTATGTTTATCAGAGATATTAGCCTGTAGTTTTCTTTTTTTGTGGTGTATTTTTCTGGTTTTGAGATTAGGGTAATGCTAGCTTCATAGAAAGAGCTTGGAAGTGTGACTTCCTCTTGAAATTTTTGGAATAGTCTGAGGAGGATGGGTTTTAGTTCTTCTTTGAATGCTTGGTAGAACTCCCCTGTAAATCATCCACACCAAGGCTTTTGTTTGTTGGAAGATTTTTTATCACTGCTTCAATTTCTTCAGTAGTTATCGGCCTATTCAGGTTTTGATTATTCCTGATTGAGTTTTGGGAGCTTGTACTTTTATAAGAATGTGTGCATTTTGTCAAGGTTCTCCATTTTGTTGGAATAGATTTGTTCATAGTATTTTTTCATATTGTTTGTATTTCTGTGGGATTGGTTGTTACTTCACCGCTTTCATTTCTGATTTTTGTTTATTTTGGTCCTCTCTCTTTGCTTCTTGGTGAGCCTGGCTAGAGGTTCATCAATCTTGTTTATCCTTTTAAAGAACCAGCTCTTGGTTTTGTTGATTTTTGTATTTTTTTGTCTTTAAGTTGTTTATTTCTGCTCTGATCTTTATTATTTCCTTCCTTCTGTTTATTCTGAGGCTTTTCTTTTTTTTTTCTTTTTAAATTTCTTTATTGATTAAGGTGTCACATATTTGTCCTCATCCCCCCATTCACATCCCCCCCTCCCCACGCATGCCCCAACTCCCTGTTGAACTTAACCGTTGGATAGGATCATATGCATGCATACAAGTCCTTTGGTTGAACTCTCCCCCTCCCCCCACCCTCCCCTATCCTCCCTCTGAGGCCCGATAGTCCGATCGATGCCTCCTTGATTCTGGTTCTGTTCTTGTTCCTCAGTCTATGTTGTTCATCATTTCCCCTAGATGAGCGAGATCATATGTCACTAGATATATACTTATGAGAACTGAATGTGAGACAAGCAATAATAGTTATGCTGACAGGCAAATGAATCAGTCTGTAGTGAGTTTCTTTCTGGACCAACAGTTCTTTTGAGACCCAATTTCAATGTCCACCAGTTCCTTATGTGTACATGTCAGCACTGACCCCTCAGCTCTGGATGGTGGACAAATGGTGGTAACGGAGGTCCGACTCGCTCTGGTTTGGTCGCGGCCGGACCCAGGGGCACGGCTTCACCCGGACTAAGGGGCACGTGGTCTCACCCGGATCTAGGGACACATGGTCTCACCCGGACCCAGGGACGCTTGGCCTCCCCCAGACCCAGGGGCACGTGGCCTCACCCGGGCCTAGGTGCACGAGGTCTCACCCGGATCCAGGGACACATGGTCTCACCCGGACCCAGGGACGCTTGTCCTCTCCCAGACCCAGGGGCACATGGCCTCACACGGACCTAGGTGCACGAGGCCTCACCTGGATCCAGGGACACATGGTCTCACCCGGACCCAGGCGCGCTTGGCCTCCTCCAGACCCAGGGGCACGTGACCTCACCCGGGCCTAGGTGCATGAGGCCTCACCCGGATCCAGGGACACAAGGTCTCACCCGGACCCAGGGACGCCTGGCCTCCCCCAGACCCAGGGGCACGTGGCCTCACCCGGGCCTAGGCGCACGAGGCCTCACCCGGATCCAGGGACACACGGTCTCACCCGGACCCAGGGACGCCTGGCCTCCCCCAGACCCAGGGGCACGTGGCCTCACCCGGGCCTAGGCGCACAAGGCCTCACCCGGATCCAGGGACACACGGTCTCACCCGGACCCAGGGACGCCTGGCCTTCCCCAGACCCAGGGGCACGTGGCCCCACCCAGGCCTAGGTGCACGAGGCCCCACCCGGATCCAGGGACACATGGTCTCGCCCGGACCTAGGGGTGCGTGGCCTCTCTCAGACCCAGGGGCACATGGCCTCACCTGGACCTAGGTGCACGAAGCCACCCGGACCCAGGGGCGCGTTACCTGTCTCAGACTCCTGGTCGCCTGGTCTCACCCGGATCCAGGGGCGCATGGCCTCATCCGGACTCGGGACCCAGTCTTACCCGGGTTCAGGGGCCCACGGCCTCACCCGGACCCAGGGTTCAGCTTCACCCGGACCCAGGGGGACGTTACCTCTCTCAGACCCCTGGTCGCGTGGTCTCACCCGGATCCAGGGGCGCACAGCCTCACCCGGACTTGGGACCCAGCCTTACCCGGATCCAGAGGTCCACAGCCTCACCCGGACCCAGGGTTCAGATTCGCCTGGACCCAGGGGCACATGGCCTCACCCGAACCCGGAATCCAGCTTCACCTGGACCCAGGGGCGCATGGCCTCACCCAAACCCAGCTGAGGCTTTTCTTATTGCTCTCTTTCTAACTCTTTGAGGTGTAGGGTTAGATAATTTATTACTGTTTTTTCTTGTTTTTTTGAGGTAGGACTGTAGAGCTATGAACTTCCCTCTCAAGACTGCTTTCACTGTGTTCCATAGATTTTGGATTATTGTGTTTTCATTGTCATTTGTGGCAATGATGTTTTTCATTTCTACTTTGATCTCTTTGGCAACCCCATCATAGTTTATTTTTTTATTTATTTATTTTTTTTTAACCTTGATATTTTTAATGTTATTTAGCCATCAGTGTACGTCAAGCGAGATATGCTTGCAAGCCTGGTGACTCAAAAGAAAAAGAAAATTCTAAGTATGAAGTTAGATTATTTACAGCTAGCCCTATCCCACATCACATTCTTTTTTTAAATTGAATTTATTGGGGTGACATTATTTAATAAAATTATACAGGTTTCAAGTGCACTAATCTATAATACAAACTACTGTCCAGATGTCAGTTCTACAACATCCTCTTCCTGCAGCCCTGCGTTGGCATTTGGTCACTTACTCTGTCCTTAGTCCCAAAGACTGTCATGTCAGGGAATGGGACTATAGACCATCCCCAGAGCAACAGCCCCAACACAGAGCTGGAGGGCTCTTGAGATAGGAACTCCTCTGATCTTTGCATTTCTTTTATTTTATTTTTTTTAAATATTTTTATTGAGGTATTATATGTGTACATATCTTACTATTACCCCCCCACCCCACACCCACACATGCCCTCCCCCCCCAAGAGTTTTGCATCCATTGTTTATGCTTATATGTATGCATACAAGTCCTTCGTTTGATTTCAAAACTCCCCCACCTTTCCCAAACTTTCCCCCTGTAATTTGAAAGTCTGTTTGATGCTTTACTGTCTCTGTATGTATCTTTTTGTTCACCACTTTATAATGTTCTTTACTATCCCTAAATGAGTGATATCATGTGGTATTGATCTTTCATTGACTGGCTTATTTCACTTAGCATAATGTTCTCTAATTCCATCCAGGTTGCTGCAAATGATGAGAATTCCTTCTTTTTTATGGCAGCATAGTATTCCATTGTGTAGATGTACCACAGTTTTCCGATCCAGTCATCTGCTGATGGGCACCTAGGCTGTTTCCAAATCTTAGCTATTGTAAATTGTGCTGCTATGAACATAGTGGTGCATATATCCTTTCTGATTGGTGTTTCTAGTTTCTTCGGATATATTCCAAGGAGTGGGATTACTGGGTCAAATGGGAGTTCCATTTTCAGTTTTTTGAGGAAACTCCATACTGTTCTCCACAGTGGCTGCACCAGTCTGCATTCCCACCAGCAGTGCACGAGGGTTCCTTTTTCTCCGCATCCTCGCCAACACTTGTTGTTTGTTGATTTGTTGATGACAGCCATTCTGACAGGTGTGAGATGGTACCTCATTGATGTTTTGATTTGCATCTCTCGGATAATAAGTGACTTTGAACATGTTTTCATGTGTCTCTTGGCCTTCCTTCTGTCTTCTTTTGAAAATATTCTGTTTAGGTCTGTTGCCCATTTTTTTATTGGATCATTTATCTTCCTCTTATTGAGTTGCATAAGCTGCCTGTAGATGTTGGAGAGTAAACCTTTATCAGTGATAGCATTTGCAAATATGTTTTCCCATGCAGTGGGCTTTCTTGTTGTTTTGTTGATGGTTTCTTTTGCTGTAAAAAAGCTTTTTATTTTGATGTATTCCCATTTGTTAATTTTCTCTTTAGCTTCCATTGCCCTAGGGGCAGTGTCAGTGAAGAAGTTCTTGTGGCATATGTCTGAGATTTTGTTGCCTGTGGATTCCTCTAGTATTTTTATGGTTTCCCGTCTTATGTTTAAGTCCTGTATCCATTTTGAGTTTATTTTTGTGGATGGTGGAAGTTCGTGATCTAGTTTCATTTTTTTGCATGTGTCTGTCCAGTTTTCCCAACACCATTTATTGAAGAGACTGTCTTGACTCCATTGTATGTTCTTGCCTCCTTTGTCAAATATTAATTGAGCATAGTGGTTTGGGTCGATATCTGGGTTCTCTATTCTGTTCCATTGATCAATATGTCTGTTCTTGTGCCAGTACCAGGATGTTTTGAGAACAGTGGCTTTGTAATACAGCTTGAAATCTGGTATTGAAATCCCACCTACTTTATTCTTCTTTCTGAGGATTGCTGAGGCTAGTCGGGGTCTTTTTTTATTCCAGATGAATTTTTGGAGAGTTCTTTCTAGGTCTGTGAAATATGCTGTTGGTATTTTGATGGGGAGTGCATTGAACCTGTAGATTGCTTTGGGTAGTATGGACATTTTAATGATGTTGATTCTACCAATCCAGGAACATGGTATGTTCTTCCATCTGTTTACGTCTTCCTCTATCTCTTTTTTCAGTGTCCTGTAGTTTTCTGCGTATAGGTCTTTTACCTCCTTAGTTAAGTTTATTCCTAGGTATCTTAATTTTTTTGGTGCCATGGTAAATGGGATTGCTTTTTTAGTCTCTCTTACTGTAAGTTCATTGTTGGTGTGTAGAAAAGCCATAGATTTCTTGGCGTTAATTTTGTATCCCGCTACATTGCCGAATTCATTTATTAAGTCTATTAGTTTTTTGATGGAATCTTTTGGGTTTTTTATGTACAATATCATGTCTTCTGCAAATAAGGACAGCTTCACTTCTTCTTTTCCAATTTGGATGCCTCTTATTTCTTCTTCTTGCCTAATTGCGATAGCTAATACTTCCAGTACTATGTCAAACAGGAGTGGTGAGAGTGGGAATCCCTGTCTTGTTCCTGTTCTTAGGGGAAATGGTTTTAGTTTTTGCCCATTGAGTATGATGTTTGCTGTGGGTTTATCATAAATAGCTTTTATTATGTTGAGGTATGAGCCTTCTATTCCCACCATGTTGAGAGTTTTTATCAAGAAAGGGTGTTGGATTTTGTCAAATGCTTTTTCTGCATCTATTGATATGACTATGTGATTTTTATCTCTCAATTTGTTTATGTGATGTATCACGTTTATTGATTTGCGGATATTGTACCATCCTTGCATTCCTGGGATAAATCCTACTTGGTCATGGTGTATGATCTTTCTGATGTACTGAAGGAGCCGATTTGCTAGAATTTTGTTGAGGATTTTGGCATCAATGTTCATGAGGGATATTGGCCTGTAATTCTCTTTCATTGAGTTGTCTTTATCTGGTTTTGGTATTAGGGTGATGCTGGCTTCATAGAAGGAGCCTGGAAGTGTTCCTTCCTCTTGAATTTTTTGGAATAGTCTGAGGAGGATAGGTTTTAGTTCTTCCTTGAAAGTTTGATAAAACTCTCCTGTGAAGCCATCTGGCCCCGGGCTTTTGTTTGCCGGAAGCTTTTTGATGACTGCTTCAATTTCTTCCATAGTTACTGGCATGTTGAGCTGTTTAGAATCTTCCTGATTGAGTTTTGGAAGGTTGTATTTTTCTAGGAATATGTCGACTTCCTCTAGGTTGTCCAGTTTGTTGGAGTAGAGTTGTTCGTAGTATTTTGTAACAATCCTTTGTATTTCGTCGGGATCTGTTGTTATTTCACCTCTTTCATTTCTGATTTTGTTTATTTGGGTCCTCTCTCTTTGCTTCTTGGTGAGCCTGGCTAGAGGTCCATCAATCTTGTTTATCCTTTCAAAGAACCAGCTCTTGGTTTTGTTGATCTTTTGTATTGTTTCTTTGCTCTCTATGTTGTTTATCTCCGCTCTGATCTTTATTATTTCTTTCCTTCTGCTTACACTGGGCTTATCTTGTTGCTCTCTCTCTAACTCTTTGAGTTGTTGGGTTAGGTAATTTATTACCATTGTTTCTTGTTTTTTGCAGTAGGCTTGTAGAGCTATGAACTTCCCTCTCAGGACTGCTTTCGCTGTGTCCCATAGATTTTGGATTGTTGTGTTTTCATTGTCGTTTGTTGCCATGATGTTTTTTATTTCTTCCTTGATGTCTTTGGTAACCCAGTCATGGTTTAATAGCATGCTGTTTAGTCTCCAAGTGTTTGATTTCTTTGGGTTGTTTTTATTGTAGTTGATTTCCAGTTTTATGCCACTGTGATCTGAGAAGATACTTGATATGATTTCTATCTTCTTGAATTTGGAGAGACATTGCCTAGTCCTAACATATGGTCTATCTTTGAAAATGACCCATGTGCACTTGAGAAGAATGTATATTCTGTGGCTTTGGGGTGAAATGTTCTGAAGATGTCGATTAATTCCATCTGTTCTAGTGAGTCATTTAGATTTGATGTTTCTATGCTGATTTTTTGTTTAGAGGATTTGTCCAATGGTGATAGTGGGGTATTGAAGTCTCCTACTATGATTGTATTACTGTCAATCTCTCCTTTGATATCTTCCAGGAGTTTTTTAATGTATCTTGGTGCTCCTGTATTGGGTGTATATATGTTTACCAGAGTTATTTCTTCTTGTTGGATTTCTCCCTTTAGTATTATGAAGTGGCCTTCATTATCTCTTGTTATGTCCTTCACTTTGAGATCTAATTTGTCAGATATAAGTATTGCAACCCCAGCTTTTTTTTTTTCATTTCCATTTGCCTGGAAAACCTTTTTCCATCCCTTTACTCTCAGTCTGTATGCATCCTTTTTTTTGAGGTGGGTTTCCTGTAGACAGCAGATATCTGGGTTTTGTTTTCTTATCCAGTCTGTTACCCTGTGTCTTTTGATTGGGGCATTCAATCCATTTACTTTTAAAGTTATTATTGATAGGTACTTATTTGACGCCATTTTTATTCTATACCCCTGTGTACCTTCTTTGCTTCCTATTTCTTTCTTTCTTTTTTTTTTTTTTTTACAGCAGACCCTTTAGCATTTCTTTCATTGCTTTTTTGGTGGTGATAAACTCCCTTAGTCCTTTTTTGTCTGTGAAGCTCCTGCTTTCACCTTCAATTTTGATTGATAGCCTTGCTGGGTACAGTATTCTTGGATTCAGACCCTTCCTTTGCATGACTTGGTATATTTCATTCCATTCCCTTCTGGCCTGATGAGTTTCTGTTGAGAAATCAGTTGCTAGTCTGATGGGGGTTCCTTTGTATGTAACTGTCTGTCTCTCTCTGGCCGCTTGTAAGATTCTTACTTTGTCGTTGGTGTTTGCCAACTTAACTATAATGAGCCTTGGCGTTGGTCTTTTGGGTTTCATTTTTCTTGGAACTCTGTGAGCTTCTTGGATTTGTGTGGGTTTTTTCTTCCCTATATCAGGGAAGTTTTCTGTTATTATTTCTTCAAACAGGTTTTCTATTCCTTGCTCAGTTTCCTTTCCTTCTGGCACCCCTATTATCCTGATGTTGTTTTGTTTTGTATTGTCCCGAAGTTCCCTTACGCTCTCCTCAATCTTTCTAATTTTTGTTTCTAGAAGCTGTTGTAATTGGGTATTTTTTTCCATCTTGTCTTCTAGCTCACTTATGCGGTCCTCTGCTTCATCTAGTCTACTCTTGATGCCTTCTATTGAGTTCTTTACAGCAGCGATGTCATTTTTCATTTCTTCTTGGTTCTTCTTCATTTCTTCTTGGTTCTTACTCACATTGTCGAATTTGTCTTCCATCCTTTTCAACCACTTTATGACCATTTCTCTGAATTCTTTCTCTGATAGGTTGTTTGCCTCTAAATCGTTTACTTCCTTTTCTGGTGATGCCTGCTTCTCTTTCCTGTGGGGGCTGTTTCTTTGTCTCCTCATGGTCTCTCTTCTCCGGATGTCTGGTTATATAGATTTCTCTCTCTGGCGTTGATTTAAAGGTATAAAATACAACACAACCAGGCACAACAGACAAGGCACTGAACAGAATTGTATTCACGATATTAATAACCTCCAATAAAGGTAACCACCAGAGAAAGACAAATTAGGGAATAGGAGTGGCAGAGGGAGAGTAAAAAGAAAGAACAACAACGAAAAAAAAACAAAACAAAGAGTGTGAATCTGAACTTGGGAAAAGAGCAGAAAGAAAGAAAAGAAAAAGAAATAAAAGAAAAGAAAAAGAAAAGAAAAAAAAGTAAGAGAGACAAGAATGATACTAAGAGAGAAAAGGGGAACAAACTATATATATGGGGAGTAAACTCCACTAGAACAACCACTATTCCCAGCAAATTCCAGCAACACGAGCCTGGAGATTAATACAAACTGCAACAGCAGCTAATATCAAGTGAGGCAAGGGAAAGCAAAAGTAAAAAACAAACAAAAACAAAGCAAACAAAAGAACCAACCAAATCAACAAAAAGAATAATCAAAACAATCTCATAAAAAAGCATAAAAATTCAATCTAGTCAACATTCAAGCAAACAACAACAAAAGGCCCGAGAGAAAAATAATTTTTTTAAGGTAGCGTAGAGAGAGGTTTGTATGGATTTGGAGCAGGGGGATGGGAATTAGATATATAAGTAGGGTGAAGTTTTAGCAGGGAGTAAACTGAAAAAGTATGGAAAATCTAAAGCCAGAAAGGGTTAAGATAAACTGGGGACCAAGGGGGAAAGTTTAGGAGGAGAGTGATGGCATAATGTTAGCTTTGAGATAGGGTAAAGCAATTGTAAGGGAAAGATGCAAATCGAATGTAGGACACTAATCCAAAAATAAAAGAAAGAGAAAATCAAATGACATTAAAAAAAAAAGTTAAATAATAGTAATAATAGTGCTGATTGAAAATAAAAATGTAATAATTAAAAAGGTGAAAATCGAGTGAGGAAAAAGAAAAAAAATTAGTTTCTTAAGTGAAAGATGCAAAAAATGAAAATAAAAAATATGAGAATAAAAAATTTAAAAAATTGAAAAAAGAATTGAAAATTAAAAAATAGGAAGACTAAAATGTGCAGTAGCGGCTGTCATTCACTTCCTCTATTATTCTGTTTGGTATGCCTTTTTCCCAGTCTGGGCGGTATTTCACTTCAGCTTCATTCCAGGGCTCCTCAGTGTTGGAAGCCAGTCCTGCTTTTTAAGCCAGCCCTATCTTAATTTCTCGTATTTATTTTTTATTACACCAGAGACAATTAGCGTTTCAGCCCCTGGGTGGCAGTGTTTCTGAATTGACTTCCGGGCCTCTCTAGCTCTTTTTTTTTTTCCCCTCTATGGCACTCACTACCGGTTTGTGGAGGTGTGCGCCTCAGAGCTTGTGGAGGTGTGCGCCTCAGAGCTGCCTCTCTGATGGTCACACGCAGCTCTGGTCCCCAGGTTCCGAAAAAACACCTTCCCCCTGCAGTCTTTCAGGGTTTCCACCTGGGTTTACCTTTGTATTGGGCTTAGCAATCAGAGTCGGAAAGAGCCCAAGTGTGCGGACCGTGGGTCTGTGCACCAGGCTAAGGAGCCTGCACTCCTTTGAAAATTCTTAGTCTGACCCTCCTCGTCAGATTAAAATGAGTTGCTTTCAAGAGGTCACTTCTGTTAGCAGCTCAGAAAACCCCCCTCCTCATTCACGGATCATGGCAGTTCCAACTGCCGCCGATTTTTCTAGGCACAGACCTCCCGGCTCCTGCAGTTCCTGCTGCTGCCGCGCTTCCCTCACCCAGCGCTTCCCTCACCCACCGCGGGGATTAGAAACCGCCCCTCATTTCAGGCGAAATCTGACCTTTCCGTGGTGCAGTGAAGAGTTTCTTTGAATCTGAATGTTTGCGCTGATAGGGGACCGGTGGTCTGGTGCTCCCAGCAGTTCAGTGTTTGCAGTTGTCGCAGAAAGTCAGGTTTCCACTAAAATCCTCCTTTCCTTGCAAGATGGCGAGGCGCCTGGTGAGCCCGCAGCTCCAGGAGGGGACCCAGCCCCTGTGGGTGCTGCATGGTCAGAGGAACACTGCCCAGCACTCCCCCGCCTTCTCCTGGAGTTTAGCTGTCCCTTGGCTTGCCCACATACACTCCCTCTGCGAGCCTCTGCTGCTCCGACTCTCCGCCCCAGGAACAGACTCCAAACCTGACTCTATTCCGTCGCCATTTTTTCCTCTCCCCCATCATAGTTTAATAGCATTATCTTTAGCCTCCAGGTGTTTGATTTTTTATTGTTTTTATTGTAGTTGATTTCGAATTTTATGTCATCGTGATCTGAGAAGATGCTTGATATGATTTCTATCTTCTTGAATTTGAAGAGACTTTGCCTGTGTCCCAATATGTGGTCTATCTTTGAAAATGGCCCATGTGCACTTGAGAAAAATGTATATTCTGTAGTTTTGGGATGAAATGGTATGAAGATGTCAATTAATTCCATCTGATCTACTGAGTCATTTAGGATTGATGTTTCTTTGCTGATTTTTTGTTTAAAGGATTTATCCAGTGGTGTTAGTGGGGTACTAAAGTCCCCTACTATGACTATATTGCTGTCAATCTCTCTCTTGATATCCTCCAGAAGTTTTTTGTTTGTTTGTTTGTTTTTTATGTATTTGGGTGCTCCTGTATTGGATGCATATATGTTCCCAGAGTTAAATCTTTTGTTACATTGCTCCCTTTAGTATTATGTAGTGGCCTCCCTTTTCTCTTATTATTGCCTTCACTTTCAGATCTAGTTTGTCAGACATAAGCATTGCTACCCCAGCTTTTTTTTTCTTTCCATTCATCTGAAACACCATTTTCCATCCCTTCACCATCAGTCTCTGTGAGTCCTTTGTCCTGAGGAGGGTCTCCTGTAGATATCAGATATATGGGTCATGTTTTCTTATCCACTCAGCTACCCTATGTCTTTTGATTGGGGCATTTAATCCATTTACATTAAAGTTATTATTGATAGGTACTTGTATGTCGCCATTGTTATTCTTTACCCCATGTTCCTTCTTCCCTTCCTATTTATTCTTTTTACAGCAGACCCTTTAGCATTTCTTGCATTGCTGGTTTGGTGATAATAAACTCCCTTAGTCCTTTTTTGTCTGTGAAGCTCCTGATTTCACACTCAACTTTGATTGATAGCCTTGCTGAGTACAGAATTCTTGGATTCAGACCCTTCCTTTGCATGACTTTGTATATTTCATTCCATTCCCTTCTGGCCTCATGTGTTTCTGTTGAAAAATTGGTTGAGAGACTGATGGGAGATTCCTTGTAGGTAACTTTCTGTATCTCTTTGGCAGATTCTTTGTCATTAGTGTTTGCCAATTTAATTATAATGTGTCTTCATGTCAGTTTTTTGGGGTTCACCTTGTTTGGTATTCTTTGAGCTTCTTGGACTTGTGTGAGTTTTTTCTTCCCTATATCAGGGAATTTTTCTATCATTTTTACTTCAAACAGGTTTTCTATTCCTTGCTCAGTTTCCTCTCCTTCTGGCACCCGTATTATGTGGATATTGTTTCATTTCATGTTGTCCCAAATTTCCCCTAGGCTCTCCTCCTGTTTTTTAAGGTTTTTTCTTAGATGCTGCTCTGCTTGGGTATTTTTTCCTACCTTGTCTTCTAGCTCACTGATGCAGTCCTCTGCTTCTTCTAGTCTACTGTTGATGCTCTATTGAGTTCTTTATTGCAGCAATGTCATTTTTCATTTCTTCTTGGTTCTTCTTCATTTTCTCTTGGTTCTTACACATATTGTTGAATTTGTCTTCCATCCTTTTCAGTGTCCTTATGAACATTGTTCTGAACTCTTTCTCTGACATATTGCTTGCCTCCATTTCTTTTACTTCCTTTTCTGGTGATTCCTCCTTTTCTTTCATATATGGGCTGTTTCTTTGTCTCCCCATGGTCACTCCTCTCAGGGTGTCTGGTTATGTAGCTCTCTCTCTCCTGCATTGACTTAAAGGCACAAAACACAACATGACAAGACACAAGGCACAGGGCACCAAACACAAATGTATTCACGATACTAATAACCCCAAATAAAGGTGACCAACAGAGAAAAGAGAATCAGGTGATAGAGAAGAGTGCAAAAATGATATTGAAAAAAGGAAAAAATGTAAGAGAGAAAAGAAAGAGCTGAAAAAAGAAGGGGAGAAATATATGTTTATGGGGAGAAAACTCCAATAAAAGAACAACTTATCCAAAAACTGCAAACAACAAACACCCAGAGATGAAGCAAACAACAAACAACAACGAATCCAAAAAATGCAAACAACAAACACCCAACCAATAAATACCCAGATGAATCTGAGGAGGCAGAGCTTATTTCCAGAAGGTAAGGTGAAGGAATTGAATGAATGTGGAAATAGCCACATTTCAGTATAGAATAGGTAGAAAGAGAATGAGTGTATAAGAAAAAAAGTAAAAAACAAAATACAAATATATATATATATATATATATATATATAAATGTTTTTTCTATTATCTATCTATCTATGTAGTCGTCTACTATTGGAGAAGAAGATAGCCCTGAGTTGGTGATTGAAATTAATTAAGCTATTAGTAAAAGAAGAGAACGAGTGAGGAGAGGAAAAGCAGAAGCAAAAAAAGAAAAAGAAACAAACTATCAAACAACAACAAAAAGACAGAAAGAAAAAGGAAATAAAATTAAGAAAATAATTTGGATAGTGAAGAAAGAGAAGAGAGAAGTGTGCATGGACTTGGAGCAGGGGAGAGGAAATTAGATATATGAGCAAGATCAATTTTTAACAGGGAGTAAAAAGAAATGATAGAGAATCACTAAAGCAAGAGCAGGGTAAGTGAAACCAGATGAAAAAAGGGGAAAAGTGAGGAAGAGAGTGTTGGCATAAAGGAAAAATTGAGATATAGTAAAATAATGCTAAAATAAAAATAAAAATAGAATGTAGAACACTAATCCCAAAATAAAATACAATAAACAAAAAATAAAACTTAAAAAAGGTAAAATGATAGTAGTAATAATAATAATTAAAAATAAAAAATATAATAATAAGAAAAAGTAAAATCAAGTGAGAAAAAAATTGTTTCTTAAGTAAAAGATAAAAAATAAAAAAGGTAAGTAGTGAAGGTTGTTCACTTTCTCTACTGTTCTGCTTGGCATGTCTGTTTCCTGTCAGGTAGTCAGCACAGTATTGAAGTTCCCTTCAATCCACTGCTCCTCTGTGTCATAAGCTACAATCCTGTTTTCAAGCAGGCAGGATCTCTCTGCTCACTTTGTTTCTCAGCCTGCCTTCAGATGTATTTATACTAGTCAATTTCTGACACAACCCCTGGGTGGCAGTTTTTCTGTATTAATATCTGGGCCTAAAAGGCCCCTCTAACCAGTGTTTTCATTCTTCTTTCCATGTCACACTTAATACTGGGTTGGAGGGACAGACTGACTCAGAGCTGGTTTCCTGTTCGTCTCTCCACACTCTGATCCCCAATTTCCACAAAAACAACTTTCCCCTGCAATCTCGGTGAGTGTTTTTAATTGTACTGGACTTAGCAATCAAAAGCAAGGAGGTAAAAAGAAAAAAAGCCAAAGAAAGCATGTTGACTCATGTCTTTTTCCCCTGGCACTGGAATAGAACTTCAGGCTGCCTTTCTGGGCCCAGCCCAGGTGTGGGATAAGATCTAGAGTCCCCTTCTGCCAGCAGCCCTGTGGAAACCCTTCCACTTTCGAGGGCTACACTGACCCCAATGGCCGTAGATTTTGTGGGGCGCAGTCTATCACTGAGACTCTAGTCCCTGATGCGTGCATTTCTCCCTCCAGCCTGGATCCCAGATATCACCTTTCTCTAGGTGATGTCTGACCTTTCCATCCATGGATTGCCTCACAAGCTGTGTTTAATTCACCAATTCTGGGTTTGTGTTGTTCAATTCAGCTGTTCCTTCTATCTGCTCTATGATAATGTGCAGGGCCTGTCCACATAATCAGCGCTGCTTTGTCTTCCCCTGGGCAGACTTTTTAGGTGCCCATGGTTGGGGAGGCTGGAGTCCCGGTATTTGTGGGTTTGCAGCTGAGGCAGCTGGTCCCTGGGCATTGTCGTTGCAGGGACCTGGGAGGTATCTGAGGTCTCCCCAGTTGAAAGTAAGGCTGGGCTTTCAAGCACAGCCGATCTCCCCTTCAAGATAGCACAGTCTCTGTGGCAGAGCCAGCTTCTCTGGGAGAGATTTCAGCAGTAGTATATGATGCCCAGCCAGAGGAGTCTGGTCCACCAGTCCTCAACAGTCCTGTGGAATATAGCTGTCCCTCACTCACAAATACAGACAATCCCCACATGTCCACGCACTCCCCTTTCATTCTCTCACTCACACACTATCTTGTAGCCTGCTGTCCCATCAGCAGCCATCTTGGATTTCCCATAGTAAGAAGTTTTAATACCTCATTGACATCATTGGATAAATCTAGACAAAAAATCAACAAGGAAACAGCAATCCTAAATTACTCAATAGAAAATTGATATCTTTAGATCATTTCACCCCAAACCTATGGAATATATAGTCTTCAAAATGCACCTGAGGCATTTTCCAAGATAGACCACATGTTAGGACATAGACTAAATCTTCAAGCATTTTCTTAGATCACAATGACATGAAATTAGAACAAAAACAATCATAAACAATCAAACATATTGAGGCTAAATAGCATAATATTAAATAATGAATGTGTTACCAAAGATATCAAAGCAGAAATAAAAAGCATCCTGGAAACAAATGACAATAAAGCTCAACAACCCAAAATCTATGTGACACAATGAAAAGCAATCCTGAGAGGGAAGTTATAGGCTTACCTCAAAAAACAAGAAAAATGTGTAGCAAATTATCTAACCTTACAATTTAAATAATTAGAAAGAGAGCAACAAGAAAACTCCAAAATAGAAGGAAGGAAATAATAAAGTCCAGAACAGAAATAAATGACATAGAGACCCCCAAAACAATACAAAAGATCAATAAAACCAAGAGCTGGTTATTTAAAATAATAATCAAGATCAATGAACACATTGAAAGACTCATCAAGAAACAAAAAGATAGGACCCAAATAAACAAAACCAGAAATGAAAAAGGTGAAGTAACAACTGACCCCACAGAGAAACAAGGGATCATAAAAAAATACTTTGAACAACTCTATTCCAATAATCTGGACAACCTTGACCAAATGAACATATTCGTATAAAAATACAATCTTCCAAAACTCAATCAGCAAGAATCAGAAAACCTTAATAGAGCAATAACTACTGATGTAATTGATTCAGGAATAAAAAAATCTCCCAGCAAACAAAAGCCCTGGTCTGGATGGCTTCACAGGGGAGTTTTACCAAACTGTCAAAGAAGAACTAACACCTATACTCCTCAAACTATTTCAACAAATTCAGGAAGAAGGAATAATTCCAAGCTCTTTATATGAGTATAGCATTACCCTAATACCAAAACCAGATAAATACACTACAAAGAAAGAAAATTACAGGCCAATATCCCTGAAGAACATAGTTGCTAAAATCCTCATCAAAATTCTAGCAAATCAGATCCAGCAAAACTTTAGAAAGCTCATATAGCCCTAACTGGTTTGGCTCAGTGGATAGAGCATTGGCCTGTGGACTGAAGGGTCCCAGGTTCAATTCCAGTCAAGGGCATTTACCTTGGTTGCTGGCACATCCCCAGTAGGAGGTGTGCAGGAGGCAGCTGATCTATGGTTCTCTCTCATTGATATTTCTAACTCTCTATCCCTCTCCCTTCCTTTCTGAAAAAAACTCAATAAAATATATTTTTAAAAAAGAAAGATCATATACCATGACCAAGTGGGATTTATTCCAGGGATGCAAGGTTGGTGCAATAGCCACAAATCAATAATTGTAATACAGTACATAAAAAAAACTGAAAGATAAAAAACAAGTGATCATATCAATAGATGCAGAAAAAGCATTCAACAAAATTCAACACTCCCTTTTTTTCAATTAAATTTTATTGGGGTAACATTGGTCAACATAAACATAGAGGTTTCATGTGTGGATTTCTAAGTTACAAAGTCTGTATCCACCACCCAAAGTAAAGTCTTCTCCTGTCACCTCATATTAGGAACCCCTTCTCCCCCCCCCATCCAGCAACCACCACACTGCTCTTTGTTTTCATATGTTTGAATTTTATGAGTGAAATTGGATGGTTCTTAGCTATTTCTGTCTGACTTATTTCACTTAGCATAATGTTCTCCAGTTCCTTACATGTTATTGCAAATAATGCTATCTCATCCTTTCTTATGGCTTAGTAGTATTCCATTGTGCATATGTATCATATCTTCTTTATCTAGTTCTCTATCACAGGGCACTTTGGCTATTTCCATTTCTTGGCCACCATGAATAATGCTACGATGAACATAGGGGTGCATATATCTTTGTGTATAAATGATTTTGAGTATATCCCCAGGAGTGGGCTTGTTGGGTCATATGGTAGCTCTATTATTAATTTTTGAGGAATCGCCAGACTGCATAGTGGTTGTACCACTCTACATTCCCACCAGCAGTTAATGAGGGTTCCCTTTTTTCCACAACCTCTCCAACACTTGTTATTGCTTATCTTGTTGATAATGGACACTCTAACAGGTGTAAGGCGGTACTTCATTGTAATTTTAATTGATAAAAACTCTCAACAAAGTTGTAATAAAGGGATCATGCCACAACATAATAAAAGCCTTATATGACAAAGCTACAGCTGATATCATACTCAATGGACAAAAGCTAAAACCATTTCCCACACAAGAACAGAAACAAGACAGAGATGCCCACTTTCACCACTCCTGTTTGACAGTACTAGAAGTGCTAGCCATTGCAATCAGACAAGAAGAAGAAAAAAATTGTAAAGGAGGAAGTAAAAGTGTCACTATTCACAGACAACATGAATCTGTCTATAGAAAACCCTAAAGACTCCATCAGAAAACTATTGGATTTAATCAATGAATTTGGTAACACAGTAGGATATAAAATTAATACCCAGAAATCTATGGTATTTTTATATACCAATAATGAACTCTCAGAAAGGGAAACCAAACAAACAACCCCATTTATCACTGCAACAAAAAAATTCACATACTTAGGAATAAACTTAATCAAGGAGGTAAAATATCTGTACAACAAAAACTACAGGACATTGAAAAAAGAGAAAGATGAAGATATACTCAAGTGGAAGAATATACCATATTCATGGATTGATAGATTCAACATCATTAAAATGGCCCTACTACCCAAAGCCATCTCTAAATTCAATGCAATCCCTATTAAAATATCAAGTCTATTTCACAGGACTAGAAAAATATTCCAAAAATTTATATGGAATCAAATAAGACCCCAAATAGCTGGAGCAATATAGATAAAGAAGAACAAAGTTGGAGGAATCACAATACCAGATATCAAGTTTTACTACAAAGCCACTGTACTCAAAACAGCCTGGTACTGGCACAAGAATAGGCATATAAACCAATGGAACAGAACAGAGAATCCAGAAATCGACCCAAGTCACTATGCTCAATTAATATTTGACAAGGGAGGCAAGAACATACAATGGAGTCAAGACAGCCTCTTTGGTGTTGGGAAAATTGGACAGATACATGCACACAAAAAAAGATGAAATTAGAACACCAACTTACACCATACACAAGAATAAACTCAAAATGGATTAAAAAAAAAACAACCTTAAATATAAGAGGTGAAACCATAATACCTAGAAGAAATCATTGGCAGCAAAATCTCAAACATCTCTTGTAGCAATAAGTTTATGGATATATCTCCTAGGACAGTGAAAATTGTGGAGAAAATAAACAAATGGGACTACATAAAAATAAATAGCTTCTATATAGCAAAAGAAACCATCAATAAAATAACAAGAGAGCCCACTGCATGGCAGAACATATTTGCCAATGATACCTTTGATAAGGGGTTAAACCAAAAAATTATAGGAAACTCATACAATGTAACAAAAGGAAGATAAATAATCCAATCAAAAAATGGGCAAAAGACCTAAATAGACACTTTTCGAAAGTGGAGATACAGAAAGTCAGGAGACGTGAAAAAATGCACAAAGTCACTAATCATCCAAGAGATGCAAATCAAAACAACAATGAGGTACCATCTCACACCTGTCAGAATTGCTATCATTGACAAGTGCTGGCAAGGATGCGGACAAAAGGGAACCCTCTTGCACTGCTGGTGGGAATGCAGACTGGTGCAGCCCCTGTGGAAAATGGTATGGAGTTTCCTCAAAAAATTAAAAATGGTACTCCCATTTGACCCAGTGATCCCACTTCTAGGGATATATTCCAAGAATTCAGAAACACCCATCAGAAAGAATATATGAACCCCATGTTCATAGCAGCACAATTTATAATAGCTAAGATTTGGAAACAGCCTAAGTGCCCATTGATGAATGGATTAAAAACTGTGGTACATTTATACAATGGAATATTATGCAACTGTAAAAAAGAAAGAACTCTTACCATCTGCCACAGCTTGGATGGACCTAGAGATCATTATGCTAAGAGAAGTAAGCCCATCTATAAAAGATAAGTATCACATGATCTCACTCCTATGTGGAATCTAATTAACAACATAAACAGATGAACAAAAATAGATCCAGTGACACAGAAAAATTAAACAGATTGTCAAACCTCAGAGGGAAGGCTGGAGAGGGTGGAAGGGGGGAAAGAGATCAACCAAGGAACTCATATGCATATATGCATAACCCACAGACACAGACAATATGATGGTGAAGGCTTGGGGGTGGGAAAGGGCAATGGGGGAAAACAGGGACATATGTAATACTTTCAACAATAAAGATTTATTTTTAAAAAAGAAAGAACATGAAAAATGAGAGACATGAAAGCACTTTGAATAGTCAAATGAGTCATACTGGGTCAGAGTCGGCTATCTTTCTAGCCAAATTTACCCAGAAATTGCTTACTATGAACCATGCTCATCTTTGAGAATGATGGACTATGAAATTCTCCTCTGTTAAAAACACTTCTAGAAGTAAACTATTTAAAGACAAGTAGGCAGAAGAAAGAGACAAGAAGTCACAGTGATCTACAAACTAAATAATCCATCTCCCTCTGAGAGTTTTCATGTGCACTCTTTAATGGGATGGAAACAATCTTTTCAGGCTTGTGCTCTCTAGAACCTGAAATGTGATCAGGATTTATTTTGTAAATAATGGGAGTGGTGGCAGAATCACTTCCTTCCTATTATTACTCTCAACCCTGTTTTATAATGTAAGCACATTAACAAATTTACTTTGAGCTATTAGGCAGACATAATGCTAGGATGAGAGATAAGACTATCTCATTCAATGTTATAACAAGCCTATGAAGTACTAGTAAATACTATTATTAACTCCATTTTATAGGGAGGAAGTGGAAAGTTGAAGAGGTCAAGTAATTTGCACAAGATCATGTCTCTAGGAGGCATTAGAAGCAGGATTAACACCAAGCCATCTGGTTCCATGGCTCTGAGTTTTGATGAATGCATCATACCTCCTGACCTGTCAAAGGTAAAATGCAATAAACACTCATTACAATTGGTTTATCAAAATTTTTTGATAATCTAAATTTTTCTAATAAAATACCCTTTTGTTTTTTAAATAATTCTTTATTGTTGAAAGTATTACATATGTCCTCCTTTTCCCTATTAAACCCCTTCAGCCACCACCACTCCCCTCCCCCCGGAGAGGGCTGCCTGGGAAGGCACATGGGCATTTCTTTAAATTGTTGTCAGCTGAGTCCGAGACGACTGGCAGAGCCGCATCTTGGATACACACCCCCCAAGATGGTGGAGAGTGTAATCAGCTTGGCCTTCATATCAGCCCAGGTGTCGGCAGGGGCGGGTCTAGATATGTAAATCCAGTCAAGCACTAGGAATGCTCTGGCCTACTCAAGAATGCAAATAAGCTCCTTTGATCCTAAGTTTTTGGTGATGCTTCCTGGTATTTGGGGGTATAAAATAAATGTGTTGCATGGCTCAGGGTTGTTGCTGCCTCTCCATCATAGAGAATGGCATCCCACCTGGCTCCCAGCTTTTAAATCTATCTCTGCATCTGCTTTCAATTTTTCTTTCTTTTATTTCTCAATCCCTGGCCTCCTCCTCTTAGAGTTCATTCATCTCTCTTTCCGTGCTGGACGTGGAAAAGGGAGATCCCCGCCATATCTGGCCGCCGCCACATCTGGCCCCTGCACCCCCCTGCATCCCTCCACCCCAGCCCTTCAGCACCCTATTGTCTGTGTCCATGAGTTATGCATATATTCATACAAGGTCTTTGGTTGATTACCTCCCACCCACCCACCATTCCCCACCTTTCCTTTGAGATTCTGCACTCTGTTCCATGCTTCCATGTCTCTGGATCCACTCCATTCATCAGTTTATTTTGTTACTTAGATTCCAGATATGAGTGCGATCATATGATAGTTGTCTTTCTCTGACTGACTTATTTCACTAGCATGATACTTTCCAGGTCACTCCATGCTATCTCAAAGGGTAAGAGATTCTTCTTCTTTACTGCTGCATAGTATTCCATGGTATAAATGTACGACAGCTTTTTTATACACTCATCTACTGATGGCCACTAGGGCTGTTTACAGATCTTTGATATTATAAATTCTGCTGCTATGGACATAGGGGTGCATACATTCTTTCTGATTGGTGCTTCAAGTTTCTTCTAGAAATATATCCTAAGAAACTGGAAGAAAAATACCCTTTTAATGGATTCCTTATATTACAAAAATATAAAACAATAAAAAATAAATAATTTGACAAATAATGATTGACTAAATACATAAATGTTATTTATCTCTCCATCACATACAGACTTGAGGAATGTCTCAGTACAGGTTACTATCATTTGTGATTCTGTTGGTTGAGCCTTCTTTTTTTTTTTCCTTTCTTCTTTTTTTTCCTTTATTGATTGAGCTATTATATATGTGTCCTTATCCCCTCATTGCTCCATCCTACTTCCATTCATGCCATCACGCCCTGGTGTCTGCATCCATTGGTTATGCTTATATGCATATACTAGAGGCCCAGTGCATGATTAAATCATGCACATGTAGGGTCCCCTAGGCCTAACCTGCCATCCAGGCCATATCCACTTCCCCGCAAAGCCTAGCATGCTCCACGGACACTGCTAGCAGCCTGCTCCCCGCCTGTGATGGCAGGGGGTCTGCTGGTGCCAGAGCGGACACACAGCTCCCCACTTTCGTTTGCGGGGGAGCTGGGTGTCTGTCCGCTGATGCACCAGGCCTTTCAGAAGCCTCCGGCGCAGCAGAGGCTTCTGAAAGGCCTGGTGCTGGAGCAGACAGGCACCCAGCTCCTAAGCTTTCACTTTCTATCGCGGGGGAGCTGGGTGCCTGTCTGCTGGTGCACCAGGCCTTTCAGAAGCCTCCAGCGTTGGCAACGTGAGCTCAGCGTCTCTCCGGCCCAATCTGCCACACCGGCCACCCCGAGTCCCGCCCCCCCCCGCGCCTCCTGGCCAATTGTGGGCATAGCGAAGGTACTGTCAATTTGCATATTTGTCTATTATTAGGTAGGATACAATTCCTTTGGTTGGTCTCTCCCCCTTACCTCCACCCTCCCATACAATCCCTCTGAGGTTTGAGCATCTGATTGATGCTTCTCTGTCTCTGTTTTTCTTCATCAGTTTATGTAATTCATTACAATCCACAAATGAGTGAGAACATGTGATATTTATCTTTCTCTGAATGATGTATTTCACTTAGCATAATGCTTTCCAGCTTCATCCATGCAGGTGCAAATGGTAGGAGTTTCTTCCATTTTATAGCAGTATAATATTCCACTGTGTAGATGTATTACACTTTGTTAATCCACTCATCTGCTGATGGGCACTAAGGCTGTTTTCAAATCTTAGCAATGGTAAATTGTGCTGCTATGAACATAGGGGTGAATATATCCTTTATGATTGGTCTTTCTGGTTTCTTGGGATATATTACTAGAAGTGGGATCACTGGGTCAAAAAGGAGTTCCATTTTTAGTTTTTTTGGAAACTCCATACTGTCTTCCACAGTGGCTGCACCAGTGGGCATTCCCACCAGCAGTGCATGAGAGTCCCTTTTTCTCCACATCCTTGCCAGCACTTGTCATTTGTTGATTCGTTGATTATAGCCATTTTGACAGGTGTGAGATGGTACCTCATTGTCGTTTTGATTTGCATTGCTCAGATGATTAGTGACTTTGAGCATGTTTTTATATCTCTCTTGGACTTCCTTATGTCCTCTTTCGAAAAGTATCTATTTAGGTCCATTGTCCATTTTTTTAATTGGATCATTTATCTTCCTTTTGTTAAGTTGTATGAGTTCCCTGTAAATGTTGGAGATTAAACCCTTATTGTAGATAACATTGGCAAATATGTCCTCCCATGCAGTGGGCTTTCTAGTTGTTTTGTGGATGATTTCTTTTGATGTGCAAAAGCTGTTTATTTTTATGTAGTCCATTTAGTTTCCATTGCCCTAAAAGCTGTATTGGTGAAGATATTGCTTCGGCATATGTCTGAGATTTTGCTGCCTGTGGATTCCTCTTATATTTTTATGGTTTTCTGTCATACGTTTAAGTTCTTTATCCATTTTGAGTTTACTTTTGTGTATGGTGTAAATTGGTGGTGTTGTTTCTTTTTTTTCATGTATCTGTCCAATCTTCCCAACACCATTTATTGAAGAGACTGTCTTGACTCCATTGTATGCTCTTGCCTCCTTTGTCATATATTAATTGAGCATAGTGGTTTGGGTCGATTTCTGGGTTTTCTATTATATTCCATTAGTTTATATGTCTGTTCTTGTACCAGTATCAGACAGTTTTGAGAACAATGGCCTGGTAATATAGCTTAATACCTGGTATCGAGATCCCTCCTACTTTGTTGTTTTTTTCTCAAGATTGCTCCAGCTATTCAGGGTTATTTTTTATTCCAGATGAATTTTTGGAGAGTTTTTTCTAGGTCTGTGAAATATGCTCTTGGCATTTTAATGGGGAGTACATTGAATCTATAGGTTGCTTTGGGTAGTATGGACATTTTAATGATGTTGATTCTACCAATCCATGAACATGGTATGTTCCCCCATCTGTTTATGTCTTCTTCTATCTCTATTTTCAACATCACGTAATTTTCTGAGTACAGGTCTTTTACCTCCTCAGTTAAGTTTATGCATTTTAATTTTTTGGTGCAATGGTATATGGGATTGTTTTCTTTTTTTAATTTCTTTATTGATTAAGGTGTCACATATTTGTCCTCATCCCCCCTTCCCATCCCAAACTCCTCCCCACAGATGCCCCCACCCCCCTGTTGTCCTTAACGATTGGTTAGGCTCATATGCATGCACACAAGTCCTTTGGTTTTTCTCTCCCCCCTACCCCTACCTTCCCCTACTCTCCCTCTGAGGCCCAACAGTCCGATTGATTCCTCCTTGTTTCTGGGTCTGTTCTTGTTCATCAGTCTATGTTGTTCATCATTTCCCCTAGATGAGTGAGATCATGTGTTACTAGAAATATATTTATAAGAACCGAATGTGAGATGAGCAATAATTGTTATGCAGACAGGCAAATGAATCAGTCTGTAGTGAGTTTCTTTATGGACCAACAGTTCTTTTGAGACCCAATTTCAATGTCCACCAGTTCCTTATGTGTACATGTCAGCACTGACTTTTCAGTTCTGGATGGTGGACAAATGGTGATAATTCAGGTCCGCCTCCCTCTGGTTTGGTCTCGCCCAGACCCAGGGGTGCGGCCTCACATGGACTCAAGGGTGCGCAGCCTCACCCGGACCCAGGACCCAGCATCACCCGGGCCCCAGGACACGCGGCCTCACCCGGACCCAGGGGCGCATGGCCTCACCCGGACCCAGGTGCACGCGGCCTCACCCAGACCCGGGATCCAGCCTCACCCGGACCCGGGATCCAGCCTCACCTGGACCCAGGGGCGCGCGGCCTCACCCGGACCCAGGGGCGCGCTGCCTCACCCGGACCCAGGGGCGCGCAGCCTCACCCGCTCCCAGGGGTACGTGGCCTCCCCTGGACCCAGGGGCAAGCGGCGTCACCCGGACCCAGGACCCAGCCTCGTGGCCTCTCCCGGACACAGGGGCGCAGCCTCACCCAGACCCGAGATCCAGCCTCTCCCGGACCCAAGGGCATGCGGCCTCACCTGGACCCGTGGGTGTGCGGCCTCACCAGGCCCGGGATCCAGCCTCACCCAGACCCAGGGGCGTGTGGCCTCACCCGGACCCAAGGGTGCATGGCCTCACCAGGACCCAGGTGCATGCAGCCTCACCCGGACCCAGGATTCAGCCTCACCTGGACCCAGGGGCGCGCGGCCTCACCCGGACCCAGGGGTTCGCGGCCTCACCCGGACCCAGGGGCGTGCGGCCTCACCCGGACCCAGGGGCGCATGGCCTCACCCGGACCCTGGGGTATACGGCCTCACCCGGACCCAGGGTCTTGCAGCCTCACCCAGTCCTGGGACCCAGCCTCACCCGGACCCAGGGGCGTGTGGCCTCACCCAGACCCGGGGGCGTGCAGCCTCACCCAGGCCCAGGTTGCGTGGCCTCTCCCGGACCCAGGGGCGTACGGCCTCACCTGGACCTGGGACCCAGCCTCACCTGGACCTGGGGGCGTGCAGCCTCACCCTGACCCAGGTCCCAGCCTCACCCAGATCCAGGGTCACACGGCCTCACCCGGACCTGGGACCCAGCGGGGCTGCTCCGAGGTCGCTGCGACGGCGCTTGTGTCTGCAGCGGTGGCCAGTCGCCGGGCGCGCATTCCTGGATCCGGGACCCAGCGGGGCCTCATCTTCCCGATCCCAACTCCCATTGGTCAATTCCTTCTCAGCAATTCCTCCGGCCATTTTCTCAAAGCTCCGGGGCAGCTGCCGTGAAACTCACAGGGCAGCAGGCTTAGCGAAGCTCCAGTGTGCCCGGTCCGCGGCGGCGGGCTGGTCCGAGGTCGCTGTGACGGCACTTGGGTCTGCAGCGGTGGCTGGTCGCCTGGCGTGTGCACCTGGTCACTTCCGGGGCGTAGAGATTCTCGAAGTACTCGAAGGTCAGCAAGCGCGGAGTCTCCCACCCCATGTCCCCCAGGGGCTCATCTGTCCGTGCTCGGCAGCGAGCGGAGCTGTCCCCTCAGCCAGAGACCACCGGGGGAACCGCGCCAAGCACGTTCCAGACTGCCATTGTGTCACCAGAGCTGTAGTTCTTAAAGTGTGATCTTTGGCTCACTGGCATCAGCATCATCCCGCGTCCCCCTCTCTTTTATTCTAGTTGTAGAGGATCTGCTCAGCCAGCCCTCCGGTGGTTCTGGATGGTGTCTGCTCTGTTTTCCAGTTGTAGTTTCAAAATTGTTGTGGTAGGCAACAATCAGGCATCCGCCCTATGCTGCCATCTTGGTCCCTCCTCCTCTTTATTTCAAAACTCATTGTGATCTGGATCCGTTCTCCGCCGCTGCTGTGCCTGAGGAGGAAACCCAAGGCCTCAGACCCCCAGGTTCCAGCGCGTCCCGCGTCGGTCGGGGCAAAGCTAGAACCAGGGCGCTGCGTCCCCTGCCAGACCGCTCCCCACTGTGCCCACCTTCCTTCGCTTCTCACCGGTGACCGCCAGCCATCTTCAGACCTTCCTTGGGCCCGCAGACACCGTGCGGGGGCCGCCTCTCCATGCCCCATGCTGCTGCCTCCCTGCGCAGGTAAGCATCTGCGGTGAACGGAGAACTGCCATGCGCGGGGCGAAGGCTCAGTTACCTGAGCTCCAGGCTGGCTCTGCCCTCTCAAAGGATTGTTTTCTTAATCACTATTTCTATAAGTTCACTATTGATGTATAAAAATACCATAGTTTACTTTGCATTAACTATGTTGCCGAATTCATTTATTAACTTTAATACTTTTTTTTATGGAGTCTTTAGGGTTGTCTATGAACAGTATCATGTCATCTGCAAAGAATGACAATTTTACTTCTTCTTCTCCAATTTGAATGCCATTTATTTCTTCTTCTTGTCTGATCACTGTGGCTAGTACTTCCAGTACTGTGTTGATAAGGAGTGCTGAGAGTGGGCATCCCTGTCTTGTTCCTGTTCTTAGGGGAAATGGTTTTTGTTTTTGCCCATTGAGTATGATGTCGGCTGTAGGTTTGTCATGAGTGTTTTTATCAGAAAATGGTGTTGGACTTTGTAAAATGCATTTTCTGCATCAATTGATATGATTATGTGATTTTTGTCTCTCAATTAGTTTATGTGATGTATCACATTTATTGATTTGCAGATACTGTACCAGCCCTGCATCCCAAGAATAAATCACACTAGGTCATGGTGTATGATATTTCTAATGTAATGCTGGATCCAGTTTGATAGAATTTTGTTGAGGATTTTAGCATCTATGTTCTTCATAGATATTGGCCAATAATTCTCTTTCTTTGTGGTATCTTTATCTTTTTTGGGGATTAGGGTAATGCTGGTTTCATAGAATGAGATCAGAAGTGTCCCTTCTTGAATTTTTTGGAATAGTATGAGAAGGATTGGTTTTAGTTCTTCTTTGAATGTTTGGTAAAACTCCCCTCTGAAACCATTTGGTCTTGGGCATTTGTTTGCAGGAAGCTTTTTGATTACTGTTTCAATTTCATCAGTAGTTATCCCCCTATTCAGGTTTTTTTACTCTTCCTGATTGAGTTTTGGAAGCTTGTATTTTTCCAGGAATGTGCCCATTTCCTGGAGGTTGTCCACTTTGTTGGAGTAGAGTTGTAGGTAGTATTTTTTTTACAATCCATTGTATATTTGTTAGGTCAGTTGTTACTTCACCTCTTTCATTTCTGATTTTGTTTATTTGGGTCCTCTATCTTTGTTTCTTGGTGAGCCTGGCTAAAGGTTCATCAATCTTGTTTATCCTTTCAAAGAACCAGCTCTTGGTTTCATTGATTGTTTGTATTTTTTTATTGGTCTCTATGGCATTTGTTTCTGCTCTGATCTTTATTATATCCTTCCTACTGGTTACTGAGGGCTTTTCTTATTGCTCTTTTTGTAATTCTTAAGTTGCAAGGTTAGATAATTCATTACCATTTTTTCTTTTTTTCTTTTTTTTTTTTTGAGGTAGGCTTGTAGAGCTATGAACTCCCCTCTCAGGACTGCTTTTAGTGTGTCCCATAGATTTTGGATTGTTGTGTTTTCATTGTCATTTGTTTCCAGGATGATTTTTATTTATTCCTTGATCTTGTTGGTAACCCAATCACTGCTTAACAGTATGCTATTTAGCCTCCAAGTGTTTGATATTTTTCATTGTTTTTATTGTAGTTGATTTCTAGTTTTATGCCATTGTGATATGAGTAGATGCTTGTTATGATTTCTATCTTCTTGAGTTTGAAGAGACTTTGCCTGTGTCCTAATATGTGGTCTATCTTTGAAAATGTCCAGTGTGTACTTCAGAAGAATGTATATTCTGTAACTTTGGGATGAAATGTTCTGAAAATGTCAATTAAGTCCATCTGATCTAGTGAATCATTTAGGATTGCTGTTTCTGTTGAGAAATCAGTGGACAGTTGTATGGGTGCTCCCTTGTAGGTAACTAACTCTTTTTCTCTTGCTGCTTTTAAGATTCTCTCTTTGTCTTTTGCCCTTGGCATTTTAATTATGTTGTGTCTTGGTGTGGTCCTCTGTAGATTCCACTTGTTTGGGATTCTCTGTGCTTCCTGGAGTTGTAGGTCTATTTATTTCACCAGGTAGTGGAAGTTTTCTGTCATTATTTCTTAAAATATGTTTTCTATATCTTGCTCTCTCTCTTCTTCTGGCACCCCCATAATTCTGATGTTGGTATGCTTGAAGTTGTCCCAGAGGCTTCTTACACTGTCTTCATATTTTTTTATTCTTTTTGCTTTTTGCTTTTCAAGTTGGGTGTTTTTTGCTTCTTCATATTTCAAATATTTGACTTGATTATTGGGATCCTCTAGTCTGCTGTTGGATCTCTGTATATTATTCTTTATTTCAGTCAGTGTATGCTTAATTTCTGATTGGTTCTCTTTAATATCCTTGAGGGTCTCACTAAATTTCTCAGCGGTTTCTAGAAGATTCTTGAGTAACCTTATAACAGTGGTTTTCAACTCTATGTCCAGTATTTTGCTTTCATCCATTTCTTTCATTTGTGACTTGTTTCTTTGTCTCTGCATTATGGTTGCTTCCCTGTGTTCGTTTCTATGTACTGAGTAGCTGCTAAATCTCTTTGAGTTGATAGAGTGGCCTTGTGTGCTTGGTGTCCTATAGAGTACCCTATGTCTTTTGATTAGAGTATTTAATCCATTTACATTTAATGTTATTATTGACAAGTACTTGTTTATCATCATTTTAATTCTTAATGCTTGTGTTTCTTCTTGCCTTTCTGTTTCTTCTTTTTACAGCAATCTCTTTAACATTTCTTGTATTTCTGGCTTGGTGGTTATAAACTCTCTTAGCCCTTTTTTGTCTGTGAAGCTTCTGATTCTACCTTCAGTTTTGAATGATAGCCTTGCTGGGTATAGTATTCTTGGATTCAGTCCCTTGTTTTGCATCACTTTGTATATTTCATTCCATTTCCTTCTCTCCTGGTGTGTTTCTGTTGATAAATCAGTTGATATTCTAATGTGAGATCCCTTGTACCTAACTTTCTGTCTCTCTCTGGCAGCCTTTAAGATTCTTACTTTGTCGTTGATTTTTGCCAATTTAATTATGATGTGTCTTTGTGTTGGTCTTTTTTGGTTCACCTTGTTTACGCCTCTATGTGCTTCTTGGACTTGTGTGGTTTTTATCTTGCCAATATCAGGGAAGTTTTCTGTCATTATTTCTTCAAACAGGTTTTCTATTCCTTGCTCCGCTTCCTCTCCTTCTGGTACCCCTATTATGTAGATGTTGTTTCATTTTGTGTTTTTCCAAAGCTCCCTTAGGCTCTCCTCTTGCTTTTTAAGTTTTATTTCCTGTTGCTGCTTGTTCGTGTGCTTTTCCTACCTTGTCTTTTAATTCACTGATGCAGTCCTCAGCCTCTTCTAGTCTACTATTTAAGCCTTCCATTGTGTTCTTTATTGCAGCTATGTCACTCTTAGTTTCCTCTTGGTTCCTTTTCATGTTGGTGACATTCTCATTCAGCTCCTTATCATTCTCATTGAGTTGTGTATTTTTCATCCAGCCATTTGAGCATCCTTATAACCACTACTTTGAATTCTTTCTCTGACATGTTACTTGCCTCCATTTTATTTAATTCCCTTTCATGTGATTCCTCTTTCTTTCTTTTGGGGATTGTTTTTTTTTTTGTGTGTGTGTGTGTATGTGTGTGTGTGTGTGTGTGTGTCTCCCCATTTTTTGCTGTTAACATTTTAATTGTTTCTGTGTCTTAGATCCAACTGCTGTGCTACCTAGGTTCTTTTGGGGGTGGTGCTAGAGGTGCGGTCTCTCAGGTCTCCTGGGCTTGGTGGTCTAGCAGAGCTCCCTACTTGAGCTGTTTGGTTTATTTAGATGCAGTTGGATCTTGAATGTTAGTTTCTTATTCGTGGATGAAGTCTTGTCACAGATTAGCAATGCAACTCATCCCCAGCTTTGTTGTGCAAACTGTTTTGGATGTGATTGTGGTTCCGGCTCTTGTGGAAAAGTTTGCCTGAGGTCTCACTAGTATGTGCTCACTGTGGGTTGCCAGAGTCCATGGCCTTAGAGGAAGGAGTCTCAGGGCCTGAGGCTCAGGTACTGTGACTATGGCCAGTGTGGTGTGACTCTTGCTGGATTAGTGTCACTTTGCAACTCACTACAAGGGGCCCAGAGCCTGTGACAGTGGAGAGTGGGTGTCTCATAGTCTGTGGTTGAGGCAGTGGGACTCTGCTCAAAGTGATTTCCCTCTCTGAATTACAAGGGTGTTCAGGATCCAGCAGTGGGGGATGGGGGAATCTCAAAGTCTGTGGCTGAAACAATGTGACCTTGTCTAGGGAGTCAAGTCCTCAGTAATTCACCAAGCTATCTAGAGGTAGGTAGCCAGGAGGGGGATATAATGTATCCTGCTGAGGGAGTCATGCACCCTTGGTTGGAGAGGCACACTCCCAGTGGCAGCACACAGAGGGGCCCAGGAGCCATCTGCAAGGGGTGTATGCACGTGGGGTCCACACACTGGATTGGAGTGATTGTGGTGTGCCACCGGCCCCGTGGAGGGAGAAGTCCCAGTTTCTGCTTCAGGGGATGTGCACCCTTGGTTGGATATGCATGCCCAATGTCTGCTTACAGAGGCACCCAGGAGCTGTCTGCTGGGACAGTGAGCTCAGGGGACCCTTGTCCTGGAGTGGTGCTACTGCAGGGACTGGATGCCAGCAGCCAGGGTTGTGCCTTGTGGTGGCTCAGAGAAGCACCCAGGGGCCACCTTTCAGGCAGCGGGCTTAGGGGGCTTGCATGCTGGATCAGTGAGCCTGCAGTGACCAGAGGTTGGCAGCTGAAGAGGGGGAAGTGCTGTCTGGGCCTTGAGCCCTTAGTTAGATATGAGTGCACCTAGTGACAGCTTACCGAGGCACCCAGGAGTCGCCTGCTGGGTTGGTGGCTCTAGGGGTCTGTGTTCTGAAGCCATGCGACCATGGTGTCTGTGGGTAGGCAACCAGGAAGGGGGACGTCCAAATTTCTACTGCCAGGGCCATGTACCCTTATTTGGATATGAGTGTGCCCAGCTGGGGCTCAAGGAGGCAACCGGGAGCCACATATAGGGGCAGCAGGCTCAGTAGGACTGCATGCTGGAAAGGTGCAACTGTGGTGTCTGGAGGTCAGCAGCCAGGGAGGGAGATGTCCCAATTTTTGCTGCCTTTCACCCTTGTTTTAAATCACGTGTGCTCAGCGGGGGCTCACAAAGGCACCAAGGAGCTATTTGTCAGTGTGGTGGGGCTCAGGAGGTCTGTGGACCACAAAGGTGTGACTGTGGTGTCTGGAGATTGGCAGCTGTGGAGTGGGAAGACTCAGTTCTTGCTGCCTGGGCCCTTCACCCTTGGTTGGATTCATGTGCACCCAGCAATAGCTCACAGTGACACCTGGGAGCCATTTGCCAGGGCAGCGCACTGATGCACTCTGAGGGGCCCTGGCACTGAAGCCGCACAACCGAGGTGTCTGTGGGCCGGTATCCAAGAAGGGAGAATTCAGAATTTCTACTGCTGGGGCAGTGCACCCTTGTTTGTATAAGAGCGTGCCCAGTGGGGGCTCACAACAGCACCCAAAAGTGGCCTGTGGAGCAGTGGGCTCAGGAGGCCTGTGCACTGGAAATGCGTGACTATAGTGTTCGAGGCCTGCAGCTGGAGAGGGGGAAAATCACACTTACTGCCGCAAGAACCATGCACCCTTGGAGGTGGAGGTCCTAGGGTCTGCAGGTCTGTGGCTGGGGCAGCAGGATTTTGGCTGGAGTGGCTGCAGGGTCGTGGGCAATGTCCAAGGCCTGTCTGCGTGGTGGTGCTGATGAGTTCCTAGAAGAGACCACTCTCCCCTTCAAGATGGCAAGGGCTCTGTGCCCAAGCCCCACAGCCTGGGGAGTGCCCACAGCAATGGTAGGTGCTCCCTGTGCAGGAGGGCCTGATCTGCCAGCCCCTGCTACTCCTGCCGGATTTGACTGTCCCTCACTCACTCACACACACACCACACACACCTACACACTATCCTTTCACTCATCTCCCTCACCTCCATCCTGCCAACCGCCATCTTCTGGACTAAGCCTTGTTCTTAAGGCAGAGCATCTGCAGCCATCATTCCTGGGTTTGAATCTCAACCATGCTGCTTACTAGGTTTTTCAACTCTGAAACTAGGATTGTGATTACAATAATACAAGTAGCCATCCCATGTGAGAATTAAATGAATTAATATTTGTAAATGCTTAAAATGATAGCAAGCACATAGTGTGTGATCAATAATTGTTACTGTTCTCATTCACCTAATAGAATATAAACTATAAACATGTATGGAATTTAGGTTTGTTTTATTCACTGCTGTTTCCCAGAAACTGACAGTACCTGAAACATAGTAGGTGCTTAGTATGTATTTGTTAAATGAATGAATGAATCATATTCATCTTCCCTCCTCACAAAATTTTGAATTGGAAAGTACCAAGAGAAGAAAGAAATTAGCAACTGGAAATAAAGCTGTTAGGTCATAATGTAGAGAACCATAAAGGGCGATGACAAGTCAATTGCAAGCCAGAGTTAGGAGAGAGTAGAGCATCTGAGGAAGTAAAAGATAATGGTAAAAATGATATAGAGAAAAGAATGGAGCCCTGGCTGGTTTGGCTCAGTGGATAGAGCATCAACCTGTGGACTGAAGGGCCCCAGGTTCGATTCCAGTCAAGGGCACATGCCTGGGTTGCGGGCTTGATCCCTCCCCATTAGGGGACATGCAGTAGGCAGCCAATCAATGATTCTCTCTCGTCATTGATGTTTCTATCTCTCTTTCCCTCTCCTTTCCTCTCTGAAATCAATAAAG